>NW_028263387.1:23528618-23833201 GCF_051168715.1 Poecilia mexicana
TTACTTTTTACAGTTAGTAGAACAGATTAATTTTTGTTTCAAGCACCATGTAAAAAATGTCACCAAAATGAATCATTTGATCCAGCTGATTAAAATAAAACCATTTTTACTTTCTGATGTTACTTCATGTCTCTAATGACCAGCTTTAACTGCTGCTGTGTATTACAGTTGTGGTCAAAAGTTTACATACACTTGTAAAAAACATAATGTTATGGCTGTCTTGAGTTTTCAATAAGTTCTACAACTCTTATTTTTCTGTGATAGAGTGATCGGAACACATACATGTTTGTCACAAAAAACAGTCATAAAATTTGGTTCTTTCATAAATTTATTATGGGTCTGCTGAAAATGTCACCAAATCTGCTGGGTCAAAAATATACATACAGCAACAAAATTTGTCAACTTTGGTGATGTAGCGAGTTGTGTCAATCAAATTAGCTTCATGTCATGGCCTCTTCACTTCTTGTAAGTGATTCTGATTGACTACAGCTGTTGACTTCTCATGAGCCCATTTAAATAGGGCTCATTTGACCCAGTGATTAGACTCAGCTACAAAAGCTACAATGGGAAAGTCAAAGGAACTCAGTGTGGATCTGAAAAAGCGAATTATTGACTTGAACAAGTCAGGGAAGTCACTTGGAGCCATTTCAAAGCAGCTACAGGTCCCAAGAGCAACTGTGCAGACAATTATACGCAAGTATAAAGTGCATGGAACAGTTGTGTCACTGCCACGATCAGGAAGAAAACGCAAGCTATCACATGCTGCCGAGAGGAGATTGGTCAGGATGGTCAAGAGTCAACCAAGAATCACCAAGAAGCAGGTCTGCAAGGATTTGGAAGCTGATGGAACACAGGTGTCAGTCTCCACAGTCAAGCGTGTTTTACATCGCCATGGACTGAGAGGCTGCCGTGCAAGAAAGAAGCCCTTGCTCCAGAAAAGGCACCTTAAGACTCGGCTGAAGTTTGCTGCTGATCACATGGACAAAGATAAAACCTTCTGGAGGAAAGTTCTCTGGTCAGACGAAACAAAAATTGAGCTGTTTGGCCACAACACCCAGCAATATGTTTGGAGGAGAAAAGGTGAGGCCTTTAATCCCAGGAACACCATGCCTACTGTCAAGCATGGTGGTGGTAGTATTATGCTCTGGGGATGTTTTGCTGGCAGTGGAACTGGTTCTTTGCAGAAAGTAAATGGGATAATGAAGAAGGAGGATTACCTCCAAATTCTGCAGGAAAACTTAAAACCATCAGCCCGAAGGTTGGGTCTTGGGCGCAGTTGGGTGTTCCAACAAGACAATGACCCAAAACACACATCAAAAGTGGTAAAGGAATGGCTAAACCAGGCTAGAATTAAGGTTTTAGAATGGCCTTCCCAAAGTCCTGACTTAAACCCCATTGAGAACATGTGGACAGTGCTAAAGAAACAGGTTCATGCAAGAAAACCATCACATTTAGCTGAACTGCACCAATTCTGTCAAGAAGAGTGGTCAAACATTCGACCTGAAGCTTGCCAGGACCTTGTGGATGGCTAACAAAAGCGCCTAGTTGCCGTGAAAATGGCCAAGGGACATGTAACCAAATACTAATGTTGCTGTATGTATATTTTTGACCCAGCAGATTTGGTGACATTTTCAGCAGACCCATAATAAATTTATGAAAGAACCAAATTTTATGACTGTTTTTTGTGACAAACAGGTATGTGTTCCGATCACTCTATCACAGAAAAATAAGAGTTGTAGAACTTATTGAAGACTCAAGACAGCCATAACATTATGATTTTTTACAAGTGTATGTAAACTTTTGACCACAACTGTATATGTGAAAATATTAAATCCCTTCATCAGAAAAATATCTTTGGTCTCATTAACAATCAGCTGATTCATCATTTAGACACAAAACTGATCAATGGGTCTGATTGGGACAGAAATCATTTAGAAATTATTTAAAACGTGAAGCAATAAATGATTCAATGTCATCATTATTACAATACAATATTTCATTACAATCTAACATTTTCCTCATCAAAACACATTAAAGAAAATGTCATGTTTTTGTCATGACAAAATTAGATTCAGCCAAACTCAAGTTAAACTTTTATCTGTATTATATTTTTCAACTCTGCACAGTGGCGCAGCTGGTAGCGCTGTTGCCTTGCAGCAAGAAGGTTCTGGGTTTGATTCCCAGCCCTGGTGCATGGTGGGTTTTCTCTGGGTCCTCTGGTTTCCTCCCACAGTCTGGACATCTAGAGGATCTACAGCTCATGTCAAGAAGTTACATTTGATCAGCAGCATGTCTGCCAATTTATAACATGCAGTTTAGATTCAGCATTAAAAATGTATTGTCTTATATAAACATCTAAAATACTCACATATGTATGAACTCTTAGTGCTTCTTCTTTTATAACAAAATGAGGAAGAACATGAGCTGATTAACCTTTACTTTCAGATGTAAATCTGACATTTGAACTTTGTAAAAAAAAAAAAAAACAGGAGGTTTATGGCCTTTATTCTATCAGAATAACAACTTTTACATGAAACTGTTCTTGGACAACTATCTGTGAAAGATTAGTTTTATCCATGAGGATCTGAAAACTTCAGACTAGAGAAAGCAGAAGTCAAGACAGTCACTCATCCTGGAGATCATCTTCATCCTGAGAGAGGAAGAGGAGAAGAAGCAGCTCACATATGTGATCAACATCACTCAGTACAAGGAGCATCTGTTGCTGCAGCTTCAATTGATTTAATTATTCAGCAACATTTACAGATGAAGTGAAGGACAGTGTTCTGGTGGTTTTCTGAACATTTTCTCACGTTTAGTCTTTGACCTCATCTGGCATGAAAAAATCAAGATGAATAAACATCAGTGAAGTGGTGAAGAACATCAGGAAAGATGTTTGATCAGCTGGTTCATGAACTTTCTGCGGCATCAGCATGGTGGAAAGGTTGAGTTTAAAAAACAGAGAAAAGATTCATGTTTGAAAACAGATCATTACTGCCACCTCGTGGTAGTAAATAAACACAGCAGCAATAAAACATCAGAAGATGATTCGGATTATTGATCCTTCTTAGTAAAATCAGTCTGTTATAAAATTTAGAAACTCACTAAAATACTAGTTTAGGTTTTTTTTGTTCTACTGTTAAATAATCAGATGACAGATTCAGAAATGATTTATTTTTATTTATACACTGAAAATCTGCACAAAATTATTATTGGAAAAATATTTGTTTTTTTGCCTTCTGCACATTTGTCACCATTCATATGGAGAGAATATGGATTGCTTAGTCAAAACTGTTACTAAGGAAAAAAATATTTCCACCAATTGGCAGAGTAAAGTATTAACTCTACAAACATTAATTTTAAAGCTTCACTGTCTTTGAGTTGTTATTCTTTATTGCTTGATCATCCAAAGTGCAGAAAGATTCTGATTACAGAAACTGATTCATATCAATCTAGAACTGAATTAAGAAAACAAATATTTTCTGATTGTCAAAAGAAAATTTCGGCATTATGACAAACATCCTGTGTGATATTTGGAAATAGCAGATTGTTGAACCTTCCTGCATAAAGCCTTCTATTGTTTAATGTGAAGTCAGATTTCCATTAAATTAGTCTTGTGCAAAATAAATTACATTTAGATTCAGAGATTCCATTTTTGGCTACATAGTTTTTCATTAGCCCTGAGCAGCAAAGCTCAGGGCTAATAGCCTGTTGTAATCTCACGGATCATTCTCAAAACTTTTGGCCATGACTGTAGAGAACTAGAGAGGGTAATACTAAATTAGCTCAATTATAACTAAATAAAGGAAATAAACACTAAAGTGTTTTTTACTGAAGAGGTTGAACAGCTGCTGCTACATCAGTAAACATTATTCCTCCATTTTTAAACAAAGAGCAGCTCTGATGTCCACTTTCTCTTTCACACTGTCGATGCAACGCAGGTCAAGTTTCTCACAAACAAAATCGTCTCTCGTTTCTCAGGGCAATTTATTAATGTGACTGTTCATGTTGGCAGAACCACTTCCTGGACAAACTTCTTTATTGATCAGAACCAGAACTAATGATGATCCACCTCACTAACAGAACCGGACCTGCTGCTTCCTCTGATTGTCATCTCCAGAGTTACATTTCCTGTAACTCAGGTTAACCTTAACCTGAGTTACAGGAAATCAAACTGTGTGTAAAGTATATAATAACATCTCAGCTCTGTGGTTCAGCAGATCTCTGTAAATAAACACTGACATGTTTTAATGGTAAATAATGTCATCCTGGAAAATCACATTAATTATGTTGGGACCAAAATATTTACATCAAATCATCATTTTATATAAAGAAGAACTTTTTGATATTAAGATCATTTTGCATCATTTATTACTAAATAGTTTAATTCATGATTTACTGTGTGGAGATCAAGAAACATAAATACCAAGTCAGTGTTTTAATTACTGAACCTTCAAAGCTTAACATGAATCAATTCATCCACCGTTTATTTTCTATTGATTTAATATTTGTGCATGTAAAAAACTAGAATATTACATAAAGGTGCAGCATTTCTTCCATCCATCTGCCTCTCTGGGTCTCATCTTCCTCTTGAGAACAGCTCAAAGATTTTATTTGAGGTTAAAGGTCATGGGACTTTGGTGGCAGATTGATGGTACATTGAACAAGTTTTTGTTGCTTTTGTTGCCCACATCCCACTTATTCTGGAAGTTTGGGTCAGTACATACTGGGAAATAAAATCAGCTTCTATGGACAACTTGTCAGCAGAGCCTACTGCTCTAGAGCTTCCTGGTACATGGCTATAATGACTTTGGACTTCAGAACCCAGTGGACCAGAACCAGTAGATGACAAGGTGACCCAAACCTTGTCATCTGCTGGTTTGGGTTAAGTGGCTTAAACCACTTCAAGCAATGTGGTTTATTTATGTCCACTCCTCCTCCAGACCCTGGTGTCTTGGTGTCCAGATGAACTGGAGAATTTATTTTAATCTGAAAGCAGAACTCTGGTCCATTAAGCAGCAGTCCAGTTCATTTTCTCTAAATACCAGGTGAGATGCTTTTGCATCAGCAATGACTTTTGTTGCTCTCCCTAAAATATATAAATATAAATAAGAAGTGGACTACATACATGTGACTGAATAGGTGCAGCAGTGTTTTTCCTTGGTTTTACACTCGTCTGTATGTGGAAGGTTTAATACATCCTCTGTTCTTTCCTTTCTAAAACATGCAAATTTTCCTCTCGTGCAAACTGAATGCAAACTATTCAAATTACAGATCATGATGTTGGAGGAATTGAGGCTGGAGTTGCTGCTGATCTGCAGTTGATCATCAGAACATCTGGTGAGGTTCTTGGTTCTGATCCAGAATCTGAGGATCATGTGACCTGATCTGACTCTAACTGAGGTGAAGCATCAGAAAGGAGCAGAAAAACTAAACAGAAATGTGACACAGAGCAGACTCTGTCATGGTTTGGTTCAGTTTTTAAGAAATTAGTTTTTTATTCTGAACATGATAAATTTCACTTATTATGATTTAAAGTTTTAGGTCCACATTTATTTAGCAGGGTTGATCAAACAAACAAAAACACAACTTTGACCAAAAGCGAAACTCTGACGTCACACAGCTGGTGGCGCTCTAAGCTGATCAGATGATCAGCAGCTTCATCCTGATGCTTCATTCAGTTTGACTCAGATCAGATAACAGAGATAAACATTAAATGAATGTTGGCAGTGTCACAAGCTGCTGAAGGGGAATCAACCTGTCAGACATTTGTTTCCTGTTAACTCATCAAACGTCTTTTTCAAACATTCCAAATTTACATTTAGGTGACATGAAGCACAAAAACTCCAATCTTCAGTGAAAGCTTTTCTTCAGAAATGGCAAATTTGACCAATTGTTTCTAACTTCAAGTCCAGGTTTCCATTACAGGAGGACGTTTACAGCAGCTTCAGTTTATCTTTTATAAGAAGCTACAGAAATGTGAAATGTGTAAAGACCTGATGCTGCAGTGACCAAGTGAACAGAGAATAAAAACTCAGAACAAACTGTGGATAAAAATCAGCAGGTAATCTGTAATTTGAAAACAGTTTAGAATTAGAAAAAAATCTGAATGTCATAAAATTACATTCTACCGCCAAGTATTTCTACAGACAGAAAACCAAGAAAAAAAACTGCAGCAAATATTCAGTCATATTTTTCTTGTAAGTTATATGTAATCAACATCTTTAGGATTTTTTGTCACAAGGAGGGAAAGAAACAAAAAATTATTCCTGAAGAAGTTGGTTGTTCACAGAGTTTTGTATCAAAGCATATGGTAGCTTAACTCCATTAGACTCAGTATCACAGGCTGATTGGCTCCATGTCACGATGCATTAATGCAGTAATTTATACCAGAGGAGACTCAGCCAAGTATTGAGTGCATAGAAAAGAAACCTATAAGAATTCAACATTTGTGATTGAAACATCTGTTTATGATTGATCTAATTACATATTCAAATTTTCTTACACACTGAACTAAAGGATTTCCAAAAAATAAAAGTTCGGAATATTTTACTCTGTGTGTAACAAATCTCTATAAAATGACAATTTCACTTTCTGAAATTACTGGCAAGAAATATTGCACTTTTACGCAATATTCTAGTTTTTGGATGTGTTAAATATATTAATTACATTTTGGATGAGCTGCTAAAGTTTGTTGGATTAAATGTTCTTTATTAATGAACAGACTGAGTTAATGTTTGCATTTCTAGACCTCCATACAGTAAATCATCAATGAATTAAAGAGCAATAAATTATTGAAAAAGTTATTCTTTAAATATAATGCAGAATTGATTTTAATCTTTATTTTTCCAAGATTAAATAATTTATCAGTAAAATGAGAATTTGCAGAGATACTGAACCAGAACAGAGCTGAGCTTTTATTATATATACATTTACTGTAAATATATTATATTTATTTACTGTTACCTGAGTAGCTCAACCTGTAGGAACCAATCAGAGGGGACTGGTTTGTTCTGTTGGTTTTGTTCTGAGTAATAAATAAGTTTTAGGTTTAGGGACTGGCTCTGTCCACAACCAACACGAACAATAGCTCTGTATAGAGTCCTTAAAGCTAAAACTTATGTATTGCTCAGAACAAAACCAACAGAACAAACCTGTCACAAATGTCACATTCCTACAGTCATTCATCATGACAGCAGTTACGCTGAATGACTGCAGGAATGTTTTTGTTTCAGTTTGAAGAGTTAAATTCAGTCACATCATCAGTGTGAAAGAGGAAAAAACATTTTTCATTAAATAGACAAACAGTTAAATGTTTTGTTCTCTGATGTAGTAGCAGCCATGATGGACTTTTAATTAAGCTTCAGTAATTATCTTTAATGTATGTTAATTTTGTTTTTTTTTATTAAGTTTTATTTTATCTTATTAAATATTAGCCTCTCCAATGCCCTATGACATTATTTTACTTTCCATCATTAATAAAATATTACTGTGAGGATTTGAGTTTTCTGTGTGTTTATTTTAGGTTCTGTTTCTCTGAGTCTCTGTGTTGTCCTGTCTTACCCTTGATTGTTCCCAGTTGTTTCTCTTTCCCTGATTTACCCTCTGTGTGTTTAATGTCACCTCTTTGTCGGATTCTTGTAGTATGTCTAGTTGTAGTCTGGCTGTTGTTTCTGTCCATCATTATGCTGCTACCAGTTGTTGAGCCTTATCCTTCTATTCTCTCTGTGCTGCCAGGATTTTCTGACTTTGTTTTCTGGATTACCATTAAAATCTTCATTTCTTCATTTCAACCTGGGTCCTCAGTCTTTTCCTCTCCACCTCTCTATCACAGTTCATGACAAATACATGTTTTATTTTTATGTATTTGTATCAGTTTAAGGGTCAAATTGAAGATTTTTCATTTTATGTTGGTCTTCTGTGTTTCACTGCATGAAGTTTTCATGCATTAATAATCTGTCAGGCTGTTATTCTCCTTATTTGGCTGATTTGTGTTTGTTACTGATGGGAATCTTCTAAACCTGTTTGAACCTTTAACTGGTTAATGGTCATAATATTAGATTAAAGGTCTATGAGTTATTTTTGTTTAATTTCTGACATCTGGGCTTTAATAATGTTAACCTTTTACCTTCAGTGGTTCATAATAAAGTTCAGAGATGAATCAAAGTGTAAAATCTGCTTTAGTGGCTGAAAATGTGTTTAGAATTTTGTGAAAACAATAAATCCTGAAATGCATTAACTAATGTAATAATAGTCTGAATGGTCTAAATATGAAAAGTTGGAATGTGTGTGTGATGTATGAGGCTCTTTGATCAACCACAGAGAGAAAGAGAAAGCATGAGGGGATTTTCAGTTTCTTTGTCAAGGAATGTAGTCTGACAGGCCAGACCAGAACCAAGTACAATGAAAGTATCCTACCTTAGTCTCAACTTGTTCAGCTAGTGACTCCACCTCCTCCATGATGTTTAAAACCATTCAACACCCAGAACTGTCCAGTGAACAGCAAAAAGCACAAGTAGAAAGACCCACATACTCCACAGGTTTTATCCACAGCCACCAGGTGAGTCAGTTTCTTCTGTTTTATTGTTCTTTTGTTTTTATTCTGACTCTTTCTACTGTTTAAGATAAAGATGTTAAGACATTTAAAGGCTTGATAATGATTAGTGTTGTTGACACATTACAACCTGTTAAAATAGTAAAAATTTGGATTTTGTTGTTTTACCAGAGATTTAAAATAATAAATTGACTTTCTGGTTTCTGAGAGACATCTGGAGAAGCTGAGAACCACAGACAATAATAGAAACAATTAGACAATAAAAGCAAAACTTACTTTGCACAAAACTAATTTAATGGAAATCTGATTTCACATTAAACAATAAAAGCCTTTATGCAGGAAGGTTCAACACAATCTGTTTTTTCCAAGTAACATATTGGAAATAACATGAAGAGTCATCTTCATGTCTCTCATGAAGATGAAATGTAATCTCTTGAAAATCAGAAAATATTTGTTTTCTTAATTCAGCTCTAATTTATAATGAAACAGTTGGAAGCTCTCTGCACTGTTGGTGAAGTAATGAAGAATAACAACTTAAAGCAGTGAAGCTTTAAAATGAATGTGGATGGAGTTAAATACTTGCCTCCATTTATTGGTCAAATAATTTAATTCCTGAATGACAGTTTTATCAAACCTGAACTCAACAATCATGTTTCTAAATAATTATTTACCTCCATTCAACATAGTGATGCCACTCCATATAAATGAAGCTAAATATATAAATATTTAATAATCTACCAGAAATTTGATTATTTAACAGTAGAACTAAAAATATTCAGTAATGATTATTTATTTTTATCAGAAAGATAAAAATAAAACAATCTATTTTAGTGCATTTCCAGATTTCATTGTATTAATTATAACATATATTATAAATTATTAATTTATTAATTTCTTTGTTTATTTATTTATTTTGAACTAACAAAAATGCAAATAAAAATAAAAATGGAAACAAATTATGCCCAACTGACATTCAATTTCACATTATCTATTTGAAAAGGAGCAGGCAGAAGATGCAAGATATGACGTTTTCTTGATTTTCTGCTGATGTTTATTTATCACCACCAGGTGGCAGTAATAACATGGATCTTTTCTCTGTTTTGTCTTTCAGCAATAAACTCAACTTTTCTTCA
This sequence comes from Poecilia mexicana, assembly GCF_051168715.1. Classification (NCBI taxonomy): domain Eukaryota; kingdom Metazoa; phylum Chordata; class Actinopteri; order Cyprinodontiformes; family Poeciliidae; genus Poecilia; species Poecilia mexicana. Next base: position 23,538,303 of record NW_028263387.1, read on the forward strand.
GTGCTGATGAAATACAACAGAAAGTTTTGATCAAACATCTGTCCTGATGTTCTTCACCACTTCACTGATGTTTATTCATCTAGATTTTTTTAAGCCAGATTTTTCTACTCAGTGTAACGGTGAGATGAAGTTCAGAGAAAACCACCAGAAAACTGTTCTTCACTTTATATTTCTAAATGTTGCTAAATAATTAAATATATTAAATCTGCATCAGCAGATGTTCCTCGTACTGAGTGATATTGTTTATGACAATCTGCTGCCTCTCCTCCTCCTCTTCCTCTCTCAGGATGAAGATGATCTCCCTGCTGCTCCTCATCCTCAGCTCATGTCTCTGTGGTCAGTCTCCATCTTGTCTTTGTGACAGAAAGCTCTCTAGATGGAGCTGAAAGACTCCCATGTTCCAGTTCTCAGTGTGTCTGCTCCTCTCTTTCCCTCTCTGTCTCCTCAGCAGCAACATTTGTAGTGAATGTGACCCAGAGCAGCTATGAGGCAGAGGAGAACCACAGCATCACTCTGGAGTGGACCTTCACCACCAGGACTCACACATCCTGGAAGAATCTGTTCATCTACTGTGAAGCGAACACGGATCATGGAGTTTTAGTTCTATATCAGGTCCATGAAGGTGTTGAGTTTCCAGAGTCTCAGGATGATCAGTTTTCAGGACGAGTCCAGAGTGACAAAGACGTCCTCAGAGAAGGACGAATCAGACTCCATGTGTCCAGACTGAGGACTGAAGACTCTGGTCTGTATCTGTGTGACGTGATGACAGATTATGGATTCAACTCTGGAAGATGTCGACTCAAAGTTACTGGTGAGTTTGGACTTCAACATTTAATCCTCAAAATATAAATGCAGTGAAGATGATAAACTGAAGGAAAGTTTCATATTTTTCTGTTAATCTGTTGAGAATGTGCTGCTCTTGTGCCATTTAGCTCAGAAATAGTTCATCTTTTTATTTCTGTTAAATTTCTGATTGTTCACTATAACCTTCAATAAAAGGAAGACTTTTGTTTCAAAGAAAAGAGTAGTATGAATCATCTCTATTTCTTGAGTTAGAAATATATCATAGTTAAGAACCAAATGCTTGTTTCTTTTGTTTTAGAGAAAGCAACAGAGATTTTGTCTGTCTGTTGCTTTCTCTAAAATTCAAAGGTAAACACAAAATAAAACCATGAACATCACTTTTTCTGACCAGACGTCTAATGATGCACAAAACACTTTCATTTCAGTCGGTTCCTATTTTTGTTCTTTTTAGCTTCTTCTGGAATCATTCAACATTGGAAAGAAGATCCAACAGTCGATAGAAAAGATACAGCAACAGATAAAAAAGATTCAGAAACAGACAATAAAGATCCAGCCTCAGACAGTCGAGGACGGATCGGCCTCTATGTTTCACTGGGACTGACAGCAGCAGCAGCTGCAGCTCTAATCACAGTTTTACTGATCAAACATGGATCCAGAACTTTTCTAGTGAATTGACTGAGGATGTTACCTCAAAGTTAATGGTGAGAAACAATATAAATAATTTTCCTTTGATAAAATCTTGATTCCTGTGTTGATGAACCAACTTCTTCATCTTCTAAATGAATCCTCAGTTTTCATCATTAAATATTTCTGGTTTCTCTCCAGCAGCTGCTGATCAGATCCAAACACAGAGACCAACTTTGACTCCAGAACCAGAGAGAGGAAGGATCATCATCTTCATTATTCTGGGACAGATAGCACCAGCAGCTCTGACTGTTATAATTATAATATTGATTATTTATTTTAGGAAGAAACATAAAACTAATCACATTTGTCGTATTCGTGCTTGATAAAGACCAGACGTTGTATAATGCTCAGATACTTTTGTTAAAGCATCTTTTAGAGGTCTGTTCACACAGCTTGTTCACAGGTGTGTCACATCTACTTCTATTGTTCCATTCTCTACATTTATACATTCACGTGAACTCATGCTTGCCACCTAGTGGACATAAACATAATTCATTCAATCATGACATCCTCCTTTCTTTAAAGTAAGATTGTTACAAAAAGAATCCTATCAAAGAACAACATACATTGCATGAAACAGTTACCACATAGCTATACTTAACACATTAAAAACATCAATTACAAAATAGACATTTCAACTTTTTTTTTTTTATTTATAAGTTCAGTCTGTCAGGTTTTTTCACCACTCTGGTAGATCTTCTTAACACAGGTAGGTTGTCCCCAAGACTGTCACAGTCATAATATTACTCTGGGAGTCCTTAGAAACTTCACTTGACTCAACAACAGGCTCTAATGGAGTTTTTAACAAACTGCGCCGATTTCGTCTCAGAACTTGTCCATCTTCAGTTTTTACTTCAAATGAACGTGGAGCTACTTCCTGCAGAATAGTTGCTTTAGTATTCCATCCCTCATCATCCTGAATCCTTACAGGATCCTTGTATGACAGTGGAGGTAGAATCTTAGTTGATCTGTCATAATATGACTTTTGTTTTACTTTCTGCTTTCGTAACTTGTACTCCAACTTTGATGATTTCTTTGCACTTTGTTCATTACTATCATAACTTGGCAAAGTTGTACGAATCTTTCGATTCATCAAGAGTTCAGCAGGTGAAAATCCACATTGCAAAGGTGAAGATCTGTAGCTTAATAAAGCTAAATATGGGTCAGAGTTATTATCTGCAGCTTTCTTCAGAAGTTGCTTAAGAATATGAACTCCTTTCTCAGCTTTTCCGTTCGACTGTGCGTAATGTGGACTTGATGTTACATGTTTAAAGTCATAATGTTCTGTAAACTCTTGCCATTCTCTGCTACTAAAACATGGTCCATTGTCACTCAACACAATATGTGGAATGCCATGTCTTGCAAAGATTGATTTAGCATGTGTTATGACACAGTTTGATGACATATTAGCTAATAGAGCCATTTCAGGATAGTTTGAAAAGTAATCAATGATCACTAAATAGTTTTTTCCTTTAAAATGAAACAAATCCAGTCCTACTTTCAGCCATGGTGATGTTGGAATGTCAGTCATTATCATAGGTTCTTTACTCTGTTTATTTCTAAATGTCTGACATGTTTCACATTTACTGATTAGGGTCTCAATGTCCTTATTTAGTCCAGGCCAGAAAACAGATTCTCTAGCTCTTCTTTTACATTTTTCAATGCCTAGGTGACCCTCATGTATCCGTTGTAGAATATCCTGTCTTAATACTTGTGGAATCACAATTCTGTTGTTTTTCAGTAACAGTCCATTCACAACACTTAGATCAGCTTTAACTTTGAAAAACTGTGAACATGAGCCTATTGGCCAGCCTTCATCCAAATTCTGCATGACCAACTGTAACTGTCTTTAGCTGTTGCCTCAACTATTTGCTTCAACTTGCTATCTGACACAGGCAACACAGTGGACACCATGTTCACATGACGCTGAATATTCTCTTCAGTTGAACTCACACCATTGTCTATAGGAGCTCTAGACAGAGCATCAGCAAGAATCAGATGTTTTCCTGGAGTGTAAATCAGTGTAAAATCATACCTTTGCATCTTCATCATAAGCCTCTGAATCCTTGGTGAAATCTCATTCAGATGTTTTTTTATGATGGCAACCAAGGGTCGGTGATCTGTTTCAGCTACAAAAGATGGTAGACCATACACATAGTTATGAAACCTTTCTAGTCCATAAGCCAGCCTCAAGCATTCTTTTTCTATTTGAGCATATCTGCATTCAGCTTTGGTCATGGCTCTGGACACATAAGCCACAGGCTTCCATTGTTCATCTTCAGCTTGAAGAAGAACTGCTCCAAGTCCATCTTTTGAGGCATCTGTAGACAGTTTAATTTTCTTAGATGGATCGTAAAAGGTAAGTACTGGTTCTGTAGTCAAATATTTTTTCAGTTCCTTCCACTCTTGTTCATGAACTTCTGTGCACTGGAATTGATTATCATTGTACAAGAGACTGCGAATGTTTGTCATCTTTGCACTCAGATTGGGAATGAATTTTCCTATAAAATTGAACATGCCCATGATGCGCAAAACACCTGTTTTGTCGACAGGCTGTGGCATCTTCAAGATGGCTTTTATTTTATCTTCATCTGGTTGAACACCTTGGGCAGACAGTTTGTCTCCGAGAAACATAACTTCTTTGACACTAAACTCACATTTATTTTTATTGAGCTTCAGTCCATTTTTCCGTATGCGCTCCATGACGCGTCTCAATCTGTCATTGTGTTCTTGAGCTGTTGATCCCCAGATGATGATGTCATCAATGTAGACTCTCACTCCCTCCAAGCCTTCGATGATCCGCTCCATCGCTCTATGGAATATTTCTGGTGCCGATTTTATTCCGAAAGGAAGTCTTAGAAAACAGTATCTTCCAAAAGGTGTGTTAAAAGTACAATACTTGGTACTGCTTTCATCTAACTTTACTTGCCAAAACCCTTGTGCTGCATCCAACTTGGTAAAATAACTTGCTCCAGCCATCTCACTGATTATTTCCTCTCGAGTGGATATTTGATAATGTTCTCTCCTGATGTTCTCATTCAGATCTTTTGGATCCATACATATTCTTAATTCTCCATTCTTTATCTTGGTAATCACTATGGAATTAACCCAATCAGTGGGCTCTTCCACTTTCTGAATGACTCCCAACCTGGTCATTCTGTCCAACTCATTTTTCAGACCCTCTCGCAGTGGTACTGGAATACGACGTGCAGCATGCACAACAGGCTGAGCGCCCTCTCTCAGCTGGATCTTGTATGTGCAGGGTACAGCACCTAATCCTTGAAAAACATCCTCATATTCTTGAATCATGGCATCAACAAGGTTATTAGGTTCAGTCAATTCGGTGTTTATGTGATAGACTCTTTTCACCAGTCCAAGTTTTTCACAGGATTCAGCACCTAAAAGTGACTCACGATCCTCTTTTACAACTGAGAAGAACACAAGATGTTTTGTTCCTTTAACTGTCATATTCAGCTCACATGTGCCAATGCACTCAATTGATTGTCCATTATAGTCTCTTAGGCCCGACTTAACTTCTTTTATGTGAGGTTTCACTTGCATTTTTTTAATATCAGACATGCTTATGAGATTAGCCTTAGCACCTGTGTCCAATCTGAACTTAATTGTAGTTCCATTGATCAACAAAGGAATTGTCCATTTATCATCTCTGTCAACACACTGCACTTTTTCTGACTCATTTTCACAATTCACAACACCAATAAAGAATGTCTCACTTAAGTCAGTTTCATCTACTAAGTTTACACGATTCCTCTTTTCTTCTTTCCTCTTCATAAAGCATTGTTTTGCAAAATGATTCTTTCCACGGCAATTCAAACACTGCTTACCATAAGCAGGACATTGTCTCACTTTATGCCGTGAACCACAGCGCTTACAGTTGATAATGGCTTCCTCTTGCAGCTGCCTCGTCTGAGCATGGCGTTTCTTTTGGCAGGACACTGCTACACTGCCACTGCTCCGTCACTGAACTGTGAAGTAGTTCCTGTTGAAAGTTCAGAAAATGTCCTCACTTGCTGTAGAGACAGTTCGCTTGCCCGGCACATCTTTACAGCTGTTTCCAGGGTCAGTTCCACTTCTCTCAGCAGTCTTTCTCTGAGCTTCCCATCACGTACTCCAAAGACGATCTGATCTCTGACCATCGAGTCCTTCAGCAGGCCAAAATTGCATGACTGAGCTTTTACTGTCAAATCTGTTAGAAAGTTATCGAAGGGTTCATGCTGGGTCTGCAATCGGGAACGAAACACGTATCTCTCATAGCATTCATTCTTCTTGGGTGAACAGTGAGCATCAAATTTACTCAGCACAACATCCAGCTTGTCTTTGTCTTCTGCTTCATCAAACACAAATGTGTTGTAGACTTCCAAAGCCTGCGCTCCCGCTATGATCAGCAACATCGCTACCTTTCTTGGCTCCGGCTTTGTCTCCAATCCCATTGCGGCGACATACAGTTGAAAGCGTTGTTTGAAAGCACGCCAATTCTCATCTACGTTTCCCGTCAGCTTCAAGCTCTCCGGTGGTTTCAGCTCCATGGTCGGCTCTTAGTTCACTCCTGACACCATGTCGTATTCGTGCTTGATAAAGACCAGACGTTGTATAATGCTCAGATACTTTTATTAAAGCATCTTTTAGGTCTGTTCACACAGCTTGTTCACAGGTGTGTCACATCTACTTCTATTGTTCCATTCTCTACATTTATACATTCACGTGAACTCATGCTTGCCACCTAGTGGACATAAACATAATTCATTCAATCATGACAGAGGCTTTAGATGGTTTCCTGTTCAAACTTCACTTTAACTGAAGTCATCAGAATCAGCACAGGGAATCTTTTTTAAGGATCAGGATAGGGAAGCAAAGCAGCAGGACGTACTTTGTTCAGATCCAGGGCAACAAATTCCTACAGTGATACTTCATCTGACTTCATAGAAACTGTTGACCTTTAGTCTGTATTCTGCAACTTCACAAAGTCTGACACACCTAATACAGTTTATAAGATTCAGTTCTTCAGTTCTGTCTTCATGAACAGTTCATCTCCAAAACTATTTTTATTTTTCATGTTCATCAGATTTTCCTCATTCATGGTTTGACAAAGTCGATCAGCTCATCAGTTTCTCTCTGGTTACAGAAGTAAATCATTATTTTACACTGAGCAGCTGGACTTTGATTTATGCATTTTGTTCTGAAGGTTTTTGAATAGAAACGTCTTGATGCTGGAGGACTCTGGTTTCTCTGCACACCCAGCCTGACCTTTGACCTGCTTGAGGCTGGAGTTGCTGCTGATCTGCAGCTAGTCGTCTGAACATCTGGTGAGGACGGGTTCTTGGTTCTGATCCAGAATCTGAGGATCATGTGACCTGATCTGACTGAGAGAAGCATCAGGATGAAGCTGCTGATCATCTGATCAGATCAATATTTAATAATCAGAAATAAACAGCTGTGAAACAGCAGCTCTGCTTTTCTTTATTTATGTCAAATTGATGACAGTTTTGATCAAATCTGCTGAGAAAAATGTGAAACCTAAAACTTTGAATGAGACAAATTAATAAGTGAAAAATATTCTTTCAACATGGAGTCCTGACAACATTTTACTATAAAACTGATTTATTTACAACATTTTAACACCAGAAACACAGAAAATGAAGCTGATGAAACGATTCAACTAACAAAACCTCTCAGCTTTTAGACAGGAAACGGTTAAACTACATCCACTCTATGGCCAGACCAGAGAGACTTCGGTTGCCGTTGACAACAGGAGGAGTGATGCTCTGGGCCTGGTTTACAGTCTTCACATCAACCAGGATCTGCTCTGGTTACCAAAGTGATGAAGAGTGAAATGTGAGGCCGTCTGTCCGTCCAGCAGCTTCAGGAACCTTCAGGTTGAACAGAGTCAGGAAAAGTTTGACCATCAGAGCTGCTGCTGTCAGTAACAGAGAAACATGGAGGCCGATTCTTCCTCGACCTTCTGGTTCTGGATCCAAGTTCATTTTCTGGGTTGGAGAGATGACAGCAGCTGCTGGACTGAGAAAAAAGGAGATTTATAGAAATATTAAATATTTCATTCAGAATTAGAAAATGTTCAGAGAAACTGTTTGGGTTTGTTTTGTTTTAATATTTGAATTTTCCAGAAAGCTGCAAAACAATAAAGTTTAAAACTAACATGAAACCATTTAAACAACACAAAACGTTTGGTTCCGTTTTAACCTGGATAAATCGGATCGGTTCTGTTCACAAACCCACAGAAACATGAAGACTTTTCATCTTTCTGACTCTCTGGATGAAACCAGTTAGGACTTTTACCTGCCTGGCTTCAACTCTGAGTCTGAGTTGTGTCAAACTAAATTTGAAAAATAAATAAATAAATAAATAAATAAATAAATAAATAAATAAATAAATAAATAAATAAATAAATAAATAAATAAAATACAACAGAGACAACAATTTTAAATATTTCTAACTTTTTATTTTTGTTGGCTCTAGTGGCCTTTATTTGAAAGTGGTCAAACAGCAAAGAAGGTAATGAGAAACAGGGAGACATGCAGCAAATGTCACCAGGCCAGGACTTGAACCTGCTGCATCCAGGACCAAGGCCTCCTCACCTGGGTTGTTTGTGCTGCTACAGCACCCCAAATATTTGTTATTTTAATCAAAAACACTTTCCTGCATCTTTTCAGTTTTATTTCACAACATTTAAAGTCACAAGATTTAGACTTGAAGGGGCAGAATGATGTGTTTCCCAAGTTCATAGTGATATTTTATAGGACAATCAAGTAACTGCATCACCTCCAGTTGTTATAAAAACAACTGGACATTTAAAAAAAACGTTTAAAATTTGAGTTGTAATGTAACACCATGAAATTGGGTCTCTGTCTCTTTAAAAACTCCTGCTCTTTCTGATATCCTGCCTTCAGGAACTCATCACAATCTCACCTCCATTATGGACCTGATAGAGAGATGATCCTTTATGTTGAGCCAATAAACTGCAGTTCAACTTTCAAAACTCTAATAAAGTTCCTCATTCTGACTTTTCCACTCAGAGCCACTGATCTGATCATTTAAAGCAAAACAGGTTTTAACTTCACTGAGTATTTTATTAAATGATAAATGATCTGAAGTTTCTTCTTCATGCCTGAAATGATGGCAGGATGGAACATCATGAACATTGTGGTGTTAAAGTTGATGCTTTGCTAATAATGTTGGATCAAATAAAATCCAGTATGTTATAGTTTAGTCTTACATAGAAGAAACTTCACAGAGACACATGTAGAAAACAGAACAAACCTGAAAATCAGCTTTCAGAAACGGAGGATCAAAGTTTCTCAACTACTGAGACACATTTTATCATCCCAGTCAGCTGCACTGATTCCCTCTGACATCAGACAGGTGACAGGAAACACCTTTAATTTATTTGTTTCATCGTTAGAGACCTGCTTCTCACTGTGGTTCATTAATCCTAAAGTTAGTGTTGGATCAGAGAAATATCAGTAAAAATTGTCTTATTTTTTAGTTACAACTGAATCTGATGTGTTTCAAGCATTTTTAATCCATGTGAGCAGAAAAGAGGATCAGTTAGTAAAGATCATAAAATGATTATTTATCACCAACATATCAGCCTGATCTCCATTTGGAAAAACCAGGAGTTAGTATTTTATAGCTAACTGGTTAAAGGGCCTGTTATTGTGTTATTGTTGTGTTTTACAAGTTTTTAACTGAATTATCTTTGCTGTCAGCAAAAAGCCTCAGTTAGATTAATTAAACCAGATCCATGCTTTCTGTCTGCTGATAGCAGTTCTGCTATTTTCACCTTGTCATTAAAAATCAAATTGCTGCTAAAGTGAACTGAAGTGTTTGAACAATGCAGACTCATAATTTTATTATCACTGAAGAATTTCACACATTCTGCTCTACACCAACCACTGTTAGTGATTTAGAATCAGTTTAATAATTTCAGCCAATCACCATCTGACTTAATGTCTTTTCTACCAACTCAACTATGTTGAGCTTCAAAACTCCAAATAAGCACAATAATATTTATCCATTTAGACATTAAATATATTATTAACCTTAGTACAAGATGACGATTTGCCAATAATTGGATTCAGTTTTTATGTTTTACACACCAACTTCAATGGACCTGAGATCAAACCTATTCAGACATGTGCAACTATTAATACACTAATGTTTCATGTGACTTCACTGAACAACTTTACCCCTCTATGGGGTAAAGTTGAACAATTTCCCCTGCAGGGGTGTGTCAGGGTTAAAGTTGTTCATGCAGGACGCCTGTGAGACTCAGCTCTGTAAGCCTTCATTCCTGGAAGAGGAAAATATTTTTCTCTTTTCTGTCAGTAAACAATAAAAAACAGTTCATCAGTGATTTATCTGCTCCATCATCCTGTTCTGATAGATTCTCTCTGCTCATAGCAGCTTTTCCCAGTTGCTACAACACTAAACTATTATTTTGTTCAGTCTCTCTTCTGACTAAGCAGCTTGACTTTGGTTGATCCATTTTGTTCTGCAGATTTTTGTTTAGAAACTTCTTGATGTTGGAGGACTCTGGTTTCTCTTCACACCCAGCCTGACCTTTGACCTGCTTGAGGCTGGAGTTGCTGCTGATCTGCAGCTGGTCGTCTGAACGTCTGGTGAGGACGGGTTCTTGGTTCTGATCAGCAACAGACAAGAGCAACCTACAACTTTAACTCATTGGTTGTCAAAGCGATTATAAAACTTTTCTAGCGAAGCTACAAATTGACGGAAAAGACAGAAAATGTCCACTGACAAAGTCAAAGAGTTGATCATCTCTGGCATTCCGGTTTGTCATTTGCACACCAACACAATACATGATTCATTTTCAGAATCAGAATGATCTCAATAAAAGGAATTCTGCAAATGTTTCATCTGGATTATTTTTATTGCAAGATTAGAGGCTGAACTCTCCACGTGTTTTCATAAGCAAGTAATTCTAGACTTTTCCAAGGTTGGGAGGGTCCTGAGCTCCTCCTACCCCCCGGGAATTATATGCGTCTTTCCTATTTGAGCAAGAACTATGGTAAGCCGTTTTAACATAAATTCGGTTTCGTCTGACTGTCTGTAATTACATATCTAAAAATGCATTTTGACTAGACAAAGCTACATTTTGACCATCCCGAATGGTAATTTAAGATATCTGTATTTACATTCTGACTAGTAAGAATAATAATTTAAGATATCTTCAATTACATTTTGACTAGTCAAAATTCCTTTCAAGATATCTCAAATTACGTCACTGGATCTGTCATTTGACGGGACAAATATCCGTAATTATAATTTAAGATCTTCAACGCAATTATGACTAGTCAAAATTACAATTTTAGATATCTGAATTAAGAATGACATGAAGCCCCTTTGTGGTGTCCAAGCCGAATTTTAGGTTTCCTGCACAAAATTGTCAGTAAATGCCACAAATTAAAGAGCTCGACAATGTTGGAATGCAGAGATAGTAAAACTTCATAAACTTTAAGACTGCCTCTGATGTCTGCAAAGAATTTCCTGTTTATTAATTTCCAATGAACCGAATGCACTTAAAAACAGCTTTGAAAAGCTAAAATTGCTATCAAACCATTTTCAACATGAAAATGATGCATTTTCAAACATCTTTTTTCATTTTCTCTATTTTTCATTGTTTTATTAAACTTTCAAATTGCTACGTAAGTCAGGGATGTTTTTACTAGACAGAATATTAATTCAAGATATCAGCAATGTTATTCTGACTAGTCGGAATGTCAATTTAAGATCTTAAATAGAAAAACTGTGTAATTCAAGATATCTCTAATTTATTTAGATTTCTGAAAATTAATTTTCATTAGTCAAAATTACAATTCAAGATATCTATAATTTAGTTTTTACTAGTCAAAATATCTCCTATCCAAAAATACATTTGAGATATCTTGAATTCATTTTAGATATCTTGAATGAAAGTCTCCATATAAGTCAATGGTAATTAGAGATATCTCAAATAGGTATTTTGTCTAGTCGAAATATAATTAGAGATATCTTAAATTCCTGAAACGTCTAGTCACAGAACAATTTGATATATCTGGAATGTAAGGGCAGTAAAACCGAATTTATGTTAAAACGGCTTGCCATAATCGCCCTTGTTCATCTGGAAACGCAGACAGTGAAATAAGTTGTCAATCTGTTAATTTAGACCTGATCTGTAGTTTTAGACATAAACAGCAACGTCATGCAGAGACCTGGACACATCGGTTATTAAAGCAACGAGGTGTTGAGGCTGATAAAGAGGAAAAATTAACCGAGTAAGTTTATTATCTTTTATGTTGATCCGTCTCGTTGAATAAAACCTTGATTTGTGAATACGTTTAAAAGACACAATAAAATCCTAAATCTGTAGGTAAATATATCTGTAATAATTTTTAATCTTCTAAAAATAGTTTTTCTGTCTGAACTGTTCTGGTAGCCAAAAGTTTTGTTTCTCTGCTCAGTCGCGTTTGTCTGACTGACAGCAAGTCCTCAAACTCCGTCAAGAGACTGACAGGAAGTCCTCAAACTCGTCAAGAGACTGACAGGAAGTCCTCAAACTCCGTCAGGAGACTGACAGGAAGTCCTCAAACTCGTCAAGAGACTGACAGGAAGTCCTCAAACTCGTCAAGAGACTGACAGGAAGTCCTCAAACTCCGTCAGGAGACTGACAGGAAGTCCTCAAACTCCGTCAGGAGGCTGACAGGAAGTCCTCAAACTCCGTCAGGAGGCTGACAGGAAGTCCTCAAACTCGTCAGGAGACTGACAGGAAGTCCTCAAACTCAGTCAGGAGACTGACAGGAAGTCCTCAAACTCCGTCAGGAGGCTGACAGGAAGTCCTCAAACTCCGTCAGGAGGCTGACAGGAAGTCCTCAAACTCCGTCAGGAAATCCTCAAACTCCGTCAGGAGACTGACAGGAAGTCCTCAAACTCCGTCAGGAGACTGACAGGAAGTCCTCAAACTCCATCAGGAGGCTGACCGGAAGTCTCTCAGTCTCCTCTCAGTCGACTCACTTCTCCACCAGAACCGTCTGAGGAGTCAATTGCTGAACCGTCCTGTGTGTTTAAAGCACAACATTAGATGGAGGTTCAACAGTCATTTCTGTATGTATTGTGAAAGACATTCCGACAGTTTTTGTAAATGTTTGTTTCTTTGCATTTAACGATAACAGCCTTTGTGTATAAATCCCGTGTGTTTCATCGTGACGTTTGTTTTGGTTTGTTATCCTGAGTTATGTTTGCCATAGTTGATTATTTCTTTTGAGCCCAATTTGCTATATTTTTTAGATCTGTTGTTGAAAGTCTTTCGTTAAGAATTTTTTGGAAAAATAAGTAAAAAATATATATTTATATATATATATAAATATGCCTTTGTCCTTAGATCATCATAATTTCTCTTTTTAATACTGACTCTAAGGTAATTTATTCATGTATAATCTGCCATCTTTATGATTGTTAAAAATAACCTTATTATTTTTAATACACCAAACCCTCTTAGATAAAACTTTACAGAATCAACCAGGTGGAAATGTTTCCTCTTCCTTATGAAGTTTTATTGTTTTCAGAGGAATTTGTTGCAGTTAATGACTTTAATGTTTTCCAGAGAACTGGTGTTTAAATTAACTATGTTCCTGTTAAATATTTATATCTATAATCTGGTAAAATATTCCCTCTAACAAACTGATGAATAATCCAAACATTCATTTAAAATAAATGTTCAACATTCAGATCAGCCCTTAGTTCACAGATGATGATAATATCTTCCTCATTAACCTGATAGAGTCTCTGAGTCATTTTGGTCCCAAAAGGTGAATTAATATTAATTAGTGATTCCATCTGATGTCTGATATTCAACATGTCTGATGTTATTATAATAATCATCAAGTCTCTCCAGTTAATCTCCATCTATTGGTTCTAGTTTTCGGACTGAGCCTAAAAATCCCTCATCATGACGACATTTTATACTGAGCTGCTCTCATCTCACCGTATGAAATCCTGATATTTGAAACTGAAGAAAAACTGAAGAAAAAATCTGCTTTACTGTGAGAAGAGATCAAATAATTACAGATAATTAGTAAAAAACCTACTCATCTGATTTTCTGACTTGATTTTCAACAGTTTTCTAAAACTTTTTGGTCCATTAATGAATTTTATTGGAAGTTCGTTATTTATTATCACTGATCTTTACTTGTTGCAACTTGATGAACGTTTCTATGGTTTCTATGGTCCCTGCTGACGATTAATGGTTCTCTAATGAAACCTCAATATTTACATTTATAAGCTTTTCTACAAACAAACAGTGTTTGTTTGTAGAAAACAAAGTGTTTGTCTTCTACAAACAAACACTGTTTGTTTGTACAAACAGTGTTTGTTTGTAGAAACAAACAAGTGTTTGTTTGTTTCTACAAAGAAACTACGGCTCTTTTTGAGGGATAAACCAACATGCAGCCTGCGGCAGAGATCCTCAGATTGAAGGATCTCTGCGGCAGATTGAGATCCAGGTCCACCTTTAGACCACTATGGACCACTAGATTACGACAGTCAGCTTGTAATCTGACTGTCGTAATCTGGTTCGCTTGTCTCTCTCTCCTGCCCCTCCTTCATAATGTAGATGATGAAGATCTACATTAAAGAAAAAAACATTAATGTTTCACAAAACAAAATGAAATATTAACGTCCACTCAAAAGTGTTAGGTGTTTTGTTTTATGACATATTAATAAAAATTTACATTTAAACATATATGTGAAAATATTAAATTAAATCCCTTCATCAGAAAAATATCTTTGGTCTCATTAACAATCAGCTGATTCATCATTTAGACACAAAACTGATCAATGGGTCTGATTGGGACAGAAATCATTTAGAAATTATTTAAAATATGAAGCAATAAATGATTCAGTGTCATCATTATTACAATACAATATTTCATTACAATCTAACATTTTCCTCATCAAAACACATTAAAGAAAATTTCATGTTTTTGTCATGACAAAATTAGATTCAGCCAAACTCAAGTTAACAAACTTTTATCTGTATTATATTTTTCAACTCTGCACAGTGGCGCAGTTGGTAGAGCTGTTGTCTTGCAGCAAGAAGGTTCTGGGTTTGATTCCCAGCCCTGGTCTTTCTGCATGGAGTTTGCATGTTCTCTCTGTGCATGGTGGGTTTTCTCTGGATACTCTTTCCTCCCACAGTCCAAAAACATGACTGTCAGGTTAATTGGCCTTTCTAAATTGTCCCTGAGTGTGTGTGTGCATAGTTGTGTGTCTTGTCTGTCTCTCTGTTGCCCTGCGACAGACTGGTGACCTCTCCAGGGTGACCCTGCCTCTCACCTGGAACGTTAGCTGGAGAGGCACCAGCAGCTCCTGACCCCACTGAGGGACAAGGGTGTAAAGAAAATGGATGGATGTGTAGCCAGGGCATATCGTCTCCCCTGAATGTGTGCTGCTGCGCCCTCTTCCTCTTGTCCATATATGGAAAGAGAGACCAGATGCAGGCTGAGGACTTGTGCAAAGGTATGTTTAACCTTATCGTGAAGTGAGTTTAGAATTTGTCTGATTCTGCCACTGATTGTTGTAGAAAACTCACTTTAGAGTGACGTCAAGAGCAACATTTACTGGTTTCACTTTAGAAAAGGTAAGGGCCGTTTCTTATGATTTATCTGGCTGGTTACTGTTCTTGTCTAACTTGATTTCTTTTGTGTGAAGGTTGGCCTGCTACTGTTTCACTTTTTGATTTGTTTCAATTTCAATTTTTTGTTTCAGTTTACTTATTTTTAGATGGTTATTGTTGATTAAAAAGAACTTTTCTTTTTTGGGGTTTTGTTTAGTAGAAAGAAACTTTCTACTGTAGCCCTCTGGCTTGTTTTAAACTGGGACCTATGCTGTCCCTGGGTCCTAGGCTGTTTTATTTATATTGAGGAGACTAGTGGAAGGGGAGTTTTTTTTTTCTTTGTCTTTGTATTCACTAGAGATTTTTGTGTGAGTGTGCTTTTGTTGGGGAACACTTAGGTTCATTTAGTTGTATTTGTGTTTTCTTATTATTCCTCCCCCAAACAGTCAAATTTTTATCTAATTGGGTTTTAATTATTTTTCAGCTTTAAGGATCCCAGGGCCAGCACAGACTTCCACTTTTAGTGTGGTCGCTTGGTATAATAAAATAAATTGACTATTTTTGCTCATGAAACATTTGTGAATTTAATAAACTGTTTGTAATCTGCAGCAGTGCCTCTGTCCATTTTTACAAACTTATCTGTGTGATCTGGTAAAAAGAGGATCTAAAGCTGTACCCAAGGTCACAGATGGATATTTTTCAACTCCACTTGTCAAAGTATTTGTATCGTTTTTCTTTTGGAAAATAATTAACATTATAATTAGAACAATCAGAGCTACTGCTGATATCGGTCCCACAGTGATGAAGATGATGGTCCTTCCTCCTCTGTCTGGTTCTGGAGTCAAAGTTGGTCTCTGAGTTTGGATCTGATCAGCAGCTGCAGGGAGAGAAACCAGAAATATTTATTAATACTTATTGACGGAGCCTGCAGGCTCCGTCAATAAGTATTCATTTATTAGTATTAATAATGCAAGTATTCTCTTCATCCTGAGAGAGGAAGAGGAGGAGGAGGAGAGGCAACAGGACATCAGGAACAACATCACTCACAATACAAAGAACAAATACAATCTAACTTTTAGATTTATCAGATAGAAACTCCTGAACTTTGTTCAGTTAATTTCTCTGATGCTCCTTATAATCTGTTTTTGAATCTGTTATGTTAAAACATGTAGAACACAAAACTGCATCACTGCCACCTTGTGGCCATAAATATAACAGCAAGTTTCTGGTTTAAACATTTAAATCTGATTCCAAATTAAACTTTTCTTGAGTCAGAGAAGAAGAAAAATTCTGCTCTGCTGTTACCGACTAACTTCATCTCACCTTTAATCTTTAAGTAGAAACATCTGGCTTGAGAATATCAAGATGAATAAACATCAGTGAAGTGATGAAGAAAATCAGGACAGATGATTCATCAGTTGGTTCATAAACGTTTAGTGTTTTTTCATCAACGTGGTGGAAAAGTTGAGTTTAATACTGAAAGACAAAACAGAGAAACGATTCATATTTGAAAACAGATCATTACTGCCCCCTTGTGGTGAAAAATAAATATGGCAGCAAATCAGTCTGTTGTAAATGGCTGTGAAATCTGAAAACTCACTGAAATATTGTTTTAGTTTTCTTGTAATGCTGTTAAATAATCGGATATGAGTTACAGTCATGAATAATGTCTTCAATTTCTACACTACAGAAAATATGTATGAAATTGTTGAGATTTTTTAAAAATGTCTCTAAATACATTTATCATGTTTCACATGAAGTGACATCAGTGTGTTAAATTGAGGTAAAATTATTTAGAAACGTGATTGTTAAGTTCAGGTCTGGTAAAACTGTTATTCAGGAAATAATTTGTAATTTGAGTGGAGTCAACTATTTAACTCTGCCCAAATACTTGAGTAAAGTCCTTTACCAGCCGAAAGTCAGAAGAAAAGTCCTGACTTTAGGATTTAGGAATCAATTAGATGATCCACAAGTTTTACTGCAGCTTAAAATCTTTATGCTTCATGTCACAAACAGAGAATATGAAATGTTTCAATATCTAATAGTAAAATTCATCTGCAGAAACTTATTAACCAACCAGCATTTATTTCTGAACATTTACTTCTCTGTCCTCAAGTTGTGACTTTTGCTGCCAGTCTCTGCTCTGGTCGTTTAGACCAGCTGGTGTTAATTTATAATCAGTAAAGTGATGAAAAGAAAAATTATATACATGTAGGGAAGTCAAGAAACTGACAGACTGGTTAATGGTTGATGTAATATAGATACAGGGTTGTTCATTAAAACGAGGCTTTGTGGTTTTGAACCAGTGAGCTGGAACAAGTGGGAGGGATTTCAGCCAGACTGGTTCAGGACGGTCAGAACTGTAAACCTGTTTTATCTGCTCAGAGACACAAAATGAGATTTTGTGTGAAAATGAAAGCTGTCTTTACTGCAGCATTAACATTTATCCAATTCATTCAGTTCACATTTAATGAGAATGAAACGAGTTTAGAAAGAAATACTCATCCATCATTTTACAGTTTATCTCTAGTGGGGTCACAAGGTGCCTATCGCCAGGGGTCAACAGGTGAGCGGCAGGGTCACCATGGACAGGTCACCAGTCCATCACAGGGCAACACAGAGACACACAGGATAAACAATCACACACACACACCTAAGGAGAATTTAAAGTCATGTTTCTGGACTGTGTGAGGAAGCCGGAGTACCCAGAGAGAACCCACCATGAACAAGGAGAACAAGCAAACTTCATGCAGAAAGACCCCAGGAATCGAACCCAGAAACTGTTATTTTTATTTAATGATAATCAGTTTACTAAACATTTGCATTTAGAATGAAAATCAGGTCAGTCTATATATTTATATATTTAGATATATGGTATAAGGTCATTTATAACATTAAAAATAATCTTGATTATTAGTAAAACCATACAGTAAACAGACAAGAGCCACAATGACACAGATAATAAATGTCATATTACAGATTTCAAAATTCACATGATTATGAGAAAATCAGAGTTCCTAATGGGACTGTGTGAATCCTGAATCTCAGTCGATCTCTATAAGTTAAGAAATGGAAATTAATAAGTAATTAAAACTCTTGAATAAAAACTCATTTCTATCAATCCTGAAATAATTAAATACTTGTCATGTGCATCATTAGTTTTCTATTTCCTTTGAGTCATGTGCTTTACAAACTGTAATGTCTGTAAGGAGAAAAATGTGAATGTTTTGGATTTATATTCTTTGTGACATAAACCTCCAAATAGAGCAGCTGTGAACAAAAATGTTGCATTTTATTTGAAAAGTGTGAAAATCCCTGAAAACAGCTTTCAGGGCTTGTACTGCTATCTCTGGTAACAGGAAATGCCCGCCCATAAAACCGGAGCCAATGGAGAGGAAGAGGAGCCAATGGAGAGGAAGAGGAGCCAATGGAGAGGAAGAGGAGCCAATGGAGAGGAAGAGGAGCCGCCCAACAATATCTTGGGAATTTGGGGAGGGAGTTGACCAGGCTTGCTCTTCTAGGCCTCAGACGCAGAACATCCCGTTACCTCCCAGTATTTATAACGGTCTTTTATCCTGTGCTGCTTCTTAACCAACGAACTCATGGCTTTCCAGGCGTTTATCCACAAATACAGCAGATCAGGTCAGTCGGTTTGTTCTGGTTTGTTGTCCGATTTCACCGTTTGTGGCTCAGAAAGTGAAGTAAACAACTGACTCGGGTGAAACTGACACCCAACAAATCCAACTGACTGGTTGTTGCTCCGTTTGTGCCGCTAAAACCATCATTAGTGACTTTCGGTTTTTGAGATGTTAAAAGTTATAATTTTGGACGATTACGTCATCCTTGCTACAATGGTAAAAACCTAAATCTACCAGAAATACATTTATTGAATTTAGAATAACAGCTTAGCATAAAATATTAATATTCTAATATTATCAATGTGACACTTTCATGCGTTACATTGTGACCATTTTCCTCATCAACCATTTCGTCCATTCTGTTTCTATTATGGGATGTTTTCTGTAATTTGAAGCCTTTTTCTTAATATCAGCTTTTATAACGGATGAGTTAAAGTTCTACATTTTTCTTATAGTCTGTTGTTGAAAGGAGCTTGTGTGACTTGAATAAATATTTTTTATCAGACAAAAGTTCTCAAAGTCTCATCATCACATTTTGTTAATTTAAGTCACAACTGAGAGACCAGGCAGGAACTGGTACCTGAATAAATCAGACATTAGAGCCAGTTTTAAAAGTCAGAGATTAACAGAAGTTATGGACAGATTTGACCAGATTATGGAGAAACCAGAAATACTGGAAACTGGTTTAAACTCTCCTTAAAATGAAAAGCAGCCATTAACCAGTGAGAATGAGATTAAAACTTTAGGTTCTGAACTAAAAGAATCATGTGAAATGATGCGACGTGTAAAAGTAGAAGAAACATTTCTGCCTCCTAAAGACTCCAGCTGGTCGACTGAGGAGATTTATGCAGGATCAGGAAGATGATTTCTACTTTCCTTTATTTACTTTGTGGTTCATCTGCATTAATATTATTTAAAAGATGTATTATTGTTTATTTGTAAATAATTTATTAAACCTTTTGGACAAATTGATGTTGCATTTTATTTGAAAAGTGTGAAAAATATGTGAGAAATTTAAATGAATCTCAGAAAAAACTCAAACTGTTTCCAGATTTCACTCACTGATGTTTTTCTCCTCATGAAATATAACAAAAATAATTTCACTTATTTTACAACCTTTTGTTGTAAAATAAGGTTTTACTTAAATAAGGACGTATTTATAACAGGAGTCCAGTTGTTCCTCATATTATGACTGATGTCCTGCTGCCTCTCCTCCTCCTCTTCCTCTCTCAGGATGAAGATGATCTCCCTGCTGCTCCTCATCCTCAGCTCATGTCTCTGTGGTCAGTCTCCATCTTGTCTTTGTGACAGAAAGCTCTCTAGATGGAGCTGAAAGACTCCCATGTTCCAGTTCTCAGTGTGTCTGCTCCTCTCTTTCCCTCTCTGTCTCCTCAGCAGCAACATTTGTAGTGAATGTGACCCAGAGCAGCTATGAGGCAGAGGAGAACCACAGCATCACTCTGGAGTGGACCTTCACCACCAGACCAGACTCCTCTCTGTCCTCCATGTTTATCCTTTGTGAATTTCTAGCTCCACCTAGAGGATTGGTTCTCTATCATCTCCATGATGGTGTTGAGTTTCCAGAGTCTCAGCATGATCAGTTTTCAGGACGAGTCCACAGTGACAAAGACGTCCTCAGAGAAGGACGAATCAGACTCCATGTGTCCAGACTGAGGACTGAAGACTCTGGTCTGTATCTGTGTGACGTGAAAACTGAAGATGGATTCAACTCTGGAAGATGTCGACTCAACGTTACTGGTGAGAAGAAATAATATAAAAACATTTTCCTTTGATAAATCCTGATTCCTATATTAATGAACCAGCATCTTCATCTTCATCTTTATCATGAATCCTCCTGGATCTCAGTTTTCATCAAATATTAATAAATATTTCTGGTTTTTCTCCAGCAGCTGCTGATCAGATCCAAACTCAGAGACCAACTTTGACTCCAGAACCAGAGAGAGGAAGGAGCATCATCTTCATCACTGTGACAGTCATAGCAGCAGCAGCTGTGATGGTTCTAATAATCTTGATTATATCTTTTATTTTGAGAATGAAAAGAAAGAAAAACAAAAATAATCATTCTACACATGCAGCTGGAAAATATAGTGCAGATTGAAGTTTTGTTCAAACGAGTTTGGTTGATGATAATTTTGCCGCGACAGAAATATCAGGTTAGATTTAATGATCTGATGAGGAAAATGTTAGATTGTAATGAATTAATATATTGTAACAAATATTTAGTTATTTTTCAGACTCCTGAAAACTTAATCCTCTTTTTTATAATCTTTGTGGTTCCTGAACTGTCATTGCAACTTAAAGTTGGAGCTGAGAGCAAGAAAAAGGAAATCAGTTTTATGTCATTTTAATGTAACACTTCCTCTTTTTCATTTCAAAACGGAGGAAAACCACAACAAAATTCACTGCTCAACAAAAACCCACAGACGGTTGTGGTCACGTTGCTACTAGACTCAGCCGAGGTTCAGAAAATGATTCTTCATGGTTACGGCGACTTAAAGGTGTTTTTAATTACATTCTGATAGTCTTTTTCTTTGTAAACAAGAAACTTCTAGCCTGAACCTTATAATGCTCCCATAAATAAATCAGTAAAGAAAAACATTTCAGAATTTCAAAGTTTAGTTTTGTTGTTTTTTTTCTTTGGAAATTTATTTAGGTTAATACAGTAAATTATGCTAAATTAAAATGTGAGGCAAAATAGTTGTTCAAATAGGTGAAAACAGTTTAATTACATAATGTGACACAAATGTTTAAATTAGAATTTAAAGTTACAACATCTACATTTCAACATGAATGAGTCATTAGTACTAAACAACAAAGTTTAGACAACCTGTCAACTTGCTGAATTGTAATTTCTGAGTTAAAATAAAACAGTTTTCTAAATAACCTCAATTCAAGTTAAAGCTTCAAATGTTTTACAGTTTTATTGTTTCAACAACTTTTTTATTCACATCACTTCCTCAGCCCAACAATCATAAACAATCTGTTGTCTCTCTTCTGTTAGGAATCTGATAGTTTGATTTTAATTCTACTTACAGCTTAAACTACTTTTGATAAACACATAAAACTGGAATCTCAATAAAGAAAGATTATTTTTTTAAATAGACAAATTCTGTTAAATCTTTCCTTTGTGTGTAAATGTTTAATTCATAACCTTAAAATCAAATTTTTGTTCCTATTAATACAAGAAACTACGTTTTATTTATTTTCATAAATGTTTTAGAGACTAAGATCTGATCAAAGGAAGTCCTGATAATCCATTCAATGAGTCAAAGCCTCGTCTGGATGCAGATTTCAACTTTGTCAACAAGTGAAAATACTGAAGAAATTAAAATGAGTGAACTGTTCAAATCATTTATAATGATTTGTTACTAGCATGGAGTGAAAAACAGTTCAAAATCCCTGTGATAAAAATCTTGATTTGATCAATTGGAACCAAAATAAGAAACTATTAACTCTGCTAGTTGTGTCCTACAAAGACAGTAAAGACTCAACTGTACCTGACAGTGAAGAACATCCAGAAAGGAAAGAAAGAAGGACGAAAAACCAGAGAACAGCCATGAAGTCAGTCGATCCGTCCTACTGCCTGGCAGTTTTCTGAAAATGTGTTGATGTGCTGCAGTAGGACCAGGTTCACTTTATACTGGTTTCACTGGAGGCATCAGAGCCTCTGTAGTGCTCCTCCTACCAGGCTGTAAAAAAGAGCCTCTGTAGGAGGAGCACAGTGCTGCAGGAGCCATGTGGAATGACAGCCAATCAGATGCACAGCTGTCTGTCGTGAAAACTGCTAATAACCTTCGGTTTGATCCCTGGACTGAGCCCAACTGGAAGCGGACAGACAGAAATAATTTGTCAGTCTGTTAGTTTAGATCTGGTCTGTAGCTTTAGAGATCAGCAGCAACACGTCGGTTATTAAAGCAACGAAGTGTTGAGGCCGATAAAAGACAAACCAACCGAATAAGTTTATTATATTTCATGTGATCCGTTTATATAATTTAGAGTTAGTTGGATAAAACATTTTACTTAAATACACGTTTCTTGTGAATAAGTGTAAAACACAACAATTAGTTCATGATTTGTTTCCCATATGTGCAATTATAACTTTTAACCTTCTGCAGGTTGTTTTCCTTTCTGAATCGTTCTGGTAGCTCAATGTTTTGCGTCTCCTGTCAGCATTAGACGCGGTTTTCCGATCTGCCTTGTAAACTCACACACACACTCACACACACGGTGTGTCCTTGCTACACACTCTGAAAAGAAAGAAAAACAAAAAATAATCCTTCTACACGTGCAGCTGGAAAATATAATGCAGATAAAAGTTTTGTTCAAACGAGTTTGGTTGATGATAATTTTGCCGCCACAGAAACATCAGGTTAGATTTAATGTTCTGATGAGGAAAATGTTAGATTGTAATGAATTAATATATAATAATAATGATATTAATCTGTTTATTGTTATTGTTTCAGTTTCCCGTTTTAAATCATCTCTAAAAACAGTCAGACGTATCGATCAGTTATTGTGTCTAAATGCTGAATCAGCTGATTGTTACTGATAAAATGATTTATTATTTTCACAGGTACATTTAGATAAACATTTTTTTAAACCAGCGGATAAAGCTAAACACAGAAACATCGCTCTGCTTTTACAGGCTGATGAAGTCTGAGAGGGAGGAGAAAAACTGAGGAGGAAAACTTTAAGGAAGGAGACAAAATACTTGGTAGATCTGGATTTACTAAATGTTTAAATGTTTGAGCTGAGATGACCTCACATTTCATTCTTCATCACTTTGGTAACCAGATCAGTTCCTGGTTGATGTGAACACAGCAAACCAGGCCCAGAGCATCACTCCTCCACCGCTGTGTCCTGTTGTCAATGGCAACCAATGTCTCTGGTCTGGCCTGAGGGTGGATGTAGTTTACCTTCTTCCTGTCTAAAAACTCAAAAGTTTTGTTACTGTAATCATTTTATCTGCTTTATTTTTTGTGTTTATGGTGTTAAAATGTTGTAAATAAATCAGATTTTATAGAAAGATGTCTGGACTCCATATTTTAACTTTTAGTTTTAAGTTTCTGCATTTTCTCAGCAGATTTGATCAAAACTGTCATTTAATTCATCTTTTTTCAGAGTTTAGATGTTCTAAACGTTTGTTTGATCAAAGAAATGAGATTTAAATCACTTAGTGGCTTAAATCTGGAGGTAAAAGCAGAGCCACTGCTTCACAGCTGAAATGTTTCTCTTTGTCCACATGGTGGCGCTCTAAGCTCTGACTAAAAGCTGCTCAGCAGCCAAAGTTAGATTTTCTCCTTTCTGTCTTTATTCAGTTCTGATGTGAAAAGTTTCCTTTAATTAAATGTGTTTATTCCTGATTATTAAATATTGATCTGATCAGATGATCAGCAGCTTCATCCTGATGCTTCACTCAGTTCTTCACTTCAGGTTGAGTTAATTATTTACTGACAGGTTGATGATGTCATTCAGTTGACTCAACACTCAGAACATAATTTGTAAATAATTTCTGCATTAACTGATCATAATGTAACAGATTCATATTTTTCTACTTCCTGTTTATTGATGTAACTTTAGATAAAAATCAAAGTTAGAAAAAAATCTCAAAACACTGAAAACATAAAGAGCAACAATTGATTTTTATTTGTCATTTTGCTCATTTTAGAGATAAAAATACAGAATCAATTCTTGGTGGTGGAGAGAAACTTTAGGTTTAAATTAATCTCATTAATTAGGATATAAATTACAAATCAGATCAGAGCTGGTCTGTGTATAAAAGATGAAATAAATAAAACAGGTAGAAAAGCTGCAGCAACAAAATAAAAGCATAAAATGACTGAAGGAAAACAGATGAAATGTTTCTGTGATCAGTAACAATAATCAATAATCTGAAGCTTCAACGTTTCATAACGGCTGCAGATCCATGTTGGATCCACTGGAGGTTCTAGAAAGTTCTAAGCTGAGAGTTTGGTTCTGATCTGATCTGGATCTGCTTCCTCGTTCATCTGCTTCATTAAATAAAGACGAAGAACCAACCCAGTAACCAGTGGAACCATCAGAACGGCTCCAACAATCAGTCCAACATGTTTGTTTCTGCTTCCATCTTCTTTTCTTCCCTCCTTGTTTTCTGTCAAACAGAATCAGAGCTGAAGGTCAGAATCCATTTCTCTTCATCTGCTGCTCTCAGACCAGCTGCTTCTGCAGCAGCTTTAGAAACACAAACATCTGGGCTGACAGGTTCACTGCAGAACCAGAACCACATCTGGCCTTAAAGGGATATTCCCCCTAGATTAGCCACAAAGACTCTGGAGACATTTTACCTTTAAGAAGATTCACTAATTGGACATTAAACCACTTTATGCAGCTTCCTTCTTTCACTGGAACATAGAAACCATGAAAACTCACCAGTAGGAGGCGCCACATCCAGGAAGACGGTCCCGATGGGGTCAGAGGTCAAAGTGCGTCTCTTCCTGCCGGTTGCTTCTCTCTGGAAAACCCGACACTCGTATGTTCCCGTGTCGTTGGTCGTCACGTTGCTCAGAAGCAAAGACACGTCTCCGTCCTCCATCCGTCTGTCCTGCAGCTCCACCCGCTTCCTAAAAGATGGATGCTGGTTCTCTGGGTCCGGCTGCTGGTCTCTGTACAGGAGGACATATTCTGGTTCCAGGTCCGGTCGGGTCCACTTCACAAACACAGCAGGTTTGTTGTTGGGGAGTCGGCATGGCAGAGAGACGATCTGTCCAGGAACAGCTGAGATGTTTTTATGAACTACAGGACAGAGAAACAATGACAAAGGGTCATGACAAGACAAATCATGGCGGTTAAAACCCGTGACTCTTCAGCTCATGTTATAATTCACTTCCCACCAACAGTTTGACCTACATAAACTCAAACATCAAGTTCTGAAATAATTCATTCAACCCACTCAAGTCAATGATAATTCACTGAGTTGAAATTAACTTTTATAGACACATTAAATGTTTTCTCAGCAACAATTGTTGATATATTTTCTTTACACTGTATTGTGCTGTATTGTTTTATCACCACAAGGGGGCAGTAATCATATTTTTCTAAACAGCCATAAGTTCTCACCACCGGTCCAGTTGTTCCTCATTCTGAACAAAACATTTAACATTTTGATCATGATTGTC
This sequence comes from Poecilia mexicana, assembly GCF_051168715.1. Lineage (NCBI taxonomy): Eukaryota > Metazoa > Chordata > Actinopteri > Cyprinodontiformes > Poeciliidae > Poecilia > Poecilia mexicana. Next base: position 23,564,252 of record NW_028263387.1, read on the forward strand.
GTTGCTAATACACTAATACCTGTAACAATGGTAAAAACCTGAGTACCAGAATTTAAACTCATTGATCACAGAGATGTCCAATTTTATTAGAAGGATAATAAATATGGAAAAGTCATGAATAGTTTCCTCTATAATAGAAATGCAACATCTTTCACTAATAACCAGGTTTCTGATGTTTTTCCTCTCTAATTATAGCAAAGTGATTTTATTGAAAAGTTGCTTTAAAAACAAACATTCAGCAAATGCAGAGAAAGAAAATAATCCCCATTTTACTTCTGCAATACCGGTTCATGACCACAGGGTGGCAGTAGAGATCTTTTTTGAACAATGTTTTTCTTCGCCTCACCACCAGAACATGAAAGACTCCCATGTTCCAGTTCTCAGTGTGTCTGCTCCTCTCTTTCCCTCTCTGTCTCCTCAGCAGCAACATTTGTAGTGAATGTGACCCAGAGCAGCTATGAGGCAGAGGAGAACCACAGCATCACTCTGGAGTGGACCTTCACCACCAGGACTCAGGGGTCCTACAGGGAACTGTTCATCTACTGTGAATTTAGAACCTCAGTGAAGAGACGGGATAATATATGTTCATCGTGATGGAGTTGAGTTTCCAGAGTCTCAGCATGATCAGTTTTCAGGACGAGTCCAGAGTGACAAAGACGTCCTCAGAGAAGGACGAATCAGACTCCATGTGTCCAGACTGAGGACTGAAGACTCTGGTCTGTATTGGTGTGACATGAAAACTGAAGATGGATTCGGCTCTGCAACATGTCGACTCAACGTTACTGGTGAGGAGAAATGATAATAAAACATTTTTGTTTAATAGTTAAATTCTTAAGATCTGTTTAATGAACCTTCATCTTCATCATGAATCCTCCTGGATCTCAGTTTTCATCAAATATTAATAAATATTTCTGGTTTCTCTCCAGCAGCTGCTGATCAGATCCAAACTCAGAGACCAACTTTGACTCCAGAACCAGAGACGATGAAGGAGCATCATCTTCATCATTCTGGGATCAATAGCAGCTCTAATTAAAAGTTGATTTTGCGTTTCAGGAAGAGAAGAAAGGGAAACAAAGATAATCATTCAACAAATGTAGTTTGAAAATATAATGCAAGTAAAAGTTTTGTTCACTTGAGTTTAGTTGATTAATGATTTTGTCGCCACAGCAACACCAGGTTAGATTTAATTAAACTGATGAATAAAATGTTAGATTGTAATGAATTAATATATTCTAATAATGATGATCAGTTTATTGTTATTGTTTCAGTTTCCTGCTTTAAATAATTTCTAAATGTTTTCTGACTTGGACGTATTGATCAGTTATTGATGGATCAGCTGATTGTTACTGATAAAGTGATTTATTATTTTCACAGGTATATTTTAATAAATATTTTTATAAATATGTTATGAAGAAAAAACACAATGAAGACTTTGACTGTTATAAAGGTCAATATTTCATTGCTTTCAAGTGATGATTTTTATACTTATAATACATTTTAAAGATGAACATGAAACATTAAAGGTGTTTTTTTACATATATTTTCATCCTCAATGTTTGTTTTTGTATAAAATTTATGAATGTAAATGTTGAGGTTTTATTTCAGAACCATTAATTCTTCAACATGTCCAAAGTTTTCTCAGTGTTTCAACTCAAATCTTCTCGAGTTTAATTTCTGATAACATGATTTTTCTGTAATTTTTATCAATGAACAGAAACTGAACTTTTATTAAAACCTGCTTGTTTTTCCACCAGCTGTGTCTCCATCTTGTTCTCCCTGAATGAATCTCTCTCTGTTTGCTTGTTTCCTCTTTAATGTCTCATCATGACTCCATCGTCTCCTCATTGGTTTCTGGATCCTGTGGTCAGGAAGCAGCAGCTGCTGCTCTCAGCCTCCTGAAACATCCTGAAGCTCAGCTGCTGATCTCTGATCAGCTCAGCATCCTGAAGCCTTCAGATCAGGAGTTTCTCTGCTGGTCCTGATGCTGCAGACGCTCTCAGACCAGCAGAGGCTGAACCTCACAGTCCTTCAGACCCAGAGGTCGGCATGGAAACCAGCTGATAAAGCTAAACACAGAAACATCGCTCTGCTTTTACAGGCGGATAAAGTCAGAGATGGAGGAGAAAAACTGGAAGGAAAACTTTAAGGATGGAGATGAAATACTTGGTAGATCTGGATTTACTAAATGTTTAAATGTTTTAAAAATTTATGTAACCAAGTTGCAGTTTGAGGAACTTTGATCTCATGTTGGATGAAACATTTTCTCTTTCTGTAATTTATTCTCATGTTACAATTCATATAAATCAGCAAAAAACTGTTTGGGTGAAAAAAGAAAAAGTTTTGAATCTTCATTATATTCATATTTTTCCAAACAAACAAACTACAGTTTAGATTTCTGACCTTTATGATAAATTCAAAGAAACATTTCCAAGTTGAAAATATTTCCTTCATGTTTTTCTGTAACTTTAATGTCAGTAAATCAATAAACTGATTGCCAACATCTGTCTGTGTGAACTTGTGGAGTTTTAAAGGTAAATTTCTACATAGTTTGTAGAAATCTCAGAGCAGCTGGAAAATATTCATAATGTGAAAAAATGTTAAAAGAGGTTAAGAAGTAAAGATGTACAAATATTTGCTGATATTTTTTATCACAGGAGAAAATGACAGAAATATTAATAAATGAGTAATTAGTGTTTTAATCTCGACACACAGGTGGTCATGATATGAGCTGATAGTCTGTTGGATTATAAAAACTGATATTATTATTATTAAGCTTCTGTGATGATGCTTAAAAATGATCAAAACAGCAAAATTAATCATTTAAATAACAGAAGTTTTATAAAGCAGCAAAAATTCTACAAAAAAAACTGATCAGCTGATCGATCATCAGATATTTAACATTTCTGGTGGTTTTGAAGCAGCAGCTCCTCTTCATCACTTTCTATAAACTCATTTAGCCTTAATTTGGGTTTTACTTTCTGTTTTTTCAAACATGTTATATAAACAACAAAACAAACCGATTAATTGTAAATTAAATAAACTTAACAGTGAATCTTAATGATGGACAAAGAATAAAACAGAACAAATGAATCTGAACTGATCCAGTCAGTCCGTCACTCAGACCTTCAGCTCTATGAGCTCTCAGTTCCTAACTCCACCACCAGGTGGCGCTCCAGTATAACCCTGATGGTAGAACTGGTCTGAGGTCAGATCCAGCAGCTGGATTGGTTCTGCTGAGTCCAAACAGCTGCAGCTCATGTTGATGTTAAAAGGTTCTGCAGTGAATCAGGTTCTGACAACATGAGGGAAGAAATCTGGATTTATTTGGTAAACCACTGAGTAACTGATAATAACACCTGATTTAATATTCAAAATGTGTCCTCAGAAAACTAAAAGTATAAAAGTTATGTGAACATTCTGGTATTTTACAGAGTATTACCAAAATATTTATAGAAATAAGGTGTTAGGTGTGGAGGCTGGTTCTAGACCAGATTTACCATGAGGGTCAGTGTTTTTTGAAAGAAAAAAAACAGAGCAATATTTCATCATTTGATATAATAAGTGAACCAAAGAGCCACTTGTGTCTCCAGAGATCCATGTTGCAGATCCCTGGCAGATGGAAAGTATGATTATAGCAGCTAAAAGTGCAGCACTATAATTTTTAATTCATTGTTAAAGTAAAATTGTGAAGGTTAAAAAAATCCACCACTGAGTATTAGCATAAGACATTTATTTAGTATAACTTCTTTGGTCCCCTGTTGGCCCCCATCTAGATCCGCCTCTGGGCTGCAGGTCTGCGTCTGGTGCATTAATGATCACTGAACAATGAATTAATAAGATATATAAACATTTCTAAATAAAACATACAGAAAGCATTAGCAAACCTTTTAAATGTGTTGACAAAGCACCCTGAGAAATAAGCTTTTTATTCTTTCAGTTTTTTTAAAGAGCTAACAAATTCTTCTTTACTTTTCTTTGACTTGAAGAGCATAACATTAGTAGACACAAATAATCAGGGCTCCACTGTTTTACTGTCTGTTGATCCAGCATTTAGATGACCTTTGAACTGTTGATCATCTCTGAACTTAATGTAAGTGATACAGAGTAAAAGTGATGAAGCCTCAAAATTAAAACTTGAGTTTCTTTGAAAAAAATCATTAGTTGTTCACTTTGTAGTGACTAAAATGCCAAATTCTATGCTACTAGTTTCTGTTGTTCCTGGTAGGTTTTAGTTTTGCTCAATCAAAAGTCGCTATGCAGGTCTTCATTTTAACCTGTAATCATAAAGTTATGTATTTTCTTCACAATGTTCATTTTCTTTCCATTTGCATTTAGAACCAAATAAATTCAACATAAAAGTCGAGTCAAATTTATTTATACAGCACATTTCAGTAGCAAGGTAGTCCAAAGTGCTTTACAAGATAAAAACACAAAAATACAAATAAACAAATGACAGTTTGTCTCTTCTCATTAACAACACCTGAGCAGAATCACACTTGACCTTAAGTAATCCCTTCCACCTTTCCAACAAACTTGGTACACAAAATGAAATAGTGACGAGAAACACAGAAAATAAGATAAATGATTTCTACACGCTTTATAAAACAAGTGTTCAAAAGTAAAATAAAAAGAGCAGGCTGGTGTAAAAAATCCCTTTGGTAGATTGACACATCTTGTGACAGTTTTCAATCTGCTTTGTTTCTATTCAAAGCAGCACTTACCGGAACGAAGGGAAATTAATGTTTTCTTTTCATTTTTAACTTTAAAAGAAGTTTCAAGGTGCCCAATCCACTCATGGGATGGGAGTTCTGTGTACTTGACAAATGAAGACAAAATTAAAATCATAATGATTTTAACAGTAGATATCTTGACAGCGCTTAAACTATGATTTCATCATTGTCACGCCCATCTCGAAGGCGAGGACAAAAAGGGAGACAGACGAGCGGATCTATAGAAACAATTATTTATTTGATAACAAAAATACGCTCTGTGAGATCAGGCCAGCCAGTCAGAGAGAAGTGTGGACCAATGCTGCTCGTTCCGGACGGGTCCGGAGGGCAATCAAGCAGACCGTGACTGGCTAGTCGTCCACTTTTATCATCTACCGGTGTGTGCAATTACCAGTCCATCTACCTGCTTCCTGAAAAAAAAACAAGAACAAACATGTAGAGGACTAGAGACACCTACTGGACAGGAGGGGATCGTCACATCATCAGCAATACAGAAGTGAGGTTTTGTTTTGGTTCTTAGCTGTGACTCATCCAACAGGTTCAGTGAAATAACAGCATCCTCATTTTGATGTTTCAGTTCTTTTAAGAGCTAACTTAATTTGTTTTTGTTTATTAAACTCTTGAAGATATGAGAAAATTAATGAAAAGTTAACACAACTTGTTACCGTGTGTTTATTTTTCACAAAAACACATTTGACTTGAACAGTAGAAGTTAGTAGACACAGCTAATCATGGCTCGACTGTTTTACTGTATGTTAATGACTTTTGAAATGTAGCTGATAGCGGAAGTTTAGGCTGGAAGACCGCCCCCTCCGTCCGCCCATCGACGTCAAGCTCATTCTCCGACCTCAGCGCTGGACCTCACCCAGCGCGTTCAATCAGCACACCCAAGCCATCAGCTGCTTCCTACTTGCGTTCAACCCTCCACCTCCCCTTCTCCACCCACATCCATTGGCTCTCTAGGATGGCACCCTTTCATGACCTCCACCACCAGTCAGGCCCCGGGAGAGAGCATCCCTAATCAGTTATCGGGATGTTGTTGAGAACGAGAATCTCAATCGATGAATCATAATTTGTATTGACACACGGAGCATAAAATCAGCCAAGAAAAGCATTCAGACTTTACTTATTTTATTCACTTTCAGCGCTGAAAGGAGACGCTTTACCATTACATCCGAGAAGAGTTTCTAAAAAAGTCTGTGCAGCGTCTGAGGAGAAAGAGGAGGGCAGCTGATTATATGGACTGAAGACACTCCCTGAAATCACACCATGTCTCTGTGGCCTGATAAGTTTCTGTTTCTCGTGAGAAATGGACCTCTGTGTCTAACAGAATCAAAAATGTAACTCTTTACTATGGGCCCTTTATCTAACAGCGTGTGGCTCTTTCTCGGCCTGGTAAAGCGTCTCAACGATGTTCATTGAGTTCACATCAAATCTCAGCTCCAATCAGCTGCTGGGGCCATGTGCCAAAGAACTGTTATTCATTCCTGTCATTAAATCTTTTAATTGTTCCTTTTTCTCGGTCTGAGTCTTTCCAGATTGAACTGGTGATAATACCTGAACACAATGTAACTGGTACAGAATAAAAATAATGCAGTTAAAACCCTTAACAGGATTCATTCTGGAAGCTTTCAGGTGAACTTAAAGGGTGGAAGAAATTAAGTTAACAAACCAGTTTTAATATCTGATTGGACAGAACCCCAAAAACCCTAAGAGAGAAAAGGCCCGAGGTAATTTAACCGCTTGGAGGAAAACTGACTCTGGATGTTCCTGAAGGCACCACAGAGGATCTCAGCTGATCTAGTTGAGGAGTTTCTTCACCAAATGTTTTCATGGTTTCATGATCTGTGTCTGCAGAGCAGCAGAAAACAGCAGAACCTTCATCGCCTCCTCTTCACTTCTCTCTTCCTCTTCACACTGATTCTGGTTCTGAATGTGGTTCTGGTGGAGATCAGAGGAGGAAACAGACCAGAACCTGGTTCTGTCAGACTGTTGGACTTTAGATGACAGGAGAACAGATCCATCCGTCTGTTTCTCTTTCCTTCCTTCAGTTTCTCCTCTGTCAGAATTTCAGAGCAGTTTGGTTTCATGTTATTGTTGATCTGCTGTCAACAATAACATTAAATCTAAATCTATTTTCTGAGATCTGAACTGAATCTATTCAGAGAAACTCTGAAAATGGAATATTATAAAAGTTGCTATTGTTGTTTTAAAAAATAACATTTAATGTATGCAACTTCATATCTTAAAATAAGATATAATAATTTCCAAATCTTTTGGTAGAAGATTGAAATGAGCAAGAGTTAATTAAAAAGAAAATAAACAGTTGGAGTAAAACTTCTGTTAAAATATTGTGTTCTGTCACTTTAAGAACAAACAATTATTGTGTAGTTTGTATGTAATGTACATAGAAACTACACACTACTATATATATATATATATATATATATATATATATATATATATATATATATATATATATATATATATATATATATATATATATATATATATATATATATATATCATCTCCATCTCCATCTTCTATTAATCCTCCTGGATCTCAGTTTCCAATAAATATTAATAAATATTTCTGGTTTCTCTCCAGCAGCTGCTGATCAGATCCAAACTCAGAGACCAACTTTGACTCCAGAACCAGAGAGAGGAAGGACCATCATCTTCATCCCTCTGGGACTGACAGCTACTCAGCTACTTTCCATCTGCATAGAGATGTTCTGGTTCTGACCCTTCCAGCTGCAGCTGGTTCTGCTGGTTGCTCAACCAGAACCTGAAACCAGAACCCTGATCTGAGCTGATTTCAGCTGCAGCAGCTGATGAACCAGTGAAGCTCTGGTTCTGCTCCACTGGTTCTGGTTCTGATGGTTCTGCTGAAATAAATCCAGATTTCTTCCCTCATGTTGTCAGAACCTGATTCACTGCAGAACCTTTTAACATCAACATGAGCTGCAGCTGTTTGGACTCAGCAGAACCAATCCAGCCGCTGGATCTGACCTCAGACCAGTTCTACCATCAGGGTTATACTGGAGCGCCACCTGGTGGTGGAGTTAGGAACTGTGAGCTCATAGAGCTGAAGGTCTGAGTGACGGACTGACTGGATCAGTTCAGATTCATTTGTTCTGGTTTTATTCTTTGTCCATCATCAATGTTAAGCCCAATTTTAATTTTAATTTATGTATTAAAATGATAAAATTATTAATTCTGCTGTTTTCCTTTTCTTTTCTACATTAGCATTAACACAAAAGCTTTTATGAATATAATATTAGTATGTAGATGTTATAATTACAAGTCAACATGCATTATACAGAATATTAGTCTGTATAATACATGTCATAAAGATGATAATCTAAAAACTGTAGTTTGTGTTTGGAAAAATATGAATATAATGAAGAATTTGGACACATTTAAGGTTATTTATTTATTTATTTTTTACCCAGAAAGTTTTCTGCTAATGTATATGAAATGTAACATGAGAGTAAATTACAGAAAGAGAAAATGTTTTATTCATTATGAGAGTAAAGCAGCTGGTTTGATGCTCAGACTGTCTGTCACATCAGTGATCAATAAAGTTTATTGAAAGAATCTGGAGAATTAAAGTTCATGTATTGAACCACCAACAGATTATATAGAATAATGAAACCAATCAGGTCAAAATTTGACCTTAATGAATTTTTTTTATGTTTTAACACCCAGAAATGATCATTTGTTTGTTTTTGTTCATTTTTATGAAGCCAGTTGTGCATCAAGCCAGCAGGTCGTCATCATGTTGAAAACTCAGTTTAAAGACCTAAAGATCAGATTCTTTGATTTAGAAACAAAAATCATCTCAAGTTCATTCAGCATTTTCATCTTTTCTGCTGCTTTGAACTGAAACTGAACATCATGGCAGCTGAGTCGTCGATTCAGGGGCTTGAAACATCATCTATGATTATTGTCTCAATATTAGAGATAATAATAAGCTGTAACATCTGAAGTTCAGTTCTTCAAACTGAGGCTGAACTAAACATCTTATTTTCAGTCGTGTGTCGACCAGGAGATGCTCTGAACATAAACCGTCTTGGAGCTTCATTTTGATCTGTGGAACATTTTCACACAATGTTCTTTATGCTTAAAGGGTCAGCAAAGGTCGGCCATGTTTACTGCTTCAGTCATTTAATTGGCTCCTTTTTGGTCAAGATTTTCTTCAATCTTTTCTTCTTGTAGAGCCGACATGAGGAGCATCACCTTAGCAACAAGGTCATAAAAGTGCATTTCTGATCAATAAGATGGAGCAGCTGGATCAAACACAAAATGTTATAAATATATATAATGCAAGATTTTAAATAATGAATTGAATATAACACATTTGAATAGACAGTTATTCAAAATGGAATCACTGCAGATTAGCAGTCAATAGTACTTTATACTCAACACGCCATTATATTTTAACTTGTCATATTGAAACCAGTTTAAAAAACATTTTAAAGTATTCAGGTTCTATAAATCAGGCTGCACAGTGGTGCAGTGGGTAGAGCTGTTGCCTTACAGCAAGAAGGTTCTGGGTTCGATTTCCAGCTGGGGTCTTTCTGCATGGAGTTTGCATGTTCTCCCTGTGCAGGGTGGGTTCTCCCTGGGTACTCCAGCTTCCTCCCACAGTCCAGAAACAGGTTGTTTGTCTCTGTGTTGCCCTGTGACGGACCTGTCCAGGGTGACCCCACCACTCGCCTGTTGACCTCTGGAGACAGCAGCAGTTAAAGCTGGTCATTAGAGACATGAAGTAACATCAGAAAGTAAAAATGGTTTTATTTTAATCAGCTGGATCAAATGATTCATTTTGGTGACATTTTTTACATGGTGCTTGAAACAAAAATTAATCTGTTCCACTAACTGTAAAAAGTAAGTAAGAGTTTTGTTCTCTTCCTCCTTCAGGCTTTCAGATGTGATGCAGTTTAAATTAGACAGCAGAGAAAAACTACCAACCCCCATGTTAACACAGTGGAATATCTACTAGGCGTGTCTGAATTTGTCCTTTTGTGTGTTTTTTGACAAAGCAAGGAACACATTCCTGAGCTTGCTCTCTGAGCTGAGCTGAGCAAGCTCAGGAATGTGTTCCTGAGAAACACAGGTGTGTTTCTCAGGAACACACCTGTGTTTCTCATGTGTTCCTGAGAAACACATGAACACATGAACATGTGTTCATGTGTTCCTGTGTTTCTCATGTGTTCCTGAGAAACACAGGAACACATTCCTGAGCTTTCTCTCTGAGCTGAGCTGAGCAAACTCAGGAATGTGTTCCTGAGAAACACAGGTGTGTTTCTCAGGAAACACACCTGTGTTTCTCATGTGTTCCTGAGAAACACAGGAACACATGTGTTCCTGAGCTTTTGAGAAACACATGTGTTCCTGAGAAACACAGGAACACATGAACATGTGTTCCTGTGTTCCTGAGAAACACAGGAACACATTCCTGAGCTTGCTCTCTGAGCTGAGCTGAGCAAGCTCAGGAATGTGTTCCTGAGAAACACAGGTGTGTTTCTCAGGAACACACCTGTGTTTCTCATGTGTTCCTGAGAAACACAGGAACACAGGAACATGTGTTCCTGTGTTCCTGAGAAACACAGGAACACATGTTCATGTGTTCCTGTGTTTCTCAGGAACACATTCCTTTTTATTATTTCTGATTTTTATCTCCAGGTTGAGCTGCTCAAGTTTTATTGACTCTAAGAATCTAAACTTGTCATGTTGTGTTGCGGAGAGCGGTGAGAGAGACGCCGGGAATCCCAGGTAGTCATGATGAAATATGATAATTTAATGAAAAAACCAGGAGGAACAACAGAAAATCACTGGCAGCACAGGAACAGAACACAGACGTGAGACGAGGGTGTGATAAGACGAGGATCCGACGAAGAACACAGACACAGGTGGGTTTAAATACCCAGGGAAGATAATCAGGTAAGTAGACACACCTGGGGGACAATCAACGGGGAGGACAGGACAGAGACTCAGAGGAAACAGGACAGAAACACAGAAAATGTCAAAAATAAACACTCAAAAACACGGATCATAACAAAACTGAAGTTTTACTGATAAAAAAATTGGCAGAAAAATTATAGATTAATTATTTTGAGACCAGTATATTAAAATTAATCCAAGTTTATAAACAATAAAGAAAAAGTTGAGTGAAAAATGGTTTTTAATCAAATTTAACTCATCAACAATTTATTCATAATTTACTGAGTGAAAATCTAGAAACAAACATCAACTCAGTTTGTTACTAAAGAAACTTTAATCAACAAACTTTAGATCAGCTCATCTTTAACATTTAATTAACAAACATTTTGAGAATTAGTTAATAATCGACTGATCAAAATCATAAACAAAGAACCAACATAGAGTTTACCATCTGTATTTAGCATTAAATGTTTCTGTGAATTATCATATTTTTAACTTTGTTGTTTGATTGAAATTCTTAACAGCTGAGATGGAAAATAAGCTTTATCTGTTTTGGATTATAGTTTATAACATTTACATATGAAGAGCAAAATGTAATGAGACATGTTCACGTTCTCATGTATTTCAAGAGAAACTATTCTTCTAAACTGAAGCAGAAGTTTTTTTGCCCTGGGATAAAAATCTGCCTGCTGGACTTACATCCACAGTTTGTTCTGAGTTTTCATTCCTGTTGCAGAAACTGGAAGTTGTTGTAAACAACCTGCTGTAAATGAAAACTGAGCCTAAAGTCAGAAACATGGAGAGTTTCTAAAAGAAGCTTAATAAGTTAGTAATGATTCAGCAGCAGCAGCTTGTAGCACAGCCAACATTTATTCCTGAATATAGTTAATTTATTTCTCTATTTTCTGAAGGTTCAGTTAAACATTTCTGCTCATGTTCTTCATTCTCATTTACAATCATTAAAAGCAGATTATTTAAACCAGTGACCTGATCATTTAAAGCAACCCAAGTTTTAATTTCACTGAGTATTTTTTATTAAAGTGATAAATTAGTTGAAGTTTCTTCATGTAAGAGCAGGAAGACGTGGGGAAGTCAACAAGCTGAGTTTTCATTGTTGATGTTTCAGAGACAGGCAGTTTTTACTTCCAGCCGAGGTTTTGTGAGAAGACTATATGAACACCCTTCTGTCAAATTTTAATCGGAGTTTGATGGATTAATTGATATTAATTGATATCAAACCCCCTCCCCCTCCTATGGGAACTATGTGACCTTGTGACCCCCCCCCCAAAAAAAAAGTGAATATTGAATTAATAAATATAAGTGAATAAATAAATATAGTATATTCTAAACAATGTTGAATTAGATTAGGAATTTTGTAACTACCTCTGGTTTTAAACAGATTGTTTTCTTGATACACAGTGCTGGAATTAAAGCCTTTAAGTCTTGTTCCAAAAGAGAGACACAGGCTGACAGAGAAACCAGAGACCTGCTGCGTGTGTATCTGTCCTCGAGGAGGAGGGGGGACCGAGGAGAGTCTTACTGCTGCGTGTGTGCGCATGCATGTCTGCAGACTATAGATAAGTGTTAGATCAAACTCTTACAGGACATGAAAAAAAAAAACTTAAAGACGAAAACATGGATCTGTTGGAATGCTACTACTCAAGTAACCCTAGTCAGAGGGGTTACATGCAAAGACTGAGGGAGGAATGGTTACTTCGACACCCACAGTCTACAATGACTGCCAAACAACTAGTAGCTCAGTGCTCCAACATCCGCAAACGGCAACTGCTATCACAACTTGAGATTGACGAGGTACAACACAAATGCTACGGCAAGAGGGAGGAGCCCGGATGTAAGGTCAGTTAACAACAACTCCCTGACCTGAGAGAGAGAATCGTGGCCCGAATGAACACCAGGCAACCCCGACGAGTACGCTTGATTAAGATCAAGATAACAAGGAGGGAAGTCAGCACTCAAGGGGTGCAATGAAAAGATCAGTAATGTGCAGTCAGCACCCTGAACAATACTTGTGCAGTCAGCACAGTATTCAGTATCAATGTCTCCCAGTAATCAGATACCCTGCCGGAACCATCTGAGCGCAGAGATGGGAGAGTGCCTTTCTATGTTGGTCTAAAAACAGTCTGAGATTTGAGTCTATTATTCTCCTTATTTGGATGATGGGAATCTCATAAACCACAATTAATTGGTTATTTGTCATAATAATGTAATAATAATGAAAGTTCAGAGATAAATTAAAGTGAAAACCTTTATTGGGTAATAATGTATGTTTAGAATTGCGTAAAAATGATTAATTTTTAAATGCATAGTCTGAGGATTTGACAAAAGTGTGAGTGGATTAAATATGAAAAGCTGGAATCTGCATGAGGCTGTTTGATCAACCAGAGAGAAAGAAAAATTATGCTTGAAGAGGAATTTAGACTTTCTTTTTCAGAAAGGTTCCAACACGTCTGGGCAGCACCATGTAACCTGAGAGCAGAATATCAACATTACTTGCCTTAAGGTGACTCCACCTACTAATACAATAATATTTAAAACCATGTGAAGCCCAGAAATCCTCTAGTGAACAACAAGGAACAGAGCTGGAAAGACCTTCATACTCCACAGGTTTTATCCATGCAGCCACCAGGTGAGTCAGTCTGTTCTAAAATCAAAATCAAATTTTATTTGTATAGCACATTTCATCAGCAAGGCATTTCAAAGTGCTTTACATCACAGCAAACACAAAATCATGCAAGTTTCTAGTTTATTGTTGGTCAGTTTTTATTCTGACTGTTAAGATGAAGAGGAACTCTGTTAAAATATTTAACAGCTTGATCATGATCAATGTTGTTAATGTACTAGAACCTGTTAAAATGGTAAAAATCTGACTTTCTGGTTACTGACAGAGAAGAGAATCTGTTTCAGAACCACAGAGAATGACAGAAATTATAGACAATGATAAACAGCTTTTATTGAGAATCTGCTGAAGTGATGAATTTTTAAATGTTTTACTGGCCTTAATTTGAGAATAGTTGGACATTAATCTTTTCTCTGTTTTGACTTTCAGTATTAAACTCAACTTTTCTTCCTTGTTGATGAAATACGACTGAAAGTTTGTGAACCAGCTGATCAAACATCTGTCCTGATGTTCTTCATCACTTCACTGATGTTTATTCATCTTGATAATTTCAAGCCAGATGTTTCTGATCCTGCTGCTCCTCATCCTCAGCTCATGTCTCTGTGGTCAGTCTCCATCTTGTCTTTGTGACAGAAAGCTCTGTAGATGGAGCTGAAAGACTCCCATGTTCCAGTTCTCAGTGTGTCTGCTCCTCTCTTTCCCTCTCTGTCTCCTCAGCAGCAACATTTGTAGTGAATGTGACCCAGAGCAGCTATGAGGCAGAGGAGAACCACAGCATCACTCTGGAGTGGACCTTCACCACCAGGACTCAGGGATCCTACAGGGAACTGTTCATCTACTGCAGCTTGTTGGCTCCTTATAGCCCTCTAGTTCTCTATCACGTCCATCAAGGTGATGAGTTTCCAGATTCTCAGGATGATCAGTTTTCAGGACGAGTCCAGAGTGACAAAGACGTCCTCAGAGAAGGACGAATCAGACTCCATGTGTCCAGACTGAGGACTGAAGACTCTGGTCTGTATCGATGTGGAGTGAAAACTAAAGATGGATCTGGGATTAAAAGCTGCAGACTCAACGTCTCTGGTGAGTTTATGTTGCACTATCCAAACTCCAGACATAATAATGGAATGTCAAAACTTTTATAGCTGTGGGAAAACTTTAAGGCTCCTTCATTGTACTGTCCATCCAGCAGCTACTGATGTCGCTCCAAAACAGAGACCGACCTTGGATCCAGAAGCAGAAGGTCGAGGAAGGATCGGCCTCCATGTTTCTCTGGGACTGACAGCAGCAGTTGCAGCAGCTCTGATCTTCAGATTCTTCTTCAGTTCTATAAAACATCAGAAGGATTCAAATAACTTGCAGCCTCTTGGAAGATCCTGAAGGTCCATTATGCTGCTGGACAAATGGCTTCATGTTGGACTAGAATATGTTGGTGTCCAGAGGAGGTTTTAGTTTGACTGCTGGGTGTCTAGGTGCTGCTGCTAAACAAACCCAGATCATTATTCCTCCACCACCGAGCGTTACAGTTGGTTTGGTGAGTTGAAGACTAGAAATCTGGTTCTTCATTGAGATGCAGCTGTGAAAACCAACAATCTGCTGCTGATCCATTTAGAGACAAGATTTTATTGGTGACTCTCCATCATACTGGTTCAGCCTTTTCCCTACCGTTTTGTCATGACCTTTAACCTTTAACAAGCTACTTGAGGCCTGGAGAGTAATTTGAATGCAATTGTTCCTTAGCAGTGAAAGACTGGAGTTTGTGAAATTTACATTTTTATGTTACTGTGAATATTTTTATGAGACTGTTTCTGTGTCATATTTAATTAATGTAGCATATTTAGACTGAAAGAGGATGCTACTATTGAGCCCAATGCTCTTTATCTGTAGCTTGTATGTTAATAATTTTCTCATGTCTTTAATAAATCCATATTTTTGCAGACATGTCAGAATCTGTCCTGCTTTTGGAAATTTGTTTAACCCACATGCAGAAACACCATCAGGAGATCAGAACATTTCTTTTAGCTTTATTTACAACAAGTTGAAAAGTGTGATAATGAAGGTCCAGGACAGGAACAAAATCCACGCTGGCAGGCTGGCTAGGAACACTGGGGACCAAAGAGAGACGTGAGTCCAGCAGGGTGCTAAGGTCGGATGGTGACAGTGGTGCAGGCAAGGCGATCCGCCATGGAGGGGCGAGAGTTGGGTCAAGAGGAGGTTTGCCGAAGTGGGAGGAAGTTTCCAAAGAAGATCCTGGTGGTGCAAGTGGCAAGGCACGCCGGTTCCTGTTAGTGTGTCCCAGAGGCGATGGAGGATGAGGGGCGAAGCAGGTTCAGGTAGAGCGGCAGTAGAGAAGTGATCAGCTGCTGCTGTGGGGGCGAGAGCGCAGTGGGGGTCGAACAGGAGAGAGGAAACCACCATCTGGGTGGAATCCCAAGTAGAAGCGTATCTAGCAGGGCAGAACACAAACGTAGGTGAACTCTGAATTCAAAAGGCTTCAGATCTGAGACTCTGAGGGGCTGGAGTCAGGAAAACACTCTGGACTCAGAGGACCGGCAGCCGGCTCTTCTTGTGCTCCACTAATGAAGAAGATGAATCGCAGGTGTGCAGGAGAACCTCCGAGAGGCTCAGCTCCCAACCTGCTTCCTGGACATCTAGTGAGGGAAGGAAGGGACTTATGGGTGGTGACAGAGGTTCCCAACAGGATCTTTATTCACTGTTGAAATGTTTGATTGTTTCCAGAACTGAAATCAACTCTGGCAATACGAGTTTCTTACTAAACTGATGATCTATTCATTGAAATGTACAAATCTGTTCTCTCTCTGGTTTTAACAGCAGAAATTAAAGGTGCAGTCCCAAACTTCATCAGTCCAAGGCCAAACAGATCTTTGACTGAGATCCAGTGAATATGCCTAATAAGAGTTACTGCGCCTTTTTAAATTACCTTAACAACAATATCATACATTGTTTCCAAATTAAAGAGACAAGTGAGAAAATGGCGTTAGTTGAATAAGAAACAAAAAAGGATGAAATCAGAGCAATGTTTAAAGATGCTTGGTTTAACAATATTAATTTTAAAATATATTAAAAATATTTTAATGTATGATTCTTCATGTGTTCCTGACTCTTCTGCTTTGGACTTTGCTGGTTAATCTGTTAATGTTGTGTTCATTGTGGGACAACAGAGAGAAACATGGAGTTTTCTGACTGTTTCTGATGTTCTTGTAGGGCAGGTTTAGACCAGAGTGCCAGAAACCTTTCTTATCCAAAGCTGAACTTTTATTTTCGGTGTTGTTTTTCCACACATATTATTTTGAGACTGAATGTGACAGTGCATGTTCCAACAAAGCAAAAAGGGAATGTCTGAGGAGAATTTAATGTCACTTCTGGGCACAGCCTTTTTGCTTGAAATGAAATTCTGCTGGAAATTTCAAAAGTTCTCAAAACAGAACTTCTGCACAACATACTGCATTCTGTCATACTGCCCAGGGGCCTCATGGGTAAAAGAGTGCACAGTTTTCACACTAAAACTTGGTGTTTGCATTTATTGATATTTTTTTTGTTGAAATTGTGTAAATCATGGATCTATGAATAAATATTTAGTCACCTGATTTGCTGTTGATCAGAAGCCTCCAACCATCCATCCTGTCCAACAAATAATACATCAAGATACTACAGAAATCTCTCTCTGAGTTCTACATTCTTCTAAACTGAAAGAAAGTCTGTTGGATTTTTATAAACAAAGCGTGTTCATTGGATTATGTTTTGGTTTTATAACTTTATTATGTGATGCCAACATATTTAAGCATGTTGGCATCGTCAATGTTTCATGTTCAGGATTAATGTACAGGTTACTAGTACAATTCCATCAATGACCAAACTATAGACATCAGAGAAGCTGAATAGAAAGGATTTCTCTTTCCACACAGAAAAAAAACACACAAGGAAATGATGAGGGGAAGCCCTGCTGATGTCATTTCTTTTGAATCTTCAGGTACGTTACCTGGCAGCTTGAAGTTAACTGTCACATCCATGGATAAATTTGAAGGTCATACCCAGAACTCTGTTTAGAGGCTGATCTCAAAGCGTCCCATCCTTCAAATCCTGTTCCTGGTATTCCTCCTGCCCCCTGTCTATTTCATGTCAAATAAAAACCACCAGTGCCAAAAAATTAATTAAAAAAACCTACAACATCTTGATGGACGTTTGGATAAAACCAACTTAATATGTACCTTTCTAATTGCAAAGGGGGCAATTATTCTTTCAAAGAATGAGTTTATAGTTAACATTTTTAACCTTTGATCAGAAACGACTGATTCTCCATTTGATACTAACTTTAGTTCCAGTTTTTTTTAAGTTAACTTCAGATCTGCAAGCAGGTGATCTGCAATTTAAATACAAATTAGCATAAAAGAAAAACGTGTTTGTGGGGAAAAAAAAGCAAAACAGAGGGTAATGAACTTCCAACATAATCTACTCCTTCACATTGACGTAAAACCCACAGAGGAAATGACTGAGGCTTAGTCACAGTAGATATTTTATTTCTTGGCGCCATCTAGCGGGTGCGAAGATGAACAACATACAAGGAAACAAACCTGACACTGTAGAACAGGGGTCCCCAAACTTTTTCCTGTGAGGGCCACATAACTTTTCCTTTCTTTAGTGGGGGCCAGAGTCAGTTTGTAACAGAAAAAGTGTGACGATTGCAGGAGTACCGAAATGTAAAAATGTGTTGTCTTCCAGAAAGCACAATCAAATAACCCTCTCTGGGTTCTTCACAGAACAAATCCAGGAAGGATTATTGTCCGTATTTTACGAACTATGAGCCACACCGGACTATAAACCACAACCCCAAAGTTTTTTTTTAAACCAGTAAACACACATATAAGCCACAGGTTTCTCTGCTGCTCCAGGTTTTCCACAATGATGCAGCAGCAGCAGAGGACAGCCAACATTTCAGTCATAACATGTCAATTAAATATCACATTTAAATTATGTTGAAAAAGAAAAAGTTGCCAAGTTTAGATTTAACTGAACTGATTACAGTAGTTTCTGAACAGTAACTGTAACAGTAAAAATGCCGATCCTTCGTGTCTGCTACTAGCATGTGCTAAATGAAAATGGGCGCCGCCTTCTTCTTCTTCTTCCTTCAACGGCAGCTTGCATCCATTATTGTTGCACTACTGCCATCTACTGGATCCTAATATCTATACATCAAATTCTCATAATGATCCCAGTATTATTTAAAAAACTGTTAAATAGCATTTCCCCTCAATGCTATTTAACTGATCAACAACATTCTCAAATTTCAATTACCTATTAAAACCTAATTCCGTTTTAATGGGCGTGTTCTTCTTTTATTTCCAATGATTCACTTTGTAATGGTCTCGCTATGGTGTCTGGTACCAAAACTATCAGCCAAACTCCTTTCACACGAGTCAGGATTAATTAGATCTTCTTTTATTTCCATGTAGAATGGAGTGAAACTGTCAAAACACAAACAACTCAGGATGAGCTCAGAGCAGCAAACAGAAGCGTTTTTACATTCAGAGTACAACTGATACAACAGCTACCTCAGAATGCTATGAGCTGCAATGCTATATAACGAGCTAAGAAATCTTAGCAGCCTGCTAGTTGGCAATGATGTAGCACATAATCAAATCGCCCGCAGGTATTTCCACAACTAATTCAATAAACAAGTTACTTATTTTCTTATATGTTAACATAAAGGCTCGTTTTGAAGTATAAGCTGCTACTTCCAGGCATCGCTTCGAAGAACTCGACCTGGAATGCGGCGTTCATAACAGACACATGTGTTCATCTGCTCTACCGCTAGCAAACAACAGTACTGATTAAATAACATAAAAGACAAGAAGCAGTTCCCTAAAAGTCCAACAGATGGCAGCAATGCGCCATGCAAAACACTCACAGTTTACATGACACACTTCCTGCTAAAGAGCCCCCTGGTGGTTGAAGAAAAATCCACATATAAACCGGAAAATACAATAAATGAAAAAAAAAAATCTGAACGCTCTCTGGTATTGTTCAGGGGGCCGGACCAAATGTGGAAGCGGGCCGCATCCGGCCCGCGGGCCGTAGTTTGGGGACCCCTGCTGTAGAGTCTGGTCTAACTGAATTCTCTTAATGTAAAATCTGACTCAAAACTATTTCAGTGGAAATTGAAAGATTTAGCACAATTTCCTGCTATTTCCAGATGGTTCTCAGGTCCATGTGTGTATTATGATATTTCATCTGTTGGCAATCAGAAAATATTTGCTTTTTAATTAAACTCATTGATAATCAACTTCAAATAAAGAAATGAAAAATAACAGAGGTTCAGAAGTAGTGAAATTTTAAAAGTAAATGGAGTTGAATACTTACCTCCATAAAGATCAGTTTTCAAAATATTCTTTTTACCTTGATTCAACACAGTGATGTCTCTCCATGAGAATGATGACAGTCAAACACATTTTTCTCTGAAACGGTGTAATGAAGGTCTTCATTACTTAGCTGAAACACTTAATATGTGTGTTGAATGATAAAAGAAACAGGTACAAACAGATTGAAGAATTTTATTGTGTTTTTATGCAGTGGCATCTCAGCTGGAACTGATGGTGTCCTGTTAAAATACAACAAACAAATGGATATAAGTATTGTGACTGTTTAAAATACATTAAATTGTTTGAAGGTTTTGTGTAGATGTGGCTATCAGATCTACACAAAACCTGAAACGCCTTCTTCCTCTGCAGGGTGTTCAGGGTTTGTCAGGTAGACCTGCTGTTTGTCTCATGCTCCGCCTTCAACTGTTACAGAAATCAGAAAGCAGGGTTGGCATTGGCTGCTCTCAGATCTATTGTAATGAAAATAGCAAACAGTCTTTGGTTTGATACCTCGAGCGTGTCTAACTAGAGAGGCTAAGATAGATCAAATAATTTAGACATGAACTGTTCCTTAAAAGATCAGCAGCAACGTTGTGGAGGAAAACCCGAAGGACACATCAGGTTGTTGAAGCAAGAAAGTGTTGACGCCTATAAAGAAGACAAAATGTCCAAGTAAGTTGATTATATTTTATATTTTAGTTGGATAAAACATTTCACGTTTCTTGGGAATTAATGTGAAACACAATGAAATCCTAAAGTTGTGTATCTCCCAGTTCATATCTGTAAAAAATAACATTTAATCTTCTGTAACTTGTCCTTTCTGAACCGTCTTGGCAGCTGAATGTTTTTTGTCTCCTATTAGTCCTAAACGCGGTTTTCCAATCTGCCTCATCGTCTAAACTCTAAGTTTGCATGACCACCAGCGCGGCTCAGACACGAAGCTGTGAACCACCAGTCACTCGTTTACGCTCACAGCTTCGTTTCTTTTTCTTCTTTCTTTCAATAGACAAATGATATATAAAAGTCATTCTGATGTATTGTGAAAAACATTATGGCAGCTAATATAATTAACAATAACAGCTTTAAAGGATGAAGTTTTAACCTACTTTCCTAAAATGGCTCACAGATCAATATGTCTGTAATGACGAAATGTATTTCATATTTCACAATCAGAAAATGTTTAATTTGTTTATAATTTATGAGGAAATTGTTTCTGAAATTATAAGCTTTCAACACACGAACGGTGAGAAACAGAAACATTTCAAGGAGGAAAAGACTGAAGACCGTCTACTTGTCTGGGCGGAGTCATGGGCCACATGAGCCACACCGACAGGGATCTGTGTGATCCTGTTGGTGTGATCACCGCTGTCATCATGACTCCGCCCACAGATCAAATTACATTTTGTTACCATCAGTATAAACTGAATAGTCAACTTCCTGAAATAATTCACTTTACTCATTCAACACAGTGATAATTCACTGAGTGGAGATTAATGTGTGTTGAGACATAAAATGAATGTTTTGTCATCAACAACTGTGTTTATATTTTCTATTTATTACACTGGGAAAATAACCAAGAGCACAAAAAATTAGAGTTTTGTTAAAAAGAAAATTTTTCTTACTTATTCCAGAAAATGAATCTAACATACAGTGAAATGTTCCAAAACTTTTGTAATATTAGTTGTTTTTATTGCACTATAAGTGGTTGTAACACTTTGTTTTTATAACTTTGATTATTTCTTACGGATTATAATAATCTGTAAGAAATATAGATTATCTCTTACAGATTAAGAAATAATGTGTCTCTGAAAAATGTAAACTTTGTATAAAACCAAAACGTTGGAATGTTATAGAGTAACATTCCAATCAGCTAATTGATCTAATCATTATAAGCATAAATTGATCTTCTGCAATTTTCTTGTTGGTAAACCATAATCAACATTATGGTTATATTATGAATGCTTGCATAATATAATTTTGTGTAATGTAATCATGTTTAGCTTTGTGAAATGAGCAACAAAAACAAAAGTTTAAATGACTCTAATTTTTCAAGCTGTGATTGTCATTAACTTTGACATCGCTTTTCATTTAACCGTAAAAAAGGAAATCTCCTTCACTGACGTCTTTTTCTTCATTGATTATAAGAAACTGATTTTACTCAAACTGTTGTTAAATAAAAGGTTCAGCAGCTGCAGAGAATGAAAACATGTCCTGTTGACTTAAGATTGCTGTATGAACTTATCACCACAAGGTGGCATAATACTGCACAGCTCCAGTTGTTCCTCATATTGTTACTGATGTCCTGCTGCCTCTCCTCCTCCTCCTCCTCTCTCAGGATGAAGATGATCTCCCTGCTGCTCCTCATCCTCAGCTCATGTCTCTGTGGTCAGTCTCCATCTTGTCTTTGTGACAGAAAGCTCTCTAGATGGAGCTGAAAGACTCCCATGTTCCAGTTCTCAGTGTGTCTGCTCCTCTCTTTCCCTCTCTGTCTCCTCAGCAGCAACATTTGTAGTGAATGTGACCCAGAGCAGCTATGAGGCAGAGGAGAACCACAGCATCACTCTGGAGTGGACCTTCACCACCAGGACTCAGGGAAACTGGAGGGATCTGTTCATTGTCTGCAGCTTGTTGGCTCCTCATCGTCCTCTAGTTCTCTATCATGTCCATGAAGGTGTTGAGTTTCCAGATTCTCAGGATGATCAGTTTTCAGGACGAGTCCAGAGTGACAAAGACGTCCTCAGAGAAGGACGAATCAGACTCCATGTGTCCAGACTGAGGACTGAAGACTCTGGTCTGTATCTGTGTGACGTGAAAACTGGAGATGGATTTGGGTCTGCAACATGTCGACTCAACGTTACTGGTGAGAAGAAATAATTTTATCTGCTTGTTCAAATCCTGATTCCTGTGTTGATTAACCTTCATCTTCATCATGAATCCTCCTGGATCTCAGTTTTCATCAATTATTTGTGGTTTCTCTCCAGCAGCTGCTGATCAGATCCAAACTCAGAGACCAACTTTGACTCCAGAACCAGAGAAACTAGAATGGATCATCATCTTCATCTTCATCACTGTGGGACTGACAGCAGCAGTTCTCATCGTACTTTTATATTGTCTTGTAGTGAAATGTTGTCTGCCAGGAGAAAGAGACTTTTATGTTACTGATGAAGAGACAGAGAGTTTAGATAACTTTTCAATAGAAACACTTAGATCAAAAGTTACAGAAAGAGGGAACCAGAACCTGGAACCAGAACCTGGAACCAGAACCCTGATCTTAGCTGCTTTCAGCTGCAGCAGCTGATGAACCAGTGAAGCTCTGGTTCTGCTCCACTGGTTCTGGTTCTGATGGTTCTGCTGAAATAAATCCATATTTCTTCCCTCATGTTGTCAGAACCTGATTCACTGCAGAACCTTTTATCAACATGAGCTGCAGCTGTTTGGACTCAGCAGAACCAATCCAGCTGCTGGATCTGACCTCAGACCAGTTCTACCATCAGGGTTATACTGGAGCGCCACCTGGTGGTGGAGTTAGGAACTGAGAGCTCATAGTGCTGAAGGTCTGAGTGACGGACTGACTGGATCAGTTCAGATTCATTTGTTCTGGTTTTATGTTTTTACCACCAGAATCTCTTCAATTCTTTGTTAAAGTTTTATCATCAGTGTTAATTGTAATTATAATGAATCCATTTGTTTTGCTTTTATGTTGATCATATTACAAAATGCTGGACAAAAACAAAAAGTAAACACTGAATCACAAGAGTTTACATCAAATATTAGCTAAATGAGCTTATTTATAAAAAATGATGAGGAGCTGCTTCTGAGAGAAACAACTCCTGGGCTCTGAAAGCATTTATATAAGATCTAAATGTTATTCATTTGAAGTTTGTGATTGTTGAAAAGGTATTGAAGAAATATTATTTCTGTGTAAACTGATCTGTCAGATTTGACTTTAAAGGTCCCTTAAATTTCTTATGTTTCTGCTAAAACTTCCCTCTGAAATCTTATGCTTGTTTTATTCATGCACTAAAGTTTTTTTTTCTTTTTACACTTTAGCACTCATAATGTATAAATAACCTCTGCCTTTTTTTGTATAACAAATGTTATTTACCTGACCTCTTGCAGCTGTAAACAGGTTTATTATTGTGTTTTTATGCTGAAACTTCAGGATGAAGTTCTTATGAAGCAATTTATCAAGCAAGGAAAAGGAGCCTGAAATGTTGGTTCCCAGCCTTCCTGTGAGAAACTTTGTGATAACTAAATGATTCTTTGTCTAGTTAGATAAAATTAAGTGCTGTTTCAATGAAAATCACCAACATCTGCTTGGTAACTGAAAGAGTGACATATCATTTGGGGAGACATTTTTATTTTTTTTATTATTTTTTTTTAATCCATAATTTAGTATAGTTTGACTTTATCAAATGTATTTTGATACAATAAGAACAGTTATATGAAAACTGATTTTAAACAAGCAAAAGAACAGTTGTAAAGTTTATACATGTTCAAATGAGTGGGTATTAACTTATTTATATTCCTACCCTTTGTAGCATCATCCCATAAGTTACCATTATCAGTTGTATACAAATGTGTAGCTTAATACATGTTAAAAGTCAACATATTGTAAATATGTCCAGAACGCAAGGTTAACCCTGAACAGGGCACCAGTCTGGAACAGTTCAGAAAAAAAACTGGACTGTCATATTTGAGGCTAAACGTTTGAGCCACATGCAGGATAAACTTCAGGATACAAGAAAATGAGTTTATTAAAGTTTAGTGTACAAAAAATTTGAATGTGTCTTCTTTGTCTGGGGTATGGAACAGCTGGAGATCTGGAAAATGATTAATGTTTTAGCTCATCTTCGTCATCTATGGTGGAAATTGAGGGCGTGAGTGGCCATTGGTCAATAGGATCTTGAAGAAAGAGAGGTCCATGTGACCACCTGGAGAGGATGGCTAGTTTGGTCAGAGCTTTAGGACAGTAGATGAGAGGTAAGTTGCTCTGAAGGTGAATGAGTAATAGAGGAAATGACTTTACTTGTGAAACGGGGACTGATCCGCCAGGGGGGGCTATTCTGCTGGTGCTGGGGCTTGGTTTCTAGGGGAAATGTTGGGTCCAGGTGGAGTTGGGACTGAAGACAGAAGATCCAGGGAGAATGGGCAGGTGGTGATGATGGTTTGTTGGTTGTACTTCGTTGGAGGGTGGCCAGGTTGTAGCTGAACAGCCAGAAGAAATTAGTCACCAGTCCGAGGGATCTGTGAACCAGAGGTTTCTTTATGAAGAATCTTAGTGATGAAGCGATAAAACTCAAAAGGTAACAGCCACTGAGAACCTGCATTGAGAGCACAAGGGAGACTTCAGTAAAAACACTCAGAGGGGCACAGAGTACCATGAACAGCAAACAATCATTCATCGAATTACTGGTGACAGGCTTCTCTTTAACACTGGCTGATGACAGATAAGTGCAGGTGTGACAACACCTGAGCCCGCCCTTCGAACAACAGCCTCCTGGCTCCATCTAGTGGATGACTAGAGAAAAGAAAAGCAGCCCCTCATAAAAAAAAAAAAAAAAAAAAAAAAACAGCTTCCTAACATGGACTTTATTTTCTGTGAGAACTGGTTTTCTCTGAAATCAGAATTTGATGACCAGAGAGAAAAACAGAGAAATTGATGAAATTAAAGGATATTTGTTCTCTCTTCAGCAACAAACATCCATCCATCCATTTTCTAACACCCTTGTCCCTAGTGGGGTCGGGAGAGGTGCTGGTGCCTAAACCCGAGCAAACGTTTTGGTCCATTGCAGGTCCCCAGTCCATTGCAGGTCCCCAGTCCATTGCAGGTCCCCAGTCCAGGTCCCCAGTCCATTGCAGGTCCCCAGTCCATTGCAGGTCCCCAGTCCATTGCAGGTCCCCAGTCCATTGCAGGTCCCCAGTCCAGGTCCCCAGTCCATTGCAGGTCCCCAGTCCATTGCAGGTCCCCAGTCCATTGCAGGTCCCCAGTCCATTGCAGGTCCCCAGTCCAGGTCCCCAGTCCATTGTAGGTCCCCAGTCCATTGCAGGTCCCCAGTCCATTGCAGGTCCCCAGTCCATTGCAGGACCCCAGTCCATTGCAGGTCCCCAGTCCATTGCAGGACCCCAGTCCATTGCAGGTCCCCAGTCCATTGCAGGTCCCCAGTCCATTGCAGGTCCCCAGTCCATTGCAGGACCCCAGTCCATTGCAGGTCCCCAGTCCATTGCAGGACCCCAGTCCATTGCAGGTCCCCAGTCCATTGCAGGACCCCAGTCCATTGCAGGTCCCCAGTCCATTGCAGGTCCCCAGTCCATTGCAGGTCCCCAGTCCATTGCAGGACCCCAGTCCATTGCAGGTCCCCAGTCCATTGCAGGACCCCAGTCCACTGCAGGACCCCAGTCCATTGCAGGACCCCAGTCCATTGCAGGTCCCCAGTCCATTGCAGGTCCCCAGTCCATTGCCAGTCCATTGCTGACATTTAGCAACATTTCATACATTTGGTATCGGCCAAAATCAACATCAGCAGGTCAGGCTTTTTAAAAGATCGGTAGCCGGGAATCAGCCAGAAAACTGCAATCGGTGGAGCCCTATGACATTCTTTGATTAAATTATATTCTCTTAGGCATAATTACAATTGCTAAACATTTCATTTACACCAGGTGAGTTTTTCTCCCCTGAGAATGTGGACCGGTACCAGTACTGGGCTAATTCTGACTTTCAAATGATTTCATCAGAAGTTTCACATAATTTATAAGTCAATGTAAAAATATTTTGTTTTAGCCACATAAATGATCAGCAGCAAAGAACATATCCCAAATTACAGCTTAGAGCATCTCATCAATATATTAATGCAGCAGCTATGTAGCCTAATGGAAAACATTTTGCTAGACAACGTCAAACATTGAGAAGTTTTTGTCAAAGACAACCAATGTCTCTCTGGTCTGGCCATAGAGTGGATGTAGTTAATCTGTTTTCTGTCTAACAGCTGAAAGGTTTTGTTCCTGAGATCAAACCTTATTTCCATCAGTGGAGGAAGTTGAATAATATAAATATCTCTGTGTTCATCTGGACAACAGAACAAACTGGAGACTCAACAGTGAAGTGTCTATAAGAAGGTCAGAGCGACTGGAGGAAGATTTGATCCTTCAAGGTTTACAGGAAGTCGCTGTAAAACATTTGAAGTTGGTTTAACTTGAAATTAAAATCCACCTTCAATTTGCAATTTAAGTCACCAAGACTGATCTGGTTTTATCTGAGAAATTAAAGTTCATGAAGTTGATTTAACAATAAGAAACAAGTTTTCTAAAGTTCTGATAGCTCATTAATCTTGAATTGAGTTTTAATTGATGCTCTAATTTAAACCAATTATTTCACATATTCCAAGAAAAAACTGCAGTCACCTAGTTAGAGCCACATTTCTCTATGACTTTCACTCAAAATATCAAGTTGATAACTTATTGATAACAATAACTTGTCAAGTTATTGACGATATCAATACTTTAGAATAATTTAAGTGTTTATTAATTTTTATAGGTCATAAGGTCATAATAATTAAAATGCAACAATAAAAGCTTGGAATATTTTACTCTATATGTGGTGAATCTTTAAAAAATTTATCGTTTCACTGTCTGAGATTAGTGGCAGAAATATTTATTATAGTTTTTGAGTTTGTTAAATTAATGTTAAATAAATTGTGAATGAGCTGATTCATGATAAAGTTTGTTGGTAAAAGTTTTATTTAATAGTAAACAGACTGAGTTGATCTTCACACAGTAAATC
Organism: Poecilia mexicana; assembly: GCF_051168715.1. Classification (NCBI taxonomy): domain Eukaryota; kingdom Metazoa; phylum Chordata; class Actinopteri; order Cyprinodontiformes; family Poeciliidae; genus Poecilia; species Poecilia mexicana. The sequence continues at coordinate 23,591,723 of NW_028263387.1, forward strand.
ATGAATGAATCAATAAGCAATAAATTATGAAAAATAACTTTTCCACCAAAAGGGTTTTATTTAAATAAAATGCTGGACTCTGTTATTTGTCACTGAATGAGAATCTGCAGAAATGATGAACCAGAGCAGAGCTGAGATGTTATTATATTTATTACAGTTTGACTTCCTGTAACCTGAATAGATCAACCTGGAGGAAAAAGGAGGCAGATGGTTTGTTGGTTTTTGCTCTGAACAAGAAATACATGTACTTATGGAGGGACCAGTTTTGTTCATGACCAACATGAAAAGTCATGTTGAAACAGAACTGGCTGCTCTGTCATCATGACAACAGATTTGGGCATTGGTTCTATTTTAAACTTTTAAATGAGTCACATTATCAGTGTGAAAAAGGAAGACAATGTTTCTCTGTCTGTTTTAAAAATACAGAAACAGATAAATGTGTTGCTAACTTATGTATCAGCAGCCATGCTGGACTTTTACCTGACCTTCAGTAATTATCTTTAATCTGTGTTCTCTGTTTTCTTTATTCAGTTTTATTTTATCTCATTAAAAATTATTTTCAATGTACAACATTATTTTATTTTCCATCATTATATATATATATATATATATATATATGTATATATATATATATATATATGTATATATATATATATATATACATATATATATATATATATATATATATATATATATATATATTGAGACATTGATAAGCACGACATGCCGGCTCAGACGTCGCCCGGCCAAACAAGGTCTGCGTCAGGTGCTGGGGAACCAGAGCACCTTGATGAAAAATGGGCTACTGGAACAAGACAGAAATGGGCGAGAGATGAAAACATGGATCTGTTGGAATGCTACTACTCAAGTAACCCTAGTCAGAGGGGTTACATGCAAAGACTGAGGGTGGAATGGTTACTTCGACACCCACAGTCTACAATGACTGCCAAACAACTAGTAGCTCAGTGTTCCAACATCCGCAAACGACAACTGCTATCACAACTTGAGATTGACGAGGTACAACACAAATGCTACGGCAAGAGGGAGGAGCCCGGATGTCAGGTCAGTTAACAACAACTGCATACCCACCCCGAGACTGGGTATGAAGCCCCAGTAATGAACGAAGGATGCAATGAAAGATCAGCCGCCTAAAGAGCCAGCTAAAGTGTACTCTCAATGGCAGAGCAGACCTGGAGGGAAAGTTCCCTGCCTATGACTCAGCCTTCATTGCATAGCAATGGATGCAATGAAAGATCAGCCGCCTAAAGAGATACACAAGAGAGAATGAATGAAGCCAGCTAAAGTGTACTCTCAATGGCAGAGCAGACCTGGAGGGAAAGTTCCCTGCCTATGACTCAGCCTTCATTGCATAGCAATGGATGCAATGAAAGATCAGCCGCCTAAAGAGATACACAAGAGAGAATGAATGAAGCCAGCTAAAGTGTACTCTCAATGGCAGAGCAGACCTGGAGGGAAAGCTCCCTGCCTATGACTCAGCCTTCATTGCATAGCAATAAAGACTCGGAAGCCACTAACCATGCATGGAGGGTTCCACCCCAAATCCAGCACCCTGAGACATGGTACATGGAACGACATAACCAAGTGGCGGGCATAGTGTACAGGAACATCTGTGCAGAATATGGACTGGAAGCCCCGAGGTCAAAGTGGGGGACACCAAGTGACCACAACATCAGGAAAAAGGAGCATGAGAAACTGGAGAAATACCAGGGCCTAAGAGAGGAACTGGAGAAGGCCTGGAAGGTGAAGACCACAGTGGTGCCTGTGGTCATCGGGGCCCTCGGGGCAGTCACCCCCAAACTGGAGCAGTGGCTCAAACAGATCCCAGGAACAACATCAGACATCTCAGTCCAGAAATGTGCAGTTCTAGGCACAGCCAAGATACTGCGCAGAACCCTCAAGCTCCCAGGCCTCTGGTAGAGGACCCGAGCTCAGAGGATGAAAGAGACCACCCACGGAGGGTGAGAGGGGAATTTTTTTTTTATATATATATGTATTTATTTATATATATGTATTTATTTGTATCAGTTAAAGTTTAAGGGACAAATTGAAGTTTTTTCATTTCTATGTTGGTCTAAAAACAGTCTGAGATTTGACAAAGGAGGAAGTGGAAAATCTCCTATACTGCATTAAGTTTTCATGCATTAATAATCAGTCTATTATTCTCCTTATTTGGATGATTTCTGTTTGTTGTTGATGGGAATCTCATAAACCTGTTTGCACAATTAACTGGTTATTTGTCATAATAAGTCAAAAGTTATTTTCTGACATCTGGGCTTTAATCATGTTCACCTTTTACCTTCAGAGGTTTGTATGAAAGTTCAGAGATAAATTAAAGTGAAAACCTTTATTGGGTAATAATGTATGTTTAGAATTGTGTAAAAATGATTAATTTTTAAATGCATTAAAGGTGAAAATAGTTTGAGGATTTGACAAAAGTGTGAGTGGATTAAATATGAAAAGCTGGAATCTGCATGAGGCTGTTTGATCAACCAGAGAGAAAGAGAAATGATGATTGAAGGAATTTAGAGTTTGTTGTTCAGAAGGATTCCAACAGGTCTGGGCAGCACCATGTAACCTGAGAGGAGAACCTTAAGGCAAGTTCCTTGCCTTAAGGTGACTCCACCTACTAATACAATAATATTTAAAACCACGTGAAGCCCAGAAATCCTCTAGTGAACAACAAGGAACAGAGCTGGAAAGACCTTCATACTCCACAGGTTTTATCCATGCAGCCACCAGGTGAGTCAGTCTGTTCTAAAATCAAAATCAAATTTTATTTGTATAGCACATTTCATCAGCAAGGCATTTCAAAGTGCTTTACATCACAGCAAACACAAAGTCATGCAAGTTTCTAGTTTATTGTTGGTCAGTTTTTATTCTGACTGTTAAGATGAAGAGGAACTCTGTTAAAATATTTAACAGGTTGATTATGATCAATGTTGTTAATGTACTAGAACCTGTTAAAATGGTAAAAATCTGACTTTCTGGTTACTGACAGACTTCTAGAGAATCTGTTTCAGAACCACAGAGAATGACAGAAATTATAGACAATGATAAACAGCTTTTATTGAGAATCTGCTGAAGTGATGAATTTTTAAATGTTTTACTGGCCTTTATTTGAGAATAGTTGGACATTAATCTTTTCTCTGTTTTGACTTTCAGTATTAAACTCAACTTTTCTTCCTTGTTGATGAAATACGACTGAAAGTTTGTGAACCAGCTGATCAAACATCTGTCCTGATGTTCTTCATCACTTCACTGATGTTTATTCATCTTGATAATTTCAAGCCAGATGTTTCTGATCCTGCTGCTCCTCATCCTCAGCTCATGTCTCTGTGGTCAGTCTCCATCTTGTCTTTGTGACAGAAAGCTCTCTAGATGGAGCTGAAAGACTCCCATGTTCCAGTTCTCAGTGTGTCTGCTCCTCTCTTTCCCTCTCTGTCTCCTCAGCAGCAACATTTGTAGTGAATGTGACCCAGAGCAGCTATGAGGCAGAGGAGAACCACAGCATCACTCTGGAGTGGACCTTCACCACCAGGACTCAGGGATCCTACAGGGAACTGTTCATCCTCTGTGAATTTAAAACCTCAGTGAAGAGACGGGTAATATATGTTCATCGTGATGGAGTTGAGTTTCCAGATTCTCAGGATGATCAGTTTTCAGGACGAGTCCAGATTGACAAAGACGTCCTCAGAGAAGGACTTCCCAGAGGTGGAAGCAGAGTTTGATGAGTTGCAGGAAGAAGAAGAGAGAGAAGAGAGAGAGAGAGAAAGGGAGAGAAACCATGAAGAGAGACGACAACGCTCGGTTCATTTCAGGGAGACCCCACAGATTCAAAATGAAACTACTGGTGAAAATGAGGTCTTTGAGGATTCATTTGAGCTTTTTGCCTCACCTGACCCACCAAGATTTAAAGTGACTACTCATCCACATACTCAACGCAAATGTATTGAGTGGAACTTGGTGGTTAGAAAGAAATGGCTCATCATTGGAGACTCAAATTTGAGTCACATTCCATCCTTTTTCTGTAAGGACTTACAAGTGGACAGTTATCCTGGGGCCCACTTGCGACATGCTCAGGCTCTTGTGGAAAAGTCCAGAGCAGTGCAGGGTTTGGTAGTGGAAAAGATCATTCTGTCCTTTGGAATAAACAGCAGAGCTAATAAGTCTAGAGAAACGACGGTGAAGAACTTGCAAGGGGCTCTTAGAGCTACAAGGAGAAAATATCCATATGCTCAAATATGGATCCCATTAGTGAATTATTCTTCAGAACTTCCGATTGAGGAAAAGGAGAACCTTCAGACTCTCAATGAACATATCATGAGAAATATGCCCTTTCTTCCGGCCTTACCTGAGAGAGACTTCCAAACCGAAGAAGATGACATTCACTGGACCCATGAGACCGCAAAAGCCATGTTGGACCATTGGATTAAGGTTTTCTCCACCTCCCCCTGAACCTACAACCAGAGGGGGTGGAGGAAAATCCTTCCTTTCATTCAAAAGATGTGGTGGTCTTGGCCAAAAACTATTCACTATCCAAACCACAGATTGACCTGCTAAGTAAGGGTTTATCGTTCATTCCAGCTCTGGACATAGGCAAGGGACAGAAAATCCAATTGGAATTTGATTTTCAAAATTACCATTGCAAAATTAAGTTAACCTCTTTTTTTTAAAAATTCCAGTACGCGATTTGGGTTCCCACACTTGATAAATTACCTCCAGAAGTTGCTATTCTCATTGAAAGGGATAAAACTGATCTTAGAAATCTATATTCACATATACGAGAAACAAAATCTGACACAAACAGAGGTTAAAGCACTGAGAGATTTACAACATATGAAACATTTGGTAATAAAGCCAGCTGACAAAGGCTCGGCAGTAGTAGTTATGGATCGAGAACAATATAAATTTGAAGTTGAAAGACAATTAAAAGACACCAACTATTATAAGGAATTGAATAAACCAATATATAGGGAAACCATTCCTATGGTTGAGGAAATCATAAACAAACTAAAAAAAGAAAAATACATCAATGAAAAACAAAGACAATATTTAATTGGAACTACAGAACCCAGAGAACGACGCTTCTATATACTCCCCAAAATACATAAAAATAAAGAAAATTGGACTGTTCCTTTTGAAATCCCACCCGGGAGACCTATAGTATCACACTGTAAAAAAAAAAAATGTCACTTTTACGGTAAAGTACTGGCAGCTGTGGTTGCCAGAACTTTACCGTAAAAATTACAGTCAGACAATTTTTACAATTGCTGATTCTACAGTAATAAATGGTGTTTTATTCAACCTTTTACTGTAAAAATGACAGTTTTTACCATTGAAATTGATCAAGTTGTATCCTAAAATTTACATTAAAACAATATTGCAAATACAGTTAGAGCCATGAAATATGAAAGTATTTTGCTGTAAAATTAACAATCTAAATTATAAAATATGTCACTGAATTCCTGTATAATTACAGGGTTTTGTCTGTATTTTAAACAGTAATTCTCTGGCAGCTGTGGTTGCCAGAATTTCACCGTTAAAATTACAGTAAGATATTGTTTACAATTACGATAGATATTGGTGTTGCTGATTCTACAGTAATAAATTGTTTTTTTAACCTTTTAATGTAAAAATTACTATTACCATTATAAAAAATGACATTTTGTCCTAAAATTGATCTAATATGCAGTTCATGACATGAAATTTGAAAACATTTTACTGTAAATTTAACAGTTTTACCATGCAAACATTTCCCTAAATTACTGTATTAATGCGTTTTGTCTTTATTTCTCAAAGGGAAAAACCTGTAAAACTGTAGGATATTCATCCTTTTCTTTAATGGTAAAAGAGCACCAGTATTGCTGATTTTATGGTTAATTACTGACTTTGAAGCCATAATGTTATATAAAAGTAAGAAAAAATAAACTTTTTGGCTAAAAATTAACATTGAAACATTAAAGAAATGTTTAGTTAGTGCAAATTGTGAAATTAAAAAGTGCAAATTTACTTGGTAAAATTATCAAATCGATTATAGCAGCTAAATAATGTGCTACCAGTTTTGTCTCATGGTAAAAACATGGAAAAGTATAAGTAAATTTTACATAAAATATCCAATAAACCAAACTTCATTGTATTTTTTCCATTTAATGAAAAGTTTTTGGGCTGTACAAACTTCTCACAACCCTGTGAACAGTGATTACAAAGAACTTGTAACACATCTTCCAAAAAGCAGCAAGCACTTATATTAGTACAAAAGTTTGAACAGATATGACACATTATCACTTCAACCCCGGTGCAATGTGTTTCAAATGAGTAATCCATATGTCATATGGAATTGGCACATACACAGAAATAAGAACTTTCTAACAAATGGATCAGGTCAAACAACTCCTAGTCACATCTAAACAGTCTGTGCTGGGCACCACAACATAACATTACACATCATATCACATGACTCACAAAGCATGGCCTAAGTCCACTCATGGTCTGCAAGGTCAGCGATGAGTGTGAGGACTCTTGGGTTGACCGCCAAGATCTTCCTCCTCTTGCTATGCTCAACTTTTGTTCCTCTCTCCGGATTAATTGAAAAGAAACACCTTGAAGAAAAGAAATTTTATTTCATTTAATGTTATGTTTATAAATGACTTAACAGAGAGATATCACGAGATCCAGCTTTGTGGTCGCTGGATTCAGTGGCAGAGCCAGAGGAATATTTAGTGACAGGCTTTTGTGCCTATCCTGCTTCACAAACAGATTGAAGAACTCTTCTGTGTCCATGGCCATAAAAAATATACAATTTAAACACTGCTCAGCAACAGCAAAGAAATGATAAAACATTTTTACAGTTTCTACTGGCATTATTTCTATCACGAATATTTAGATTTAGCAGTTTTTTCCCCTCCAATTGTTTTTTGTATTTATTATATTTCGGTAACTAGTAATATTCTGATCTATATTGTGAAAACTTTATCTTGCTGGTAAATGTAGACTGTGTGTAAGTATAAGAATTACCTCTGGAGGAACTCCAGTGTTGACCGCAGTCCCACTGGGTAGTGTATATTGAAACAGTAGTAACTGCCAAACATCAGGCAGATGGCACAGGAGAAGGCAGTGATGTGGTCATTGATAATCTTCTGATCAATACTCAACATGAAGCAGTCCGCAGTGAAGCAAGAGGACCCTTTGAATAAAAAACATGAACAAATATATATCACAAAAAGCCCCTGTGTGAACCATTCAACTACTTTGTCAACTTGGTTCAGACATACCACACACAATAAGGCAGGGTGTTGCTGGCACATTCTCCATCTCAACCTCTTCAGCAAGGCTCGTCTTCTCAACATAGTGGAACATATGCTCTTCCTTCTCACCAAAAAAAGCAAGTAGAAGAAGAATCATCTCTGTACAACCACTGGACTGACCTTTTTCACTTGCTAACTTGAGGAGAGACTCCAGAATTTGTTGTTCTTTCTGAGCAAAAACAGTTTTAAGGAAGTTGAGGATGCGCTCCCCCTTTTTGTCCAAATTGGTGAAGAAGGCTTCCATCAGACTGATGCCAGTAAGTTGCTGGAAGTGTTCTCCCATGCCAGTTTCATGGAACAAAAAAGGCCATTCTTGGCATAGCTTCAGGATGCTTGTACCTTTATTGATGTCCTGTCTTTGCATGTAATAGGTGGACATAAGTTCTTTCACATCTTCTGTAGCATATTTTTTGTCTTTGAACATCTTTTTCATGTCTTCTTTTTTCTTAACCTGACTCTCTACAGTCTCAGAAAGGGGCAAAAACTTTGGCGCCTAGTTGACACAGCCATACGTGTCTTGAACACTGGCTTTCTGCTCAGCCGGTATCTCATCAGTGTCATTATCTGATTCTGCCTTGCGTTTTGTTATCTTTGGTGTGTCTTGTCGTTTGACATTTTCAATTCTTGCCTGAAGTTGTTTTACCAAGGAATGATAACCAAGTCCAATAACGTCACCATCAATGACATCCTTAAGTGACTTTGGATACCTGCTCACCATCCTTTCTGCTATTTCAGTACTGTTGCGTTTGGTTGGATTCTTGCAAATCAGCATCATTTCAGAGACAATAATCCTCACCATTTGTCTTCGAAGTCGTGCACTTGGCCTTTTCTGTCGTTCCAAAGTCTGTATCAGCTCTTCTGGAAGCTTCTGCCACGGTATCTGAAAACTGTCAACCCAGGTTGGCAAAACTGGGGAGCAGCTCAGGGAAGGCGATGAAGTAGCAGCAGACGATGGTTGTGAAAGTGAGGCTGCAGATTGAGAGGACTGAACGGATTGAGGAGAGGAGGATGCCCCGCCTGAAGTTGAAGCCATTGAGTCTGGAAAGGTACAACACATGAAATTGAAAAACATTAAATATAAGTATACATTGTTGTCCTTGTCAAATAAACAAACATATGAAATGTGATTGAAATTTGTCTTTGTTGACCTTTCATTTTCAACTTTGATCTGCAGGTAGGTGTAAAGCACATGTTTTGATGCAAAAGTTACACAAGACTTTATCTCAAAATACTTACTATTTTGGGCCCATGCAGCAACCAGTCTTCTGGCCTGTATGGGCTTCAGCACAGGCAATAAGTCTCCTTCGGTAATATACTGGAAATCATCTGTGGTTGTAGTGCCGAGTTTCTCCAACACATCCTCTAAAGCAGCCAAAACCTCCTGTGAAAGACCAGGAAGCACTGCTCGAATGGCATCCCGGATGTCCTTTTGTGTATCCATCATATCTGTTGAAATACAGAAAACTAAAAAAAGGTTGATCTCTGAACTATTAATATCAAGCCTTTACACTGCCAAAACACTATGCTTTAATGGTACAAACCGATTCCCATCTTTTACGTAAGACGACAATGGCCACATGTCAATCAGTTTACTAATGTGTCTGCATTCTAATCTTCTTGTTTCATCCTTTACAAAGTACATGTGGTAGTGTGGAAGAAATTCTCCACGATACACTCTCATCAGAAAATGAAGTGCAGATTCATCCTTCACCAAAGTAAGGATGAGTTCACCAAACTCCAGTGACTCATCATTCCTACTGACTACAAATTGGCCCTTCTTGTACGTTATTCCATTATACCGCACATCTGTGGGAGTCATTGTATTTATTTCAGTGAAACCAAAATGAAGAACTGCACCTTTAACTTCCTCACTGTACAGTTCTACATAAAATGGTGAGCCATCTTTTATTAGCAAGGTTGGGAGAGTCACTGTTCCAGCAGAAAGAAAGGCCTGTAACATTTGATGTCTCTCTGAAAGAGTCAAACACAGATTTTTGAAGTTCTTCAGTTGTCTGGCACATCTTTTGAAGTAACTATGTTTGCTCTCGAACCGCATGGTCCAGAGCCTGATGAGTGGACCAAATTTCAGAATCAGCCCTGGATAGTGTTGTAAATAATGATGTTTAGGTCTCAGTGCGTTATCTGGAAACAATACCTTCCTGGTTTCCAAATATTCCTGGATGAGAACATTCAAATATGCAACCTGAGGCTTGGAAATTTGCTGAGCACAAATCAGGTCAACAATATCCTTAAGCTGCAATGTTAACTGCCAGATATCATCTTGTGAATCCTGCACCTTATCACCAATTAACAGAGGCAACAGTCTCAAGAAATTCCAGTTTTGTACTGCTTGTCCACTGAGTTTCAGTGCTTTTGGAGTGACAGCACAAGGTTTGGAACAAGCATCTGTTGCTTTGTATTTGAATTGTCTGATGCGCCTGTTCAAAATTGTGTATGTCAGCCATTTCTTTTTGACAATCATGTATTTGAGATAAAGGGCAACATCATATGAGAGGACACCCTCGAAGATGTCATGGCCAAGACAAGGGGGCATGCCTGGTGAACAAACATTAAAGTTCTCTAAAGTATTAAACACTGACCTGAACTTTATCCCCTGTACTTCTGTCACATCCTCTCTTTCCAGCTGTTCAGTGGCAGATTGATATGTTTCTGGAGTCCGCTCTGGTCCAATGATAGCAGGATTTTCACTCTGAAATTCAGACCGAGTAATCAGACAATATCTGCAGAAGAACTGAGATGTACTGAAATTTTCCGTAAAACCCCCGATGCAGTGAGAGCCCAAGTTGTCTCCAGCAATGCAATACAGTGCTCCTTTCACAACTGATTCATCTGCCATAGTTATCCCATTCTCCTCTAGTATTTTCAAGTCAGTCAACAGTTCTGAAAAAACTCTGGAATGGCCAAATTCCTTGAAATCCTTCTCTCTACACAAGACCAACTGCATATGATCAGTATTTGATCGGACATGGGGCGGCATATTGAGTAGAGAAAAGTAAACAGCCAAGATCTTGTGCTTTTTTTTTGCAGATCCCAATGGATTCACAACTTCAAATGCATCTTGATAGAGAACCAGCTTGAGACAATTTGGGTTTTCTTGAAAAAATACGTTGGACATAAACACCTTACCATCGTCACAGTCAGAGAGAACATCAGCTTTTGAAACGCCATGAGCCATCATTAGGCCCTGCCAATATTTGGAATCTAACATACCTTTTAACGTATTTAGCACAGGAACATAGTATGCAAATCTATCTTTTCTGTCCTCATCTTTGCCCAACAACACTTTTTTGGGTTCCCCATATTTGAACATGTCTTTAAAACACTGGGCTCTAGAATAAGCAGTTCTCATTGGCCCTGTGTGGCAAGCTGAGAACAAGTCCGACTGTTTTACTGTGTCACAGATTTTTGCAATGTCTTCATCTGCAAATGACATTTCTTTAAGAAGCAAGTTCAATCTATTTAAAGAGTATGTCTGTCCCAATTCATGTATATTCTGCATCTCTTCTACAATGTTTTGAATGGTAGATGATGGAAGAAGATGCTGTCCCTGTAGTTTTATGTAAAACATACATACATTTCTAAGATACAAGTCACTGAAATTTGGTCCATCTATGACTGTGTCTTCTGCATCTGGCACACTGGAATCTTTTTTGGTAGCACTTGCAGCACTCTGAGTATCTTCATTACTTGTTTCACAAATCACATTTTCCAAAAAATTTTTATGCTTCCTGGAAATGTGAGAGGTAAAGGAAGATTTTACACGAAACACAGAGGTGCACCCTTTCACAGGGCAAGTTACTTGGCGCCCCTCTACTATATGCTCCTTCAAGTGAACAACCAAAGCTTTTATCCCTTCACACTGCCATTTACAAAGTGGAACTGTGCATTTTAATGTCGTTACACTTGTGTCCAGAGCAAATGTTGGCATGCTATTATGATGACGATAGAAGTGTGCTTTTAATGCTGCATAACCAGTACACACCTGCTTGCAACCGGCCGCAACGCACTTGAACATACGCCTCGGTTCGTTGCGATGCAGTTTGCAATGGAGAACAAAGGCTTTAACAGATTTAACTGTTTGTGCACACAGGTTGCATGAATACATCTTAAATATCTTACTTCGATGGATAGCTTATAGCAATGGCGATACAAAACAGATGTTAGCAATAGCTTTGTGGAGAGGCTAACTTTCCACAACTTTTTTTTTCCTCGTTTACAATGAAATTTCTTTTCAACCAAACGAATGCAATTCAAGCTATTTGTTTTCTGACATTTTCCGCAATATTTCCTTACCTGAGAAAGAGAACCGATCAGATGGAGAAGGTTGAATGATGAAGTCTCTGCACAATCTGAGCGGAATAGCTGGAAAAAAACGCGAACCACCGACTGCGACGGGTCCTCAAATGCAGCGCGCTGATTGGTCCGTTCAAATCCACCTCTTCAAAAGTAGCGCCACAGCTCCACTGCGCCTGTCCGCGCGGACCAGGTGCAGGTGGACCCTGTTGGCCCATTAATTAAGACTGACTCAATGAAAAGTTAAACTTTTTGAATGGAATTATTTAATAGATTTTCGATAATTACAATTTTTAGAAAGGGACTGTATATTTTTCCGTATAACCAATACTCTTTACAGTTAAAGCCATAATTTATTAAGATAAGGTATGCAATAAATGTGCAGCATATTTCTGTTATCCCCATGAGCATATGTAAGTTTATAAGAATAAAACCCCAAAATTACAGCATTGACTCTTCGAATCCTTGCAGCGTATTTCTGTAATTGCCACAAAATCATGCCCATTTAACAGTTACCAACTGTATTATTCAGGAGAATTAAATGCAAAGGTTACAGCACTACTACAATTTTTGTAATTTCCACAGCAGTATGCATATTGAACAGTTTCGAACTGTACACTTTATAATTATTGAATGCAAAAACTACGGTATACATTGCTAGAAAAATTACAGTATGTTTCTGTGATTGTCACAACAGTATGCACTTTTAACAGCTACTAACTGTATTATTTAAGAAAGATGATTGCAAAAACTACAGTATGTACCACTAGAAATATTACGGAATGTTACTGTAAAAAGTATTACAAGACTTTATTTTACAGCAGGGCAATGTAAATTTTATGACAAAAAACAGTAAAAATTACATATTTTCATCATTATCTTATTTACGGTAATTACTTGTTAAATAAACAGTATAAAGCTGATTTCCAAATTACGGTATTAAATTTTTTTACAGTGCAGATTGTGGGAGCGAGACTTATTTTACGGCTGAATTCCTGGACTATTTTTTAAATCATCTATCAACAAAGCACCCTGCTTATGTCAGAGACACATACAACTTTGTGGAAACAATCAACGAGCTAATTCTGCCACCACAGTTTTTCTTTTTCACGATGGATGTGGATAACTTGTACACGAATATTCCCATTTCAGCGGGAATAGAGTGTGTTAAAAAAATGTTTGAAGAAAACCCAGATCCTAAACGCCCAGATGCTGCATTATTGAAATTGCTGGAGATTAATCTCACACGCAATGATTTTGTTTTTGATGAGAAATTCTATTTACAAGTGAAACAGACTGCGATGGGCAAACGATTTGCCCCTTCGTATGCAAACATTTTTATGTCATATTGGGAAAAAGAGGCCCTAAAAAAAATGTATTAAAAAACCATTATATTATCTAAGATATTTGGATGACGTTTTTGGCATTTGGACATATTCTAAGGAAGAATTTTATGAATTTGTAGAAATTCTAAATTCCCATGATCCCTCAATTCGTCTTAAAGTTGAAATAAATGAGAATACAATTTATTTTTTAGACACAACAGTATTAAAAGGGAAGGATTTTAAAACAAAAGGCAAATTGGATGTGAAAGTTTTTTTTAAAAAAACAGACACACACGCATTACTACATAAAAACAGTTTTCATCCACAACATACCTTTAGAGGAATAATTAAATCACAGATACTTAGATTTAAACGAATCTGTACAAGACCGGAATATTTTAGAGAAGCAGTCAGTACCTTATTCAAAGCCTTACGAAATAGAGGATACTCTAGATCCTTTTTAAGATTATGTCTTAAAGAAATTCATATCACAACACAGAAGGATCAAGGAAATTTAATTCCTCTTATTACAAGGTTTTCCACAAATGTTAAAAATTTAAATAATAAATTTAAAAGAAATTTCATGGAAGTTATGGGGTCCAGTAAAAATTTTCCACCATCAAGGGTTATAGCTGCATTTAAGAGGAATAAAAATTTATCAGATTTATTAACAATTGCAAAATTGCCTCCTCTGACAGTAAAAACCAAATCTCAAATGACAGACTCAAATTTTAAAAAACTGAAATTCATTAAAAACCTAAAAGACAAAACACTAATATGTATTTCCCAAAGTTTTTCTCCAAAATCCAAAAATTGTGTCTATTTAATTGAATGTAGACACTGCTCTAAAAAATATGTCGGCGAAACAAAAAATTCATTGGCGGTTCGTATGACACAACATCGGTATAACATTAAAAATCAGAAAGAATTGGACACTCCTTTAGTAAAACATTTTATTGAAATTGGCCTTGAAAACATGACCTTTGCTGGACTACAGAAAAACATAAATTGGACGGACAAGGAAAGAAAAAAATCAGAACGAAAATGGATATTCGTCTTGTCCACCAGAGAACCATTCGGCCTCAATTATAAAGTTTAATCAGCAAATTTTCTTAATTCCAATTGACTAGCCCTGACATTTCAAAGTTCAACCTTAACCCTAGCCATTTTTTTTATGCTAGCCCTAACCAATTTTAATATTTTCCAAATTACTTAATTCTAATCCTAACCAATTCTAACCTAACCCAAATTTCTTAATTCTAAACTTAACCAATTCTAACCTAACCAAAAATTTTTAATTCTAACCCTAACCAATTTAACCCTAAACAAACCTCAATTTTAACCCTAATCAATCTTAACAGAACCCAACCCTAACCAAATTTTCTTAAACATTTACTAATTTGACTAAATTACATTTCCATAATTATAATTCTAACATATTAATTTAATTATTTTACATTTTTTCCTCCCAACGAAGTCACGAAGAGGGAGTTGATTAAAGTTGGGGGTGGAGCCTTGCCCTGGGGAGAGCTAATAAATAGAGGGCTCTCTCTGCTCTCCATTTCTGTCACAGCCTCTGAAGCTCACTTGTTTAACCTGGTGCCAAGCCTGAAGAAGACCTCTACAGGTCGAAACGTCACGCTATTGGCACCATTACTTTCATTCTTTTTCAAAATTAAAACTTCTTAAAAATTAAAAAAAAAATCAAAAATAAAAAATCTTAAAAAATAAAAAAATTAAAAAGTAAAAAAAATCTAAAAAAATACAAATTCCATAAAAAAAGATTTAGAAAAATCCAGTTTCCCCCCCCCCCCCTTTTTTTGGGGGGGGGGCTGCTTCTTTTTATTTTAAGTACTGTTTCCAAAGAAGGAAACCCTCTTTTAGTTTGATAATATTTAAAATTTATTTTTACACATTGTTTCTTAAAAGAGAAACCCTCAAGTTTTTTATCTTTTATTTTTCAAAACAAAAATACACAGGACATTCAAGACATAGAAAAACAACAAAACATGGACGACACCTGGACAACGTGTGTTGGACGACGTGGTCGTCGTCCAAAACACGTTTCCGGAACCCAAATTGGGGAAGGAACTGGTTTGGTCCTCCGGGCCGGAGGGCGAGTGCTTCTTTCTCCTCCAGATGGAGGAGAGATCAGTTCCCCTACCCCATCCCTATCCCTTACCCTAACCTAACCCTATTCTTACCTGGACTCTTTGGTTGTGTCTCAAATAGACACTTAAGCCCTCATGCCACGTCAAGGCAGAGTCGTGAGTTTTTTTTTTTTTAATTCATTTATTTATTTTTTCTATGTAACTATGTAAAAATTAAGGCTTGTTGCATAGAACGTAAAACAACGCTAAACACCCTTCAATGTCTAATAAGAACATGAAAGAACTTAAGTAAAGAAACAGACACTATTCCAAATAGTTCAAGACCCTCCACCTTTTGGTTTTGAAGGCCTGGCAAGTTCTCACTGGAATACCCGCCTCATGACAAGACTTCACATACAATTTGTAGGCTTCCTTCGTTGGCACCTTTGGATCTCTGTTGAGGTAGGCCTGTTCTTCTTCAGACCATGGAACCCTAAAATTTGCAGGACGAGTTTTAGGTTTGGACCTCTCCATCGGCTGTACATCGTCCTGGTCTTCAATGTCCTGTACATCCTCGAAGGGCTGCTCATTTGGAAGTTCTTCAGGTGGCTTGAACTTTGGCTTTGCAGGTAAGACAAGTCTGTGTGGGATGTATTCGTGTAGCTTCCAAACCATACAGTTGAAGATGCGGGGAAGGTGGAACTGGGAGAGGATCTTCCACCTCTGGAGTACCGCTTGAGTAGCGGGACTCATCTCCTGAATGAGACTCTGGAGCTGTTTGTAGTCGACAAAGTCTCCATTCATTATCATCCCAACACATGAGGCGAAGGTAAGTACCTTGAGGCGGAGGGCAGACTCAACCTTTTCCGGAACCCGTTCAATGACCTTAAGTAACCATGGCATGCCATGGTCACGGTATTTCTCTAGGTTCCGGCTGTAGCTGAGAGACCGCCTCTCCACCTCGGTACATACCTGAAGGGTTGCAGTAGCCACCTTACCCAGTTGGACAATTGGCAGCCTCATGTATCCCAAGTACCGAGTACAAGGATCCATTAGGGCCAACCAATTCCAGGAGACCGTGTCTGGAAAACATCAGGTGGACGCCCGGTTCCCTCGCAGAGATTTGGGCAGCGGTGTGAACGGACAGGGACACCACGGCAGACGGATCAACTAAATCTGTCAAATCCAGATTTAGTTGATCTTAGTTGGGTGTCCCTGTCCTTCTGCCCAAACCGGGTTAAATACAGGTGAGCAGAAAAAAGGTGACTCTCACCTGTATTAGCCATGGCTTTATCAAGTAAGTCCAGGACAAAAAAGAGGTCCTGCCTCAACACGTGATATCGGCTGGTGTCAGAGGACACCTGCTTCATCATGGTTGGCTGTGACTTGTCCTTCCTGGGAAGTGCCTTAAGCAGCTTCTGAAACTCCTTGACTGTAGTACAGAACATTTCACATGCATAGATGTGGAAGAGGTTCTTTTAACAGCCTGGAGTCAGGCTCCTTAAGGCACTTAGGTGTGTAGATGATGGAAAGGTGGCATCCACCATCAACATAACCAATAGTGTGCTCACAGCTGTTCTTCAAAGCTGTAAGACCAGCTGGGGTACACTGACTCAGGTCCACATGCTTCTTTATGAAGACATAACTGTCCTGAAGCATGTGGACCTGAAGATTGGGCAGCAAGAGGTAGTGGATTGGAGAGAAGAGGGCCGTAGCACGCTCCAGCTCCACTACCAGTCCATCTATGTCATAGCGAAACTTGAGGCATTGCTCCGGCTCGCTGACATATGTGGAGTGGAAAAGGATGGAAAGGTCAGCCTCAAGGAAGGAAGACAAAGAACTGAATTGGGAGACTGAACTACTAAGACTTTCAGTATTCAGGGTCCCAACTTCAAAAATGTCACTGACATACTGAGATGTCAAGGACTCATCTTGATCTTCTGATATTGATGAGTCCTCCGCCGGTACCGAGTGGGAGGGCAGAAAAAGGTCCTGGCTGACGTCCCCGACGTTGGAGAGCGGCGACTCTCCCGCCCATTCAGCCCGGTCCTCCACGGACGAGTTCTCTGCGTCGCTGCCCTGGGCGTCCTCCTTGTCCCCGAAGCCGCACGAGGAACCCGGTGCGGCTTGCGGACTGGCATCGGCCTGCGGAGATAAAAAGCGAAGAAAAAAACGGCCTGTTTGAGTTTGACTTGGCTCAAAGGTGTTTTAGAGGCTTGCGTTACAAAACTGAAAACTTAATACAGGGGCTGTGTCTTTGAGGTAGTCCCACCTTAGCATTAAACACAATACGAATAGATCGAATGAAGCTAAAAATCTGACACATGGCTTGGAGTTCTACGTTACCATTCTCTTTGCTGGCTCCCGTCGCATTTTGGTGGCTGAAATTAAGAAAGAATAAATATTAACACCACCTAAAGACATCCTGCATCTAACCAATTAGGTATTCTGTAAAATGGATTTTTTGGGGTCTTATCACTAGGTTGCAAATGTTAGATTTGGGATTAGAAATAAATCCTTGAGTTGTGACATTACATAATTCTGGCAATTCTTTAAAATCTCGCTTTTTCAATTGAATGCAAAAGGTTGGCAACAGCTATAAATGTA
The DNA here is from genome assembly GCF_051168715.1 of Poecilia mexicana. Lineage (NCBI taxonomy): Eukaryota > Metazoa > Chordata > Actinopteri > Cyprinodontiformes > Poeciliidae > Poecilia > Poecilia mexicana. The sequence continues at coordinate 23,609,384 of NW_028263387.1, forward strand.
ATTAAATGAAATTTACATTCATTAATTTACCAGAAACAAAGGAACATATTTTGGGATAAAAACATCTTTCTCTGGCACAATTTACCTGCAGCACGTGGGCCAGGCTCTTCAGTCACCTCAGCCTCGGCCTCCTGGCTTGTGCTGGCATTCTTTTGGGAGACAAAAACAAAGAAGCAGTGACTATTAGTCAGTGTAAAAGACATGAAATACATTTTTCCTGAACAAAGCTATCCCAGGAGAGTCAACCTTTATGCTGAAGTCACTCAGTCTCATGTTTTTAATCAGCAGAGCACAATGAAAAATTAATAACTTGTCAGTCACACAAACAGGGAGACTGTAATATATTGGATATTTCACAATTTCTACTCCGGTAGGTTTGCAAAGATCAAACTTTTTTTTTTTCTTTTTTTTTAATTTTCCAATCTTGTGATTTTTTTTAGTTGTGCCATTTTTAATTCTTATTCTTGTTAATATGTAAAATTTGATTTCAAATTATTTACTGCAAGAGCTTACCACAAAAATGCAAATAAGACATGCATGCTTATCTGTAGCTATAAGTAGCCCAGCTTACATTTAGCCTTTCTAGTGAAACAGAATTGAAATAATTTTTAGACATCGCTATGTTTAACAGCGTTTTAAATTTATCTGACTGGCTCCTTTGTTAGACACTCAGCTTGAAGTCCGTTGAAAAACAAATAATCTTACCACTTCCAGCATTGGGCCCCCGTTCCTCTGCACCACCATTGAAAGCTTTCTGTTCGAAATGAGAGAAACGCTTCACCTCACTAGCGGAACAAGTCATCGTCGGTCCGGGCCCCCTAACCAATCACCGGGCCCCTGACGTAACAAAAGTGAAACTTTTGAGCGGGGTGGGGTAGACGACGACAATTTAATATTAAATACACACCTCTGACCAGCGAGGGCGCACTTTCTCCGTATTTAATCAGAGATTTAAGCGATTTCAAACCATTCCTCCAGGCCCGGGTTACCATCTGGGGAAACTTGGGGGGCACTATTGGAGACGCATTTAAACATAGATCTACTATGTGGACATAGATCTACTGAAATATGTTGGATATTTCACAATTTCTACTCCAGTAGGTTTACAAATGCAAACTTTTTTTTTTAATTTTGCAATCTAGTGATTTTTGTTTTAGTTGTGCCACTTTAAATCCTTATCCTTGCTAATATTTTAAATTTTAGTTCTAATTATTTTCTGCAAGAACGGGTCACAATGTCTGGAAACATCTATATGCCCATAGATCTATCTTTACATGTGCAGGATGTCTCTCAACGTTTACCTCCTTCCCCATGTCAGACGCTGGTTACCGACTCGATTAGTTGTTAATAACTATGTACAACTAAGGTCTTTGGGAAGCTCTGCTCTGCACCAGCCAAAACAGTTGTGTCCGGGACAGCCCTCTGGCCCCAGGAGGTGTCCAGTTGCGTACTAAAACACAATCAATCACACCTGGTTGCACAGTACTGAACTTCTCACGTTCATCTGATGATCTTCTTTCTCTTCCTGGTATTGTTTTACACCGCAGAGGTTCTGACTCCTCCTGGTCCACAGTGGATAATCTTACACCTAATCGGTGTAAGATATTATCCTAGGGGTCCGGGAGAAATCCAGCAGTGTCCGGGCCTGCCGGCCCGAATTCTCCTTTGACTTGGAGAAGGGGATGGGATCTGCTTCGGTAAAGCTCCGTGGGGGATCGGGATCTCCTCTGGAACTGCCAGCACCTCGTGGAAGCCAGTCTGTGGACGGGGAAAAGATTTGACGCGTGTTAAAAAAAACAAGGACATTTTTTTCAAGTCTCTATAGAAAGAACCAAACACACGCACGCACGCACGCACACACACACACACACACACACACACACACACACACACACACTTTAAAGCTCGTCTTAAAACCCATCTATTTTACTTGGTTTTCAACTCCAGCGGGATCTAGTTTTAAATTGTATGTTTGTTTTTAAACTGTAAGAGTTTTAATTTTAATTTTTATTTATTTTTTATTGTTATGTTGTGTTTTAATGTGCAGCACTTTGCATCAGCTATGGTTGTTTTAAAGTGCTTTATAAATAGTTAGTATGGTTCTGTTACCGTTTCTGTATTTCCTTCATCTTCCACTTTTTTGTACCTTGTTTTGAATATATTTACGCTTTTATTTTGCTTCTTTTCTTTAGACATATATTTCCACAAAGTCATTCAGATATACATGTGTTTCAATGTTCTGTTTATTTTTTATTCATATCTCATATAAATCAGATCTTGTGTGTTTTTTTATCTTACTTTATTAATCATCCTTTTTGCTTTTATCTGAGTGTGATTATCAGCTGCAGAGTGTTTCATAGCCGTTTTCCACACCTATAAATCATTGAGGAGTATAGAATATGCTGCATATTTTAACTCCTGTATTATATACAGATCCAAAATGTAGCTAGTTTTCCAAGAATTTCAGTACATATTACATTGTTTGATCTTAGTTTATATGAGGTTTCCAGCAGATTTTGTGCTTCAAGTTTACACAAAAAGTGTAACTTTATTCACTCTGTTTATTTTCAGATTTCCACATTAAATTGAGCAGTTTACCTTTGTTTTATTCAGGTTTAATTAACTTATTTCTGTTAAACCACATTTCTGGTTTGTGTCTTCAGTCCTAATGGATGGTTAAATTACTGACCACATCAACATTTAGATTATTTTCTTCAATGATTTAATTTCTGTTTGATATTTTGTTGCTGAGCTAACAAAAAATTCAACTTTGCTTGTTTCTCTTTTTTCAGTGTTTTTCAAACTTTTCTCTCAATTTATTTATCTTTAAAGATAAATAAAGTTTATTAAAAAAGCGAAATAAACAGGAAGTAGAAACATAGAATCTGATAAAAGATGCTACATTTATGCATAAAAAGCCATTAAACTGACAAATGTTACGAAACTATTTCATGTTGTTTCTTGATTCTGTTTCATGTAAAGTGAAGTGAAGATACTGAGTGAAGCATCAGGATGAAGCTGCTGATCAACTGATCAGATCAATATTTAATAATCAGAAATAAACATTTCATTAAAATAAACTTTTCTAAATCTGTGTTTTCACATCAGAACTGAATAAAGACAGAAAGGAGGAGATAAACTAACTTTGACTGCTGAGCAGCTTTTAGTCAGAGCTTAGAGCGCCACCATGTGGACAAAGAGAAACATTTCAGCTTCTCAGTTGTGTTTTAGCTCCTTTCAGATCCTGTTGATAACAAAGAAGCTGAAGGATGAAGGTGGTTCATACTGGTGGATTATAAACATCTGATTGATGTTTGTTTCTAAAATGTCTCCAGATTTTATTCAGCCTCCACCTGAGCTCAGCAGCTCCTCCTCTTCCTCTGTGTTTCTCTACAGCCTCACATCAAACTTTTTATCCTTCGTCTTCTTCTGATGATTTCTCCTCCAATCAAAGCAGCTTCAGCTTCAACATCTGGATCCAGGATGAGGAATTAAAGAGTTAATAAATGTTGGATGTTCAGGTCAGCCTGTGATTAAATGTGACTGAATCATCAGAGACGTTCAGTAAAGATGTTCAGGATAAACAACTAAAGAATCAGAGACTCTGACATTTGCTCCAAACTGATGGCATAAAGACTTTTTTCCATCCAGACTCGTTTCCACTCAGTGATTCTCCTCTGATCTCAGAGTTTTCCTCGTTTCCAGGCAGATTGTGTCTCTTCACATGTTTCAGGTTCAGCTGCAGAGTTTAAATCACTAAAACTGACTTTGTTCCTTTGAACAAATTAAACTTTAAACAATGAAATTGAACTGGAAAAGATCTGATTCTGTTTACTGGTTCTGACATGTTCTACCATTTATATCTGATTAAACAATAAAAGTGTTTATGTGCAGATTATTGTTGCCCAGACTGAGGCTCAGGTTCAGTTTATGGCCTTGAAATGATTTTATTTGGCTCTTTTTTCAAGGATGGTCTAAATCTGCTGCAGTAACTCGAATATTTACAGATTTTCACTGAAAACTGTCTGAGAAAAGATGAAACTGTGAACTGGATTAATTAACTTTAGACCAGGGGTCCCCAAACTTTGTCCTGCGAGGGCCACATAGCTGTTCCTTTCTCTGGTCGGGGGCCGGTCTTAGTTTTTGGAGAAAGAAACCTTAGAAAATTCTTGTCGATGGGGGGGAGAGAGACGACGACGAAGACACATTCGCGCTTTTAGTTAGATTTTTACCCAGAATGCAAATGGAAAAAACCGTGAGTGAAACGGTGACTGGGACTGACTAGTATATATTCCATTGAGGGAAAGTTAGTTTCACATCTGCTCAAGCCCCCTGGTGGTTGAAGAAAAATCCACATATAAACCGGAAAATACTATATATATATATATAAAAAAAAAAAGAACACTGAATGCTATGAGCAGGCGGGCCGGATCCGGCATTGTTCAGGGGGCCGGACCAAATGACGTGGCGCGGGCCGTAGTTTGGGGACCCCTGCTGTAGTTGTTCCTTGTGTGACCATGGGTACAGCTTTAGATCCTCTTTTTACCAGATCACTCAGATAAGTTTGTAAAAATGGACAGAGGCACTGCTGCAGATTACAGTTTATTAAATTCACAAATGTTTCATGTGCAATAATAGTCAATGTATTTTATTATACCAAATGACCACACTGAAGGCAGAAGTCTATGCTGGCCCTGGGATCCTTAAAGCTGAAAAATAATTAAAACTAGATAAAAATTTGACTGTTTGGGGGAGGAATAAGAAAACAAAAATACAAATAAATACACCGTGTTCCCCAACAAAAGCGCACTCAAAAATCCCTAGTGAATACAAAGGAAAAAAAAAAAAAAAAAAAAAAGAGACTCCCCTTCCACTAGTCTCAATATAAATAAAACAGCCTAGGACCCAGGGACAGCATAGGTCCCAGTTTAAAACAAGTCAGCGGGCTACAATAGAAAGTCCCTTTCTCAAAACAAACCCCCATAAAAGAAGTTATTTTTAATCAACAATAAACATCTAAAAATAACTGAAACAAAAGAAAAATTGGAATCAAAACAAATCAAGAACTGAAACAGTAGCAGGCCAACCTTCACACAAAAGAAATCAAGTTAGACAAGAACAGTAACCAGCCAGATAAATCATAAGAAACGGCCCTTACCTTCTCTAAAGTGAATCCAGCAAATGTTGCTCTTGACGTCACTCTAAAGTGAGTTTCCTACAACAATCAGTGGCAGAATCAGACAAATTCTAAACTCACTCCACGATTGATGTTAAACATACCTTTGCACAAGTCCTCAGCCTGCATCTGATCATCTCAGCGATCTACCCGCTTTTAAATGTAAATGCTGATTACCTGTCTCCCTAACAAGCCAGCTGCGCTCTGTCACAGCATCTTCCATATATGGGCAAGAGGAAGAGGGCGCAGCAGCACACATTCAGGGGAAACAATATGCCCCGGCTACACTTGTATTGTGAGTGATGTTGGATCTGATGTCCTGTTGCCTCTCCTCATCTTCCTCTCTCAGGATGAAGATAAATCAAGATGTCCCAAACGGGGCAGATGGCAAACACCGGCCAAGATGGGAGGGGAGGCGGAACTGCAGCTTTTTTTTTTAGGTGCGAACATTGAAAAACTATGTAGTTATTTAGAATGAACCCGTATGAGCTTTATCGATTTTAAAGCACTCAGGAGCCAAAGTCTAGTTTTTTATTTTATTAGAAACTACTTGATTAAAACTGTTCCTGGCTTCTGCTTTTTATGTTTCTCTGATCAAACTTTGACCAAAAATATGGAAAGCAGTGTTTTTTTCTTTCAAACTGTTTTATTTATACTCAGATATATTAAAATAACATAGCGATTGTTTTCTGTTTTACTGTCACGTTTTGTACTAATTAAACACATTTTCAGTTAAATTAAACCAAAAGAAGATATTTTAAAGGTTCTGTATATTTAAGTCCTTACGAAGTTCAGAACCGTCCGGTTCTTCCAAGCAGCGCTGGTGCTCAGAGGGATCCCCGCCCTGGTGCTGCTTCCCGCCGGCCTCACCCGGAGAGCCAGGCCGCCTCTGCTGGCCGCTGTCCGCAGCAGCTGCACTCCCACACCAGGTGCCTCCCAGACTCCGGTGCGCTACAACCAGGTCTGGGGCAGATATGGCCCTCGGCCCCTCGCTGACATGGCCCGGGACTGCATGACGTCCATTAAGGTCCTGAAGTCTGTTTGGAAGGAAAGAGTTCCTGTTGAACGATGACGACGACGATGAACGAGTTTCACTAAATTCATCTAACGACGTTCCTGTTTTTATCTACAGGTGGTCATTCTAACTCACGGTGCAGAATCCATCCTTAATGTTTATGTCCTGTTATTTAGCAGATTGTCTCAATAACTGGCCAACAAATAAATAAAATAGATTTATGCTGCTCATCAGATCGGCTGTGGTTGTCTCTGCCAAACAGGTCCGCTGTTGTTCCGCTCACACTGTCAGTCGGCTGGATTAAACAGTAGTGAACTAAACTTCCGAGTCTTCCTCATGCAAGAGAGGCGTGTCTGCATGAGAAAGGACAACAATGACACTCCCCTTCTCACTATATAAAGCTCCACGTCCTCCTGTTAGTTTAGTTCACTACTTTGTCGGCTAACCGACTGATGAGTGATTGGAGCAGCACTGTGGAGTGAAAATAGTCTCTAAATACCGTGCGTGTGTAATACTGGATTTGTACACTGTGTCTATTTTATCTCACACACTGATGATGTCACAGTTGAATTTTTCACACGGAACCAGAACCGTCACCAACCTGCAGTTATGCTGTTCTCTCTGCTCTTCAACATGACTGTAGAGGATTAACCTCAGTCCAATCTGATTGATTCCTCGGTCGAAGGAGGAAATTTTTGATTTTTTTTTTGTTTGTTTGTCATGAGCTTCCAGTTGATCAGGTGAGTCAGTCCTGTTTTGGTCACTTTTTATTCTGACACTTTCTGCTGTTTTGAATGTGGAGGGGAACAAAAACATTTAACATTTTGATCATGATTGTCGTTGCTAATACACCAATACCTGTAACAACGGTTAAAACCTGAGTACCAGAATTTAAACTAATTGATCACAGAGATGTTTAATTTTATTTGAAGGATAATAAATATGGAAAAGTCATGAATAGTTTCCTCTATAATAGAAACTCAACATCTTTCACTAATTACCAGGTTTCCGATGTTTTTTCCTCTCTAATTATAGCAAATTGATTTTATTTAAAAGTTGCTTTAAAAACAAATGTTCAGCAAATGCAGAGAAAGAAAATAATCCCCATTTTACTTCTGCCATACCGGTTCATGATCACAGGGTGGAAGTAGAGATCTTTTTAAACAATTGTTTTCCTCTCCATCAGTCCAGTTGTTCCTCATACTGTTCCTGATGTCCTGCTGCCTCTCCTCCTCCTCTTCCTCTCTCTGGATGAAGATGATTTCCAGGATCCTGCTGCTCCTCATCCTCAGCTCATGTCTCTGTGGTCAGTCTCCATCTTGTCTTTGTGACAGAAAGCTCTCTAGATGGAGCTGAAAGACTCCCATGTTCCAGTTCTCAGTGTGTCTGCTCCTCTCTTTCCCTCTCTGTCTCCTCAGCAGCAACATTTGTAGTGAATGTGACCCAGAGCAGCTATGAGGCAGAGGAGAACCACAGCATCACTCTGGAGTGGACCTTCACCACCAGGACTCAGGGATCCAACAAATACATAAAGATCATCTGTGACCTGACAGATTTAGTCCTGATCGAAGTAAATAATGGAGTTGAGAATTCAAAGTCTCAGCATCCACAGTTTTCAGGACGAGTTCAAATGGACAAAGACGTCCTCAGAGAAGGACGAATCAGACTTAATGTGTCCAGACTGACGACTGAAGACTCTGGTCTGTATCGATGTGACGTGAAAACTGAAGATGGACTCAACACAGCATTCTGTCGACTCAACATTACTGGTAAAATCTGTTTTCCTGCTTCTGTTTCTTGCTGACATCCATCTGATTCCAGGTCTGAACTGAAGTTTCTCCTTTTCTCTCCAGCAGCTGCTGATCAGCTTCAACCTCCGACTGAGAATCTACAACCAGACAGTCGAGGAAGAATCGGAGTTTATGTTTCACTGGGACTTTTTGTTCTTATTGTTGTTTTTTATGCCAGTTTTAAATGTTTGAAAAGCAAACTAGGAAGAAAATGTTTTTATAATCAAACAGATGTTTAGTTTCTCTGAGAAATGACGCCTGGACTCTGAAAACACTGATGTAAATATGTAATGAAGAAAAATGTCCATCCATTTTCTTTACACCCTTGTCCCTCAGTGGGGTCAGGAGGTGCTGCTGCCTCTCCAGCTATTGTTCCAGGTGAGAGGTGGGTTCACCCTGAACAGATTGCCAGTCTGACGCAGGGCAACACAGAGACACACCATGCACACACCTAGGGGCAATTTGGAGAGACCAATTAACCTGACATGTTTTTGGACTATGGGAGGAAACTGGAGTACCTGGAGAAAACCCACCATGCACAGGGAAAACATGCAAACTCCATGCAGAAAGACCGGGCTGGGAATTGAACCCAGAACCTTCTTGCTGCAAGGCAACAGCTCTACCAACTGCACCACTGTGGAGCCTGTTTTGTAAACTCTTTACTGTTTATTGAAGTGTAAATGTTGTAAATAAATGTCAACACATTGTAAACAAAAGCAGAAAGTAGATGTTTTCTGACATGCTTTGGTTTTCTGCTATTTTTTGTTAAATTATGGAAATAAATATTTTCACTTGTAAATTTGTTTTCCTTTAGAGTTCTAAGTTTTCACATTTTCTCAGCAGCTGATCAAAACTGTAAAATAGATTCATCCAGTTCAGTTTAATCTTTTCTTAGAGCCACTTTGATTCTGTTTACACTTGATTACACCATGATCCTCTTCTTATATCACATATCTGAACATTCATCATTGAAGTAAATATATATGTATTTATATTTTTATCAAATAAAACCTGAATGAAATGGATCAGCGTCATTCTTGTTTATTAAACAGATTTATCCAGCCTCAATAATGTCACATAAACCTTTTACTGTTTTTCTCTGTTTTAAATGTTTCAGTCTGTTTGTGTCACTGAAAGCCAGAAAATAATATTTATTAAATCAGCTCAGATCAAACTTGTGGCTTTAACTTGGTGAGATGAGCTCATCCAGGTATATAAATATCTAAATATATGCTGCATGAAGATTTTATTCCAGACTATGATTCATTTTTATATTTATTTATTTATGTATAGGTTTCATTTTCACATTTGTACAGACCTCTAGTTAATGCATATTAAACTGGTTCAACGTATTGATCACTAATAATCACATTTATCTGCAGTCCGCCTGGTTGCAGCAGCAGGAGTGACGTGTCAGATTCTGCTCCTTCTAAACTAATCAACCAATCACGGCTCCCGTCTCCAGAAAGCAGTGACTTAATGTTCAGCTTCTGGATCGTTAAATGCAGGACATTTAAAATGAAACTCAGTACAGAAAAGTTCTACCAGTGAATGATTAAAACTTCATCATTTCTCTGAACAAAAACATTCAGACAGAGAAAACTCTGTGGAAAGAAGAAGTTTGATCTTCATCATCTGAGGCTGTCGTTTGAGACAGAAAATAAAACAAGGAGAAGATCAAACATCAGGTTTTTCTAACAACCTCATCTAACAGGTTGTAATGGATAATGAACCATTTAAATTAAGTTGCCTAAATTATTCAAATTTGTAGACTATTTATTGTAAATTATTTAAAGGATGTTGCAGATTGTTTAATGATATTTGTCTGTTTTCATTACCACTGTTGGTGGTTTGTATTTTGTTTTGTTTAATTGTATTTGCACTTTGTAAAGTTTTTTTGTTATGTACCTCACGGGCTGCCGTAGCTAAATGAGGGCAGGCCCTATAAAAGCTGGCAAATCATTGTACCAATGAATGACTTCAACAAATTGTCAAAGATGTGCTTGGCACTGTCAACACTTAGTTTTCCCTGGTGAAAGCAGCGAGGTACGTTTTATTTTGTTGTAAGTTTGTTTATATTCTAATATGTGTGTATCTGTTTAGTTTTCACAGTGACTATGGTGATTACTGAGGTAATCGAGATAATTGAGTTGACTGATGGTCCACATCAAAGAAAAAATAAACAAACCTTGAAATCACCGCTGCTACACAGGTTGTTAGAAAAATCTGATCTGACATCAGGTTTTTCTAAATGCACCTCTCTCCCTGCCAGCATGCCTAGGTGGGCCCTACAGGGGCCCTAAATGGCCAAACCCATGTAGGGCCACTGTGGAACCCACGGACAAACCCATATGGACCCACCTGGTCTGCCCTCCTTTTCCCCGTATGGGGCCCACCTGGTCTGCCCTCCTTTTCCCCGTATGGGGCCCACCTGGTCTGCCCTCCTTTTCCCCATATGGGACCCACCTGGTCTGCCCTCCTTTTCCCCGTATGGGGCCCACCTGGTCTGCCCTCCTTTTCCCCATATGGGACCCACCTGGTCTGCCCTCCTTTTCCCCATATGGGGCCCACCTGGTCTGCCCTCCTTTTCCCCATATGGGACCCACCTGGTCTGCCCTCCTTTTCCCCATATGGGACCCACCTGGTCTGCCCTCCTTTTCCCCGTATGGGGCCCACCTAGGCATGCTGGCAGCTGCTGCATTTAGAAACAGAGTTTGCAGGTTAATCAGGTTTATCAGAGCTACGATGACTTTCTGCTGCAGAAACTTTTCTGTTTATCTGCAGAGGATCTACTGAGTTTTTACTCCTCAACCAAAAGGAAGCAGCGATTGAGACTTAAACTCCACCACCTGCTGCAGGAAACTCGATATGACACGATGATGATGATGATGATGATGATGATGATGATGATGCCTTTAAAGACTCTTCAGTCAGACTGATTTAATGAGAAACAGACTGAACTTCTTACTGCAGGTTTTAACAATATTGATGAGTTAAATCTGATATTAACTTTGAACTTTTATATTTTTACTTTATTTTTATAAATTGATCCAATTTGTCTCTGATAATATCAACGTCTGAGGACCTGAACATATCCTGGTTTACTTTGTTTCTCCTTCCTGTCGCTCTCTCTACTTCCTGCTCTGTTTCCTGCTGTAGTAAAACAAGTCAGGGAAATATTTCACTGCTTTTAATGAATCAATGATCCTTCATGTGTTCATAGAAGCTGTTTGATAAAATCATGTTTTCATAAAAACAGACCCAAAGTCCTGGACAGAATATTTCTGACTTCTTCTTTTCTCTGGTTTTAACTTCAGCTTCAGGTGTAAACAGAATCAAAGTGTCTCTAATAAAAGATAAAATTAATATTGATGGATCATTGATACCATCAGTTCCTCCATCTTCTTCTTCTTCTTCTTCTTCTTCTTCTTCTGAGGATTTCTCCTCTTCTGAGTTTTCCTTGTTTCCAGGCAGATTGTGTCTCTTCACATGTTTCAGGATTAAATCACTAAAACTGACTTTCTTTGACAAATTAAACTTTAAAGCAAGATGAAACTGAACTGGATGAATCTATTTTACACTTTTGATCAGCTGCTGAGAAAATGTGAAAACTTTGAACTCTAAAGGAAACAGATTGATAAGTGAAAATATTTATTTCCATAATTTAATAAAATAGCAGAAAACAAAAGCATGTCAGAAAACATTTTACTTTATGCTTTTGTTTACAATGTGTTGACATTTATTTACAACTATGTACAACATTTACTCTTCAATAAGCAGTAAAGAGTTTACAAAACATAAAAACTATCAGAGGAAGGTTTTAACAGCTACATTAAATCTTAACCTTTAAAATCAAACCAGATAAATTTGTTTACTCAGATTTTGCTTCATTACTCTTAACAATAATAACCTTTCGATAAATAAGGTCTCATGTTTTTCTTCTGTCCTGCGATGGACTGACGACCTGTCCAGGTGACCCGTCTCTCCCCACTTGACCTCTGGAGACATTTACCAGCCGCCATTTTTGTTCCATCAGGGAAAAACGTGTCAGAAATGGATGGAGGTTTTTCTTCATTACATATTTACATCAGTGTTTCAGAGTCCAGGCGTCATTTCTCAGAGAAACTAAACATCTGTTTCATTATAAAGACATTTTCTTCCTAGTTTGCTTTTCAAACATTTAAAACTGGCATAAAAAACAACAATAAGAACAAAAAGTCCCAGTGAAACATAAACTCCGATTCTTCCTCGACTGTCTGGTTGTAGATTCTCAGTCGGAGGTTGAAGCTGATCAGCAGCTGCTGGAGAGAAAAGGAGAAACTTCAGTTCAGACCTGGAATCAGATGGATGTCAGCAAGAAACAGAAGCAGGAAAACAGATTTTACCAGTAATGTTGAGTCGACAGAATGCTGTGTTGAGTCCATCTTCAGTTTTCACGTCACATCGATACAGACCAGAGTCTTCAGTCGTCAGTCTGGACACATTAAGTCTGATTCGTCCTTCTCTGAGGACGTCTTTGTCCATTTGAACTCGTCCTGAAAACTGATCATCCTGAGACTCTGGAAACTCAACTCCATCACGCTGAACATATATTGTCCTGCTCTTCACAGAGGTTTTAAATTCACAGAGGACAAACAGTTCCCTGTAGGATCCCTGAGTCCTGGTGGTGAAGGTCCACTCCAGAGTGATGCTGTGGTTCTCCTCTGCCTCATAGCTGCTCTGGGTCACATTCACTACAAATGTTGCTGCTGAGGAGACAGAGAGGGAAAGAGAGGAGCAGACACACTGAGAACTGGAACATGGGAGTCTTTCAGCTCCATCTAGAGAGCTTTCTGTCACAAAGACAAGATGGAGACTGACCACAGAGACATGAGCTGAGGATGAGGAGCAGCAGGGAGATCATCTTCATCCTGAGAGAGGAAGAGGAGGAGGAGAGGCAGCAGGACATCAAGAACAATATGAGGAACAACTGGCTCCTGGTGAGGAAAAGAAAAACAAGGCTGTAAAAAGACTGAAATTATTCTGTTATAATTCATGAGGAGAAAACAGCAGTGAGTGAAATCTGGAAATAGTTTGTTGAGTTATTTTATTTTTTTTAGAATTCACTAAGTTTCTCACATATTTTTCACACTTTTCAAATAAAATGTGACATCAATTTGTTCAAAACGTTTAATAAATTACAAATAAAAAAGATGTATTTTAAATAACAACATTGCAAATGAGCCACACAGAAAATAAAGCTGAAGCTGTGAAGAGAATCTTTCCTCTATAAAAAAATCAGCTGAGCTGCATTTGTGTTTGTGACCATCAACAAATAACCAGTCAGTCGAAACACAGAGAGAAAACGACCAAAAGATTTAATCCTAAAGATTTAGCTCTTGGATTAAATCTAAAATGAATCATTTTACTAAGATAAACTAATGAAACATCTTCATCCTGAGAGAGGAAGAGGAGAGGAGGCAGCAGGACATTAGAAACAAAATCACTCAATACAAGGATCAACTAAAATATCTGGTCATTCCTCAGACTTTTTTTTTTTTGCTTTACTTAGTTTCTATTACTTTTTCTGCACTGCTGGAAATCTATATTTTTATTTTAAAACTATAAACATCATGATGCTCACCTGATTGGCTGTGATTCTCCTCCTGCTCTGAGATCAGCTGCTGCTCACAGGTTCAGGTCAAAACAGTGAACTGAGCTGACAGGTGGAGGTGGAACCTTATATAGGGCACATCCTCGCGACACAGATCGGATTTCTGTGTAGTGACATCCTATTGGTTCGCGTAAAACACGAGCCAATAGGAGATCACTACACAGAAAGCCATCATTTGCATGCGATCTCTACACAGAAAGTCACAATATTTCTCTCTGCTGTAAACGCTGTTGGTTCGTGTTTAGGAGCCTCAACCACATCAGGCCGCCTCGCCCTCAGACACACGGAAGTTTAGTTCACAGTTCGGCCATTTCTGCCAGCCGACATCAGTGGTTAGCAGACGGTTCGTCCACAGCCGGTCAGGTGAGCAGCACAAACCTGTTTTACTTAGTTGTTGGTCGTTTATTGAAACAATCTGCTAAATAACAGGACAGAAACTTTAAGAACCAGGAGTTAGAATAACAACCTAGTAGATAAACACAGGAACGTCGTTCAGATCATCGTCTCATTGTAGTGGCGACTGTTGGTCAAACCAAACATCCTATAATATTTCAATCCATGCGCCATTACTGCACTGACGTGACTGATGTCCCTACGAAGGCAGAAGACGTCCGGTTCCCAAAACTTAAAGATTGATTTTTATAGTTTATTTTTTAATTTTCTTCTTTATTTTATGTTACATTTAGGATTAAGGATGGATTCTGCACCGTGAGTCAGAATGACCACCTGTGGATAAAAACAGGAACGTGTGTGTTCACTTTTAAGCAGCACACAGTCGCAGACGTGTGTGTTCCCTTTCGATGCAGAACATAGTCGCAGACGTGTGTGTTCACTTTTAAGCAGCACATAGTCGCAGACGTGTGTGTTCACTTTTAAGCAGCACATAGTCGCAGACGTGTGTGTTCACTTTTAAGCAGCACATAGTCGCAGACGTGTGTGTTCACCTTTAAGCAGAACATAGTCGCAGACGTGTGTGTTCAGTTTTGATGCAGCACACAGTCGCAGATGTGTGTGTTCACTTTTAAGCTGAACACAGTCGCAGACGTGTGTGTTCACTTTTAATGCAGCACACAGTCACAGACGTGTGTGTTCACTTTTAAGCAGAACACAGTCGCAGACGTGTGTGTTCACTTTTAAGCAGCACATAGTCGCAGACGTGTGTGTTCAGTTTTATGCAGAAAACAGTCGCAGACGTGTGTGTTCAGTTTCGATGCAGAACACAGTCGCAGACGTGTGTGTTCACTTTTAAGCAGAACACAGTCGCAGACGTGTGTGTTCACTTTTAAGCAGAACACAGTCGCAGATGTGTGTGTTCACTTTTATGCAGAACACAGTCGCAGACGTGTGTGTTCACTTTTGAGCAGAACACAGTCGCAGACGTGTGTGTTCACTTTTAAGCAGAACACAGTCGCAGACGTGTGTGTTCACTTTTAAGCAGAACACAGTCGCAGACGTGTGTGTTCACTTTCGATGCAGCACACAGTCGCAGACGTGTGTGTTCACTATTGATGCAGCACATAGTCGCAGACGTGTGTGTTCACTTTTAAGCAGAACACAGTCGCAGACGTGTGTGTTCACTTTCGATGCAGCACACAGTCGCAGACGTGTGTGTTCACTTTCGATGCAGCACACAGTCGCAGACGTGTGTGTTCACTATTGATGCAGCACACAGTCGCAGACGTGTGTGTTCACTTTTGATGCAGCACATAGTCGCAGACGTGTGTGTTCACTTTTGAGCAGAACACAGTCGCAGACGTGTGTGTTCACTTTTAAGCAGAACACAGTCGCAGACGTGTGTGTTCACTTTTGATGCAGCACATAGTCGCAGACGTGTGTGTTCACTTTTAAGCAGAACACAGTCGCAGACGTGTGTGTTCACTTTTAAGCAGCACACAGTCGCAGACGTGTGTGTTCACTTTTAAGCAGAACACAGTCGCAGACGTGTGTGTTCACTTTTAAGCAGAACACAGTCGCAGACGTGTGTGTTCAGTTTCGATGCAGAACACAGTCGCAGACGTGTGTGTTCACTTTTAAGCAGAACACAGTCGCAGACGTGTGTGTTCACTTTTAAGCAGAACACAGTCACAGATGTGTGTGTTCACTTTCGATGCAGCACACAGTCGCAGACGTGTGTGTTCAGTTTCGATGCAGAACACAGTCGCAGACGTGTGTGTTCACTTTTAAGCAGAACACAGTCGCAGACGTGTGTGTTCACTTTTAAGCAGCACATAGTCGCAGACGTGTGTGTTCACTTTTAAGCAGAACACAGTCGCAGACGTGTGTGTTCACTTTCGATGCAGAACACAGTCGCAGACGTGTGTGTTCACTTTTAAGCAGAACACAGTCGCAGACGTGTGTGTTCAGTTTTAAGCAGAACACAGTCGCAGACGTGTGTGTTCACTTTTGATGCAGAACACAGTCGCAGACGTGTGTGTTCACTTTTAAGCAGCACACAGTCGCAGACGTGTGTGTTCACTTTTAAGCAGCACACAGTCGCAGACGTGTGTGTTCCCTTTCGATGCAGAACATAGTCGCAGACGTGTGTGTTCACTTTTAAGCAGAACATAGTCGCAGACGTGTGTGTTCACTTTTAAGCAGAACATAGTCGCAGACGTGTGTGTTCAGTTTTGATGCAGCACACAGTCGCAGACTGTGTGTTCACTTTTAAGCAGCACACAGTCGCAGACGTGTGTGTTCACTTTTAATGCAGCACACAGTCGCAGATGTGTGTGTTCACTTTTAATGCAGCACACAGTCACAGACGTGTGTGTTCACTTTTAAGCAGCACATAGTCGCAGACGTGTGTGTTCACTTTTAAGCAGCACATAGTCGCAGACGTGTGTGTTCAGTTTCGATGCAGAACACAGTCGCAGACGTGTGTGTTCACTTTTAAGCAGAACACAGTCGCAGACGTGTGTGTTCACTTTTAAGCAGAACACAGTCGCAGACGTGTGTGTTCACTTTTAAGCAGCACATAGTCGCAGACGTGTGTGTTCAGTTTCGATGCAGAACACAGTCGCAGACGTGTGTGTTCACTTTTAAGCAGAACACAGTCGCAGACGTGTGTGTTCACTTTTAAGCAGAACACAGTCGCAGACGTGTGTGTTCACTTTTAAGCAGCACATAGTCGCAGACGTGTGTGTTCACTTTTAAGCAGAACACAGTCGCAGATGTGTGTGTTCACTTTTAAGCAGAACACAGTCGCAGACGTGTGTGTTCACTTTCGATGCAGCACACAGTCGCAGACGTGTGTGTTCACTATTGATGCAGCACATAGTCGCAGACGTGTGTGTTCACTATTGATGCAGCACATAGTCGCAGACGTATGTGTTCACTTTTAAGCAGAACACAGTCGCAGACGTGTGTGTTCACTTTCGATGCAGCACACAGTCGCAGACGTGTGTGTTCACTTTCGATGCAGCACACAGTCGCAGACGTGTGTGTTCACTATTGATGCAGCACACAGTCGCAGACGTGTGTGTTCACTTTTGATGCAGCACATAGTCGCAGACGTGTGTGTTCACTTTTGAGCAGAACACAGTCGCAGACGTGTGTGTTCACTTTTAAGCAGAACACAGTCGCAGACGTGTGTGTTCACTTTTGATGCAGCACATAGTCGCAGACGTGTGTGTTCACTTTTAAGCAGAACACAGTCGCAGACGTGTGTGTTCACTTTTAAGCAGCACACAGTCGCAGACGTGTGTGTTCACTTTTAAGCAGAACACAGTCGCAGACGTGTGTGTTCACTTTTAAGCAGAACACAGTCGCAGACGTGTGTGTTCAGTTTCGATGCAGAACACAGTCGCAGACGTGTGTGTTCACTTTTAAGCAGAACACAGTCGCAGACGTGTGTGTTCACTTTTAAGCAGAACACAGTCACAGATGTGTGTGTTCACTTTCGATGCAGCACACAGTCGCAGACGTGTGTGTTCAGTTTCGATGCAGAACACAGTTGCAGACGTGTGTGTTCACTTTTAAGCAGAACACAGTCGCAGACGTGTGTGTTCACTTTTAAGCAGCACATAGTCGCAGACGTGTGTGTTCACTTTTAAGCAGAACACAGTCGCAGACGTGTGTGTTCACTTTCGATGCAGAACACAGTCGCAGACGTGTGTGTTCACTTTTAAGCAGAACACAGTCGCAGACGTGTGTGTTCAGTTTTAAGCAGAACACAGTCGCAGACGTGTGTGTTCACTTTTGATGCAGAACACAGTCGCAGACGTGTGTGTTCACTTTTAAGCAGCACACAGTCGCAGACGTGTGTGTTCACTTTTAAGCAGCACACAGTCGCAGACGTGTGTGTTCCCTTTCGATGCAGAACATAGTCGCAGACGTGTGTG
Organism: Poecilia mexicana; assembly: GCF_051168715.1. Classification (NCBI taxonomy): domain Eukaryota; kingdom Metazoa; phylum Chordata; class Actinopteri; order Cyprinodontiformes; family Poeciliidae; genus Poecilia; species Poecilia mexicana. Next base: position 23,627,358 of record NW_028263387.1, read on the forward strand.
TTCACTTTTAAGCAGAACATAGTCGCAGACGTGTGTGTTCACTTTTAAGCAGAACATAGTCGCAGACGTGTGTGTTCAGTTTTGATGCAGCACACAGTCGCAGACTGTGTGTTCACTTTTAAGCAGCACACAGTCGCAGACGTGTGTGTTCACTTTTAATGCAGCACACAGTCGCAGATGTGTGTGTTCACTTTTAATGCAGCACACAGTCACAGACGTGTGTGTTCACTTTTAAGCAGCACATAGTCGCAGACGTGTGTGTTCAGTTTCGATGCAGAACACAGTCGCAGACGTGTGTGTTCACTTTTAAGCAGAACACAGTCGCAGACGTGTGTGTTCACTTTTAAGCAGAACACAGTCGCAGACGTGTGTGTTCACTTTTAAGCAGCACATAGTCGCAGACGTGTGTGTTCAGTTTCGATGCAGAACACAGTCGCAGACGTGTGTGTTCACTTTTAAGCAGAACACAGTCGCAGACGTGTGTGTTCACTTTTAAGCAGAACACAGTCGCAGACGTGTGTGTTCACTTTTAAGCAGCACATAGTCGCAGACGTGTGTGTTCACTTTTAAGCAGAACACAGTCGCAGATGTGTGTGTTCACTTTTAAGCAGAACACAGTCGCAGACGTGTGTGTTCACTTTCGATGCAGCACACAGTCGCAGACGTGTGTGTTCACTATTGATGCAGCACATAGTCGCAGACGTGTGTGTTCACTATTGATGCAGCACATAGTCGCAGACGTATGTGTTCACTTTTAAGCAGAACACAGTCGCAGACGTGTGTGTTCACTTTCGATGCAGCACACAGTCGCAGACGTGTGTGTTCACTTTCGATGCAGCACACAGTCGCAGACGTGTGTGTTCACTATTGATGCAGCACACAGTCGCAGACGTGTGTGTTCACTTTTGATGCAGCACATAGTCGCAGACGTGTGTGTTCACTTTTGAGCAGAACACAGTCGCAGACATGTGTGTTCACTTTTAAGCAGAACACAGTCGCAGACGTGTGTGTTCACTTTTAAGCAGAACACAGTCGCAGACGTGTGTGTTCACTTTTGATGCAGCACATAGTCGCAGACGTGTGTGTTCACTTTTGATGCAGCACATAGTCGCAGACGTGTGTGTTCACTTTTGATGCAGCACATAGTCGCAGACGTGTGTTCAGTTTCGATGCAGAACACAGTCGCAGACGTGTGTGTTCACTTTTAAGCAGCACACAGTCGCAGACGTGTGTGTTCAGTTTCGATGCAGAACACAGTCGCAGACGTGTGTGTTCACTTTTAAGCAGAACACAGTCACAGATGTGTGTGTTCACTTTCGATGCAGCACACAGTCGCAGACGTGTGTGTTCAGTTTCGATGCAGAACACAGTCGCAGACGTGTGTGTTCACTTTTAAGCAGAACACAGTCGCAGACGTGTGTGTTCACTTTTAAGCAGCACACAGTCGCAGACGTGTGTGTTCACTTTTAAGCAGCACATAGTCGCAGACGTGTGTGTTCACTTTTAAGCAGCACATAGTCGCAGACGTGTGTGTTCACTTTTAAGCAGCACATAGTCGCAGACGTGTGTGTTCACTTTTAAGCAGAACACAGTCGCAGACGTGTGTGTTCACTTTCGATGCAGAACACAGTCGCAGACGTGTGTGTTCACTTTTAAGCAGAACACAGTCGCAGACGTGTGTGTTCAGTTTTAAGCAGAACACAGTCGCAGACGTGTGTGTTCACTTTTGATGCAGAACACAGTCGCAGACGTGTGTGTTCACTTTTAAGCAGCACACAGTCGCAGACGTGTGTGTTCACTTTTAAGCAGCACACAGTCGCAGACGTGTGTGTTCCCTTTCGATGCAGAACATAGTCGCAGACGTGTGTGTTCACTTTTAAGCAGAACATAGTCGCAGACGTGTGTGTTCACTTTTAAGCAGAACATAGTCGCAGACGTGTGTGTTCAGTTTTGATGCAGCACACAGTCGCAGACGTGTGTGTTCACTTTTAAGCAGAATATAGTCACAGACGTGTGTGTTCAGTTTTGATGCAGCACACAGTCGCAGATGTGTGTGTTCACTTTTAATGCAGCACACAGTCACAGACGTGTGTGTTCACTTTTAAGCAGCACATAGTCGCAGACGAGTGTGTTCACTTTTAAGCAGCACATAGTCGCAGACGTGTGTGTTCAGTTTCGATGCAGAACACAGTCGCAGACGTGTGTGTTCACTTTTAAGCAGAACACAGTCGCAGACGTGTGTGTTCACTTTTAAGCAGAACACAGTCGCAGACGTGTGTGTTCACTTTTAAGCAGCACATAGTCGCAGACGTGTGTGTTCACTTTCGATGCAGAACACAGTCGCAGACGTGTGTGTTCACTTTTAAGCAGAACACAGTCGCAGACGTGTGTGTTCAGTTTTAAGCAGAACACAGTCGCAGACGTGTGTGTTCACTTTTGATGCAGAACACAGTCGCAGACGTGTGTGTTCACTTTTAAGCAGCACACAGTCGCAGACGTGTGTGTTCACTTTTAAGCAGCACACAGTCGCAGACGTGTGTGTTCCCTTTCGATGCAGAACATAGTCGCAGACGTGTGTGTTCACTTTTAAGCAGAACATAGTCGCAGACGTGTGTGTTCACTTTTAAGCAGAACATAGTCGCAGACGTGTGTGTTCAGTTTTGATGCAGCACACAGTCGCAGATGTGTGTGTTCACTTTTAATGCAGCACACAGTCACAGACGTGTGTGTTCACTTTTAAGCAGCACATAGTCGCAGACGTGTGTGTTCACTTTTAAGCAGCACATAGTCGCAGACGTGTGTGTTCACTTTTAATGCAGCACACAGTCACAGACGTGTGTGTTCACTTTTAAGCAGCACATAGTCGCAGACGTGTGTGTTCAGTTTCGATGCAGAACACAGTCGCAGACGTGTGTGTTCACTTTTAAGCAGAACACAGTCGCAGACGTGTGTGTTCACTTTTAAGCAGCACATAGTCGCAGACGTGTGTGTTCAGTTTCGATGCAGAACACAGTCGCAGACGTGTGTGTTCACTTTTAAGCAGAACACAGTCGCAGACGTGTGTGTTCACTTTTAAGCAGAACACAGTCGCAGACGTGTGTGTTCACTTTTATGCAGAACACAGTCGCAGACGTGTGTGTTCACTTTTAAGCAGCACACAGTCGCAGACGTGTGTGTTCACTTTTAAGCAGCACACAGTCGCAGACGTGTGTGTTCACTTTTAAGCAGCACACAGTCGCAGACGTGTGTGTTCACTTTTAAGCAGCACACAGTCGCAGACGTGTGTGTTCACTTTTAAGCAGCACACAGTCGCAGACGTGTGTGTTCACTTTTAAGCAGCACACAGTCGCAGACGTGTGTGTTCACTTTCGATGCAGCACACAGTCGCAGACGTGTGTGTTCACTTTTAAGCAGAACACAGTCGCAGACGTATGTGTTCACTTTCGATGCAGCACACAGTCGCAGACGTGTGTGTTCACTTTTGATGCAGCACATAGTCGCAGACGTGTGTGTTCACTTTTGATGCAGCACATAGTCGCAGACGTGTGTGTTCAGTTTCGATGCAGAACACAGTCGCAGACGTGTGTGTTCACTTTTAAGCAGAACACAGTCGCAGACGTGTGTGTTCACTTTTATGCAGAACACAGTCGCAGACGTGTGTGTTCACTTTTAAGCAGAACACAGTCGCAGACGTGTGTGTTCACTTTTATGCAGAACACAGTCGCAGACGTGTGTGTTCACTTTTAAGCAGAACACAGTCGCAGACGTGTGTGTTCACTTTTAAGCAGAACACATTCGCAGACGTGTGTGTTCACTTTTAAGCAGAACACAGTCGCAGACGTGTGTGTTCACTTTTAAGCAGCACACAGTCGCAGACGTGTGTGTTCACTTTTAAGCAGCACACAGTCGCAGACGTGTGTGTTCACTTTTAAGCAGAACACAGTCGCAGACGTGTGTGTTCACTTTCGATGCAGCACATAGTCGCAGACGTATGTGTTCACTTTCGATGCAGCACACAGTCGCAGACGTGTGTGTTCACTTTCGATGCAGCACACAGTCGCAGACGTGTGTGTTCACTTTTGATGCAGCACATAGTCGCAGACGTGTGTGTTCACTTTTGATGCAGCACATAGTCGCAGACGTGTGTGTTCAGTTTCGATGCAGAACACAGTCGCAGACGTGTGTGTTCACTTTTAAGCAGAACACAGTCGCAGACGTGTGTGTTCACTTTTAAGCAGAACACAGTCGCAGACGTGTGTGTTCACTTTTAAGCAGAACACAGTCGCAGACGTGTGTGTTCACTTTTATGCAGAACACAGTCGCAGACGTGTGTGTTCACTTTTAAGCAGAACACAGTCGCAGACGTGTGTGTTCACTTTTAAGCAGAACACATTCGCAGACGTGTGTGTTCACTTTTAAGCAGAACACAGTCGCAGACGTGTGTGTTCACTTTTAAGCAGAACACAGTCGCAGACGTGTGTGTTCACTTTTAAGCAGCACACAGTCGCAGACGTGTGTGTTCACTTTTAAGCAGCACACAGTCGCAGACGTGTGTGTTCACTTTTAAGCAGCACACAGTCGCAGACGTGTGTGTTCACTTTTAAGCAGCACACAGTCGCAGACGTGTGTGTTCACTTTTAAGCAGCACACAGTCGCAGACGTGTGTGTTCACTTTTAAGCAGCACACAGTCGCAGACGTGTGTGTTCACTTTCGATGCAGCACACAGTCGCAGACGTGTGTGTTCACTTTTGATGCAGCACATAGTCGCAGACGTGTGTGTTCAGTTTCGATGCAGAACACAGTCGCAGACGTGTGTGTTCACTTTTGAGCAGAACACAGTCGCAGACATGTGTGTTCACTTTTGAGCAGAACACAGTCGCAGACGTGTGTGTTCACTTTTGATGCAGCACATAGTCGCAGACGTGTGTGTTCACTTTTGATGCAGCACATAGTCGCAGACGTGTGTGTTCAGTTTCGATGCAGAACACAGTCGCAGACGTGTGTGTTCACTTTCGATGCAGCACACAGTCGCAGACGTGTGTGTTCACTTTTATGCAGAACACAGTCGCAGACGTGTGTGTTCACTTTTAAGCAGAACACAGTTGCAGACGTGTGTGTTCACTTTTAAGCAGAACACAGTCGCAGACGTGTGTGTTCACTTTTAAGCAGAACACAGTCGCAGACGTGTGTGTTCACTTTTAAGCAGCACACAGTCGCAGACGTGTGTGTTCACTTTCGATGCAGCACACAGTCGCAGACGTGTGTGTTCAGTTTCGATGCAGAACACAGTCGCAGACGTGTGTGTTCACTTTCGATGCAGCACACAGTCGCAGACGTGTGTGTTCACTTTTGATGCAGCACATAGTCGCAGACGTGTGTGTTCAGTTTCGATGCAGAACACAGTCGCAGACGTGTGTGTTCACTTTTGAGCAGAACACAGTCGCAGACGTGTGTGTTCACTTTTAAGCAGAACACAGTCGCAGATGTGTGTGTTCACTTTTAAGCAGAACACAGTCGCAGACGTGTGTGTTCACTTTCGATGCAGCACACAGTCGCAGACGTGTGTGTTCACTTTAGATGCAGCACACAGTCGCAGACGTGTGTGTTCACTTTTGATGCAGCACATAGTCGCAGACGTGTGTGTTCAGTTTCGATGCAGAACACAGTCGCAGACGTGTGTGTTCACTTTTAAGCAGAACACAGTCGCAGATGTGTGTGTTCACTTTTAAGCAGAACACAGTCGCAGACGTGTGTGTTCACTTTTAAGCAGAACACAGTCGCAGATGTGTGTGTTCACTTTTAAGCAGAACACAGTCGCAGACGTGTGTGTTCAGTTTCGATGCAGAACACAGTCGCAGACGTGTGTGTTCACTTTTGAGCAGAACACAGTCGCAGACGTGTGTGTTCACTTTTAAGCAGAACACAGTCGCAGATGTGTGTGTTCACTTTCGATGCAGCACACAGTCGCAGACGTGTGTGTTCACTTTCGATGCAGCACACAGTCGCAGACGTGTGTGTTCACTTTCGATGCAGCACATAGTCGCAGACGTGTGTGTTCAGTTTCGATGCAGAACACAGTCGCAGACGTGTGTGTTCACTTTTAAGCAGAACACAGTCGCAGACGTGTGTGTTCACTTTTAAGCAGAACACAGTCGCAGACGTGTGTGTTCACTTTTAAGCAGCACATAGTCGCAGACGTGTGTGTTCACTTTTGAGCAGAACACAGTCGCAGACATGTGTGTTCAGTTTCGATGCAGCACACAGTCGCAGACGTGTGTGTTCACTTTTAAGCAGAACACAGTCGCAGATGTGTGTGTTCACTTTTAAGCAGAACACAGTCGCAGATGTGTGTGTTCACTTTCGATGCAGAACACAGTCGCAGACGTGTGTGTTCACTTTCGATGCAGCACACAGTCGCAGATGTGTGTGTTCACTTTCGATGCAGCACACAGTCGCAGACGTGTGTGTTCACTTTTAAGCAGAACACAGTCGCAGATGTGTGTGTTCACTTTTAAGCAGAACACAGTCGCAGATGTGTGTGTTCACTTTCGATGCAGAACACAGTCGCAGACGTGTGTGTTCACTTTCGATGCAGCACACAGTCGCAGACGTGTGTGTTCACTTTCGATGCAGCACACAGTTGCAGACGTGTGTGTTCACTTTTAAGCAGCACATAGTCGCAGACGTGTGTGTTCACTTTTGATGCAGCACATAGTCGCAGACGTGTGTGTTCACTTTTGAGCAGAACACAGTCGCAGACATGTGTGTTCAGTTTCGATGCAGCACACAGTCGCAGACGTGTGTGTTCACTTTTAAGCAGAACACAGTCGCAGACGTGTGTGTTCACTTTTGATGCAGCACATAGTCGCAGACGTGTGTGTTCACTTTTGATGCAGCACATAGTCGCAGACGTGTGTTCAGTTTCGATGCAGAACACAGTCGCAGACGTGTGTGTTCACTTTTAAGCAGCACACAGTCGCAGACGTGTGTGTTCAGTTTCGATGCAGAACACAGTCGCAGACGTGTGTGTTCACTTTTAAGCAGAACACAGTCGCAGACGTGTGTGTTCACTTTTAAGCAGAACACAGTCACAGATGTGTGTGTTCACTTTCGATGCAGCACACAGTCGCAGACGTGTGTGTTCACTTTTAAGCAGAACACAGTCGCAGACGTGTGTGTTCACTTTTGATGCAGAACACAGTCGCAGACGTGTGTGTTCACTTTTAAGCAGCACACAGTCGCAGACGTGTGTGTTCACTTTTAAGCAGAACACAGTCACAGATGTGTGTGTTCACTTTCGATGCAGCACACAGTCGCAGACGTGTGTGTTCACTTTTAAGCAGCACATAGTCGCAGACGTGTGTGTTCACTTTTGATGCAGAACACAGTCGCAGACGTGTGTGTTCACTTTTAAGCAGCACACAGTCGCAGACGTGTGTGTTCACTTTTAAGCAGCACACAGTCGCAGACGTGTGTGTTCCCTTTCGATGCAGAACATAGTCGCAGACGTGTGTGTTCACTTTTAAGCAGAACATAGTCGCAGACGTGTGTGTTCAGTTTTAATGCAGCACACAGTCACAGACGTGTGTGTTCCCTTTCGATGCAGAACATAGTCGCAGACGTGTGTGTTCACTTTTAAGCAGAACATAGTCGCAGACGTGTGTGTTCACTTTTAAGCAGCACATAGTCGCAGACGTGTGTGTTCAGTTTCGATGCAGAACACAGTCGCAGACGTGTGTGTTCACTTTTAAGCAGAACACAGTCGCAGACGTGTGTGTTCACTTTTAAGCAGAACACAGTCGCAGACGTGTGTGTTCACTTTTAAGCAGCACATAGTCGCAGACGTGTGTGTTCAGTTTCGATGCAGAACACAGTCGCAGACGTGTGTGTTCACTTTTAAGCAGAACACAGTCGCAGACGTGTGTGTTCACTTTTAAGCAGAACACAGTCGCAGACGTGTGTGTTCACTTTTAAGCAGCACACAGTCGCAGACGTGTGTGTTCACTTTTAAGCAGCACACAGTCGCAGACGTGTGTGTTCACTTTTAAGCAGCACACAGTCGCAGACGTGTGTGTTCACTTTTAAGCAGGACACAGTCGCAGACGTGTGTGTTCACTTTTAAGCAGAACACAGTCGCAGACGTGTGTGTTCACTTTTAAGCAGGACACAGTCGCAGACGTGTGTGTTCACTTTTATGCAGAACACAGTCGCAGACGTGTGTGTTCACTTTTAAGCAGAACACAGTCGCAGACGTGTGTGTTCACTTTTAAGCAGAACACAGTCGCAGACGTGTGTGTTCACTTTTAAGCAGAACACAGTCGCAGACGTGTGTGTTCACTTTTAAGCAGCACACAGTCGCAGACGTGTGTGTTCACTTTTAAGCAGCACACAGTCGCAGACGTGTGTGTTCACTTTTAAGCAGCACACACTCGCAGACGTGTGTGTTCACTTTCGATGCAGCACACAGTCGCAGACGTGTGTGTTCACTTTTAAGCAGAACACAGTCGCAGACGTGTGTGTTCACTTTCGATGCAGCACATAGTCGCAGACGTGTGTGTTCACTTTCGATGCAGCACACAGTCGCAGACGTGTGTGTTCACTTTTGATGCAGCACATAGTCGCAGACGTGTGTGTTCACTTTTGATGCAGCACATAGTCGCAGACGTGTGAGTTCACTTTTGATGCAGCACATAGTCGCAGACGTGTGTGTTCACTTTCGATGCAGCACATAGTCGCAGACGTGTGTGTTCACTTTCGATGCAGCACACAGTCGCAGACGTGTGTGTTCACTTTTGATGCAGCACATAGTCGCAGACGTGTGTGTTCACTTTTGATGCAGCACATAGTCGCAGACGTGTGTGTTCACTTTTGATGCAGCACATAGTCGCAGACGTGTGTGTTCACTTTTGATGCAGCACACAGTCGCAGACGTGTGTGTTCAGTTTCGATGCAGAACACAGTCGCAGACGTGTGTGTTCACTTTCGATGCAGCACACAGTCGCAGACGTGTGTGTTCACTTTTAAGCAGGACACAGTCGCAGACGTGTGTGTTCACTTTTATGCAGAACACAGTCGCAGACGTGTGTGTTCACTTTTAAGCAGAACACAGTCGCAGACGTGTGTGTTCACTTTTAAGCAGCACACAGTCGCAGACGTGTGTGTTCACTTTTAAGCAGCACACAGTCGCAGACGTGTGTGTTCACTTTTAAGCAGCACACAGTCGCAGACGTGTGTGTTCACTTTTAAGCAGCACACAGTCGCAGACGTGTGTGTTCACTATTGATGCAGAACAAAGTCGCAGACGTGTGTGTTCACTATTGATGCAGAACAAAGTCGCAGACGTGTGTGTTCACTATTGATGCAGAACAAAGTCGCAGACGTGTGTGTTCACTTTCGATGCAGCACATTGTTGCAGACGTGTGTGTTCACTATTGATGCAGCACACAGTCGCAGACGTGTGTGTTCACTTTTAAGCAGCACACAGTCGCAGACGTGTGTGTTCACTATTGATGCAGCACACAGTCGCAGACGTGTGTATTCACTATTGATGCAGCACACAGTCGCAGACGTGTGTGTTCACTTTTAAGCAGAACACAGTCGCAGACGTGTGTGTTCACTTTTAAGCAGAACACAGTCGCAGACGTGTGTGTTCACTTTTAAGCAGCACACAGTCGCAGACGTGTGTGTTCACTTTCGATGCAGCACACAGTCGCAGACGTGTGTGTTCACTTTTAAGCAGAACACAGTCGCAGACGTGTGTGTTCACTTTTAAGCAGAACACAGTCGCAGACGTGTGTGTTCACTTTTAAGCAGCACACAGTCGCAGACGTGTGTGTTCACTTTCGATGCAGCACACAGTCGCAGACGTGTGTGTTCACTGCTGAGAAAATGTGAAAACTTAGAACTCTAAAGGAAAACAAATTTATAAGTGAAAATATTTATTTCCATAATTTAACAAAAAATAGCAGAAAACCAAAGCATGTCAGAATACATTTACTTTCTGCTTTTATTTACAATGTGTTATTTATTTACAACATTTACACTTCAATACACAGTAAAGAGTTTACAAAACAGGCTCCACAGTGGTGCAGTTGGTAGAGCTGTTGCCTTGCAGCAAGAAGGTTCTGGGTTCGATTCCCAGCCCTGGTCTTTCTGCATGGAGTTTGCATGTTCTCCCTGTGCATGGTGGGTTTTCTCCGGGTACTCCAGTTTCCTCCCATAGTCCAAAAACATGTCAGGTTAATTGGTCTCTCCAAATTGCCCCTAGGTGTGTCTCTGTGTTGCCCTGCGACAGACTGGCGACCTTCTCAGGGTGACCCCACCTCTCACCTGGAACAATAGCTGGAGAGGCAGCAGCACCTCCTGACCCCACTGAGGGACCAGGGTGTAAAGAAAATGGATGGAGGTTTTTCTTCATTACATATTTACATCAGTATTTTCAGAGTCCAGGCGTCATTTCTCAGAGAAACTAAACATCTGTTTGATTATAAAAACATTTTCTTCCTAGTTTGCTTTTCAAACATTTAAAACTGGCATAAAAAACAACAATAAGAACAAAAAGTCCCAGTGAAACATGAACACCGATTCTTCCTCGTCTCTCTGGTTGTAGATTCTCAGTCGGAGGTTGAAGCTGATCAGCAGCTGCTGGAGAGAAAAGGAGAAACTTCAGTTCAGACCTGGAATCAGATGGATGTCAGCAGAGAAACAGAAGCAGGACGACAGATTTTACCAGAAACGTTGAGTCGACATGTTGCAGAGTTGAATCCATCTTCAGTTTTCACGTCACACAGATACAGACCAGAGTCTTCAGTCGTCAGTCTGGACACATGGAGTCTGATTCGTCCTTCTCTGAGGACGTCTTTGTCCATTTGAACTCGTCCTGAAAACTGTGGATGCTGAGACTTTGGAAACTCAACTCCATCACGCTGAACATATATTATCCCGCTCTTTACTGAGGTTTTAAATTCACAGTGGATGAACAGTTCCCTGTAGGACCCCTGAGTCCTGGTGGTGAAGGTCCACTCCAGAGTGATGCTGTGGTTCTCCTCTGCCTCATAGCTGCTCTGGGTCACATTCACTACAAATGTTGCTGCTGAGGAGACAGAGAGGGAAAGAGAGGAGCAGACACACTGAGAACTGGAACATGGGAGTCTTTCAGCTCCATCTAGAGAGCTTTCTGTCACAAAGACAAGATGGAGACTGACCACAGAGACATGAGCTGAGGATGAGGAGCAGCAGGGAGATCATCTTCATCCTGAGAGAGGAAGAGGAGGAGGAGAGGCAGCAGGACATCAGGAACAATATGAGGAACAACTGGACTGATGGAGAGGAAAAGAAAAACAAGGCTGTAAAAAGAGTGAAATTATTCTGTTATAATTCATGAGGAGAAAACAGCAGTGAGTGAAATCTGGAAATAGTTTGTTGAGTTATTTTATTTTTTTTAGAATTCACTAAGTTTCTCACATATTTTTCACACTTTTCAAATAAAATGTGACATCAATTTGTTCAAAACGTTTAATAAATTACAAATAAAAAAGATGTATTTTAAATAACAACATTGCAAATGAGCCACACAGAAAATAAAGCTGAAGCTGTGAAGAGAATCTTTCCTCTATAAAAAAATCAGCTGAGCTGCATTTGTGTTTGTGACCATCAACAAATAACCAGTCAGTCGAAACACAGAGAGAAAACGACCAAAAGATTTAATCCTAAAGATTTAGCTCTTGGATTAAATCTAAAATGAATCATTTTACTAAGATAAACTAATGAAACATCTTCATCCTGAGAGAGGAAGAGGAGAGGAGGCAGCAGGACATTAGAAACAAAATCACTCAATACAAGGATCAACTAAAATATCTGGTCATTCCTCAGACTTTTTTTTTTTTGCTTTACTTAGTTTCTATTACTTTTTCTGCACTGCTGGAAATCTATATTTTTATTTTAAAACTATAAACATCATGATGCTCACCTGATTGGCTGTGATTCTCCTCCTGCTCTGAGATCAGCTGCTGCTCACAGGTTCAGGTCAAAACAGTGAACTGAGCTGACAGGTGGAGGTGAGACCTTATATACGGCACATCCTCGCGACACAGATCGGATTTCTGTGTAGTGACATCCTATTGGTTCGCGTAAAACACGAGCCAATAGGAGATCACTACACAGAAAGCCATCATTTGCATGCGATCTCTACACAGAAAGTCACAATATTTCTCTCTGCTGTAAACGCTGTTGGTTCGTGTTTAGGAGCCTCAACCACATCAGGCCGCCTCGCCCTCAGACACACGGAAGTTTAGTTCACAGTTCGGCCATTTCTGCCAGCCGACATCAGTGGTTAGCAGACGGTTCGTCCACAGCCGGTCAGGTGAGCAGCACAAACCTGTTTTACTTAGTTGTTGGTCGTTTATTGAAACAATCTGCTAAATAACAGGACAGAAACTTTAAGAACCAGGAGTTAGAATAACAACCTAGTAGATAAACACAGGAACGTCGTTCAGATCATCGTCTCATTGTAGTGGCGACTGTTGGTCAAACCAAACATCCTATAATATTTCAATCCATGCGCCATTACTGCACTGACGTGACTGATGTCCCTACGAAGGCAGAAGACGTCCGGTTCCCAAAACTTAAAGATTGATTTTTATAGTTTATTTTTTAATTTTCTTCTTTATTTTATGTTACATTTAGGATTAAGGATGGATTCTGCACCGTGAGTCAGAATGACCACCTGTGGATAAAAACAGGAACGTGTGTGTTCACTTTTAAGCAGCACACAGTCGCAGACGTGTGTGTTCCCTTTCGATGCAGAACATAGTCGCAGACGTGTGTGTTCACTTTTAAGCAGAACACAGTCGCAGACGTGTGTGTTCACTTTTAAGCAGCACATAGTCGCAGATGTGTGTGTTCACTTTTAAGCAGCACATAGTCGCAGACGTGTGTGTTCACTTTTAAGCAGCACATAGTCGCAGATGTGTGTGTTCACTTTTAAGCAGCACATAGTCGCAGATGTGTGTGTTCACTTTTAAGCAGCACATAGTCGCAGACGTGTGTGTTCACTTTTAAGCAGCACATAGTCGCAGACGTGTGTGTTCACTTTTAAGCAGAACATCGTCGCAGACGTGTGTGTTCACTTTTGATGCAGAACATCGTCGCAGACGTGTGTGTTCACTTTCGATGCAGAACACAGTCGCAGACGTGTGTGTTCAGTTTTGATGCAGCACACAGTCGCAGACGTGTGTGTTCAGTTTCGATGCAGAACACAGTCGCAGACGTGTGTGTTCACTTTCGATGCAGAACATAGTCGCAGACGTGTGTGTTCACTTTTAAGCAGAACATCGTCGCAGACGTGTGTGTTCACTTTTAAGCAGCACATAGTCGCAGACGTGTGTGTTCACTTTTAAGCAGCACATAGTCGCAGACGTGTGTGTTCACTTTTAAGGAGAACATAGTCGCAGACGTGTGTGTTCACTTTTAAGCAGCACATAGTCGCAGACGTGTGTGTTCACTTTTAAGCAGCACATAGTCGCAGACGTGTGTGTTCACTTTTAAGCAGCACATAGTCGCAGACGTGTGTGTTCACTTTTGATGCAGAACACAGTCGCAGACGTGTGTGTTCACTTTTAAGCAGAACATCGTCGCAGACGTGTGTGTTCACTTTTAAGCAGCACATAGTCGCAGACGTGTGTGTTCACTTTTAAGCAGAACACAGTCGCAGACGTGTGTGTTCACTTTTAAGCAGAACATCGTCGCAGACGTGTGTGTTCACTTTTGATGCAGAACATCGTCGCAGACGTGTGTGTTCAGTTTTAAGCAGAACATCGTCGCAGACGTGTGTGTTCACTTTTAAGCAGAACATCGTCGCAGACGTGTGTGTTCACTTTCGATGCAGAACACAGTCGCAGACGTGTGTGTTCAGTTTTGATGCAGCACACAGTCGCAGACGTGTGTGTTCACTTTTAAGCAGAATATAGTCGCAGACGTGTGTGTTCAGTTTTGATGCAGCACACAGTCGCAGACGTGTGTGTTCACTTTTAAGCAGCACATAGTCGCAGACGTGTGTGTTCACTTTCGATGCAGAACATAGTCGCAGACGTGTGTGTTCACTTTTAAGCAGAACACAGTCGCAGACGTGTGTGTTCAGTTTCGATGCAGAACACAGTCGCAGACGTGTGTGTTCACTTTTAAGCAGAACACAGTCGCAGACGTGTGTGTTCAGTTTCGATGCAGAACACAGTCGCAGACGTGTGTGTTCAGTTTCGATGCAGAACACAGTCGCAGACGTGTGTGTTCACTTTTAAGCAGAACACAGTCGCAGACGTGTGTGTTCACTTTTAAGCAGCACATAGTCGCAGACGTGTGTGTTCACTTTCGATGCAGAACATAGTCGCAGACGTGTGTGTTCACTTTTAAGCAGCACATAGTCGCAGACGTGTGTGTTCAGTTTTATGCAGAACACAGTCGCAGACGTGTGTGTTCAGTTTCGATGCAGAACACAGTCGCAGACGTGTGTGTTCACTTTTAAGCAGAACACAGTCGCAGACGTGTGTGTTCAGTTTCGATGCAGAACACAGTCGCAGACGTGTGTGTTCAGTTTCGATGCAGAACACAGTCGCAGACGTGTGTGTTCACTTTTAAGCAGAACACAGTCGCAGACGTGTGTGTTCACTTTTAAGCAGAACACAGTCGCAGACGTGTGTGTTCAGTTTCGATGCAGAACACAGTCGCAGATGTGTGTGTTCACTTTTAAGCAGAACACAGTCGCAGACGTGTGTGTTCACTTTTAAGCAGAACACAGTCGCAGACGTGTGTGTTCACTTTTAAGCAGAACACAGTCGCAGACGTGTGTGTTCAGTTTCGATGCAGAACACAGTCGCAGACGTGTGTGTTCAGTTTCGATGCAGAACACAGTCGCAGACGTGTGTGTTCACTTTTAAGCAGAACACAGTCGCAGACGTGTGTGTTCAGTTTCGATGCAGAACACAGTCGCAGACGTGTGTGTTCACTTTTAAGCAGAACTAAAAGATCTGGTCTTTCCTCATATTTTTTGTCTATTTAGTTTATATTATTTTTTCTGCACTGCTGGAAATCAATATTTTTATTTTACACCATGATATATTAACTGTAACCATGGTGATGCTCACCTGACTGGCTGTGATGCTGCTCCTGCTCTGAGGTCCGCTGCTGCTCAGGCCGAAACAGTGAACTGAGCTGACAGGTGGAGGTGGGACCTTATATACGGTCCATCCTCGCGACACAGATCGGATTTCTGTGTAAAAATGTCCTATTGGTTCGCGTAAAATACGAGCCAATAGGAGATCACTACACAGAAAGCCATCATTTGCGATCTCTACACAGAATGTCACAACTGATGCCATTCTGTGTAGTAAACGCTGTTGGTTCGTGTTTAGGAGCCTCAACCACATCAGGCCGCCTCGCCCTCAGACACACGGAAGTTTAGTTCACAGTTCGGCCATTTCTGCCAGCCGACATCAGTGGTTAGCAGACGGTTCGTCCACAGCCGGTCAGGTGAGCAACACAAACCTGTTTTACTTAGTTGTTGGTCATTTATTGAGACAATCTGCAAAATAACAGGACAGAAACTTTAAGAACCAGGAGTTAGAATAACAACCAGTAGATAAACACTAAAGATCACAGACTGTGATAAGTCTGTAGTGGCGACTGTTGGTCAAACCAAACATCCTATAATATTTCAATCCATGCGCCATTACTGCACTGACATGACTGATGTCCCTACGCAGGCAAAAGAAGTCCGGTTTCCAAAACTTAAAGATTGATTTTTAGAGTTTTTGCCCCATTTACTGGAAAAGCAAATGTTTCCTGCTTCTTCTCCTTCTCTGGTGAAAAATAAAAAATCCACCGGTCCAACCCAGTATGCTGCTCCTAAACCAGTCCATATAGTTACTGTAAACGAACCCACAATTCTTCCTGTCTAACTTAAAAATGACAAAAACAAAGAAATGAAAAGTAAATAAATCAAATAACTAATTGATATAGAAATAACTCATCTAAAAAAAGTAAAGTAAACTAAGAATAAATTACTGTAATTTGTAGAATTCACTCACTGATATTTTCTCCACATAAATTGTAACAGACTGATTTTATTCTGAAGCTGTTTATAATGACACATTTTGAGCTGCAGAGAAACTAACGTCCTCTTCTCTCACTTCATCATTATCACCACAAGGTGGCAGTAATGATCGATTAAAACATTTGTTTTGCAAAATCTTTTTCGCCGTATTTTTTTTTTTTTTTTTGTTGCTAAATTTACTTGCATTCATTAATTTATATGATGGTTCATTGATTTGAGGAGTTCAGTTCACGAAACAATCTTTGATTTAAAAACAAACAAATGAGTTTCTGTTAGCAGAATCACTTTTCGGCACAGCGTTCAACATGACACCATGAGACTCACTCGGTTTGGCTTTCGTGTTCTTCCCCCTTTGTTTGAAGGACACACCCTTTATTGTACACGAGTGTGTTCAATTAGACAAGTCACGTGATGCGACACAATAATCCAATAATGATAAAAACAACAACAAATGAGAGCACAAAACATTCATAATGTCAACACCCCCACTTGCTCACATTTGGGTAACTTCCTCTGACTTAATATTTCAACCAAAATACATTGATGATACACCAAACATAAACATTTCATACTTCCTTAACTTAATCTTTGTTGCTGGTTTAGTTAGTACATCTGCAACCATTTCATTGGTTGGACAGTACTCTAGAAATACTTTTCCTTCATTTACAACTGATCTGACAAAATGATATTTAATATCAATATGTTTACATCTTTGTCTATATACAGGATTTTTGGCTAAGGATATGGTACCCTGATTGTCTTCATAAATCTTAGCTAAATAATCCAGACCATCCATGTTGAACAACAGTTGTTTCAAGTATAAGCATTCCTGTACAGTAGCAGCTAATGCCATGTACTCTGCTTCACATGTAGATAGAGCTACTGTAGGCTGTCTTTTGGTCTTCCATGAGACTAACGGACCATCTTTATTTAGACTCATACAGTAACCTGTTGTACTTCTTCGATCTGATACATCACCTGCCCAATCAGCATCACTGTATGCATATATAAGGTTATCACAGGCACCCCTTTTAAAACATAGTTCTTTATCTTGTGTACCTTTTAGATACCTGAAAACATGCTTTACAGTATTCCACTGCTTTGCGGTTGGGTTTGCAAAGTGCTGTGCCAGTTTACTTACTACATAGCTTAAATCTGGTCTTGTACATGTTGACAAATAGATTAAGCTTCCTACTGCCTCCCTGTATTTTCTGACATCACTCATTACTTCAGCATTATCAGCATAGTTGAGTTTCTGCTCACAAGGGGTAGTTCGTGGCTTACAGTTCTGCATGTGAAACTTTTCCAATATTTTCCTCACATACTTAGACTGTGACATTTTAACACTGTCAGCATCTTTCTCAAAGTCAATGCCAAGAAAATGTGTCAACTTTCCTAAGTCCTTCATCCTAAATTCGGATGCAAGTTTCTCTTTTACATCTCTAAGGATATTCATATCACTGGCAGCAATAATCAAATCATCGACCCATATAATGATGAACACAGTTTCAGTATCGGTGATCTTTGTGTAAACACAATGATCAGCAGGGTTTTGAACAAACTTGATTTCACATAGGTAGTCATGCAACATTTTGTTCCAGTTTCTGCCCGACTGTTTAAGTCCATAAAGAGATTTTTGCAGTTTATACACCAGTCTCTCATTTTCTTGAGATTCCTTCTTGTAGCCCTCTGGTTGTTCAATATAAAGTTCACAGTCGATTGGAGCATGTAAATATGCTGTCTTTACATCCATCTGGTGAACAAACATGTTCTCCTGTGCCACCTTTTGCATCAACACTCTGATGCTCGTCATGCTAGCAGTTGGTGAAAAGGTTTCATCATAGTTCATACCTTTCTTTTGACTGAATCCTTTAGCAACATATCTAGCCTTATATTTGTCTGATCCATCACTATTCTTTGATTGCATACACCCATTTACCCCCCACTACTGCTTTACCCTCAGGTAAGTTGGTCAGGGAAAAAGTAACATTGTCCATTAATGACTGCATTTCCTCATCCATTGCTGTAACCCACTCTTTTGCATTCACAGATGTTACAGCTTCTTTGTAGGTTTGAGGTACTCCACTTATCAGTCTGTAACAATAATCAATGTTGGCTATCTGCTCTTCATCATCAATGCTACATACATAGTCATCCAAATAACCTGGTTTCCTTCTTTCTCTGACAGGGTATCGCCTCTCAGGTTCTTCATGTTTTGTTGTGCGACTGGTACTCGCCATTGGTTCTTCTGTGCTCAGTTTATGGTCAGAAACATTTACTGGATCAGCTTCTGAAGTTTTGGTTGCTCTCGGACTAATTCTAATCATATCATCATCATCCAAAGTTACATCCGTCTCATTTTTCTCTCTGGATACAAATTCCACAAGCCTGTGTTTCTGAATTTTCCTGCTGTTTGGATAGTAGACCATATAGGCTGGACTGTTCTTGTCATACCCTATAAAAATGCCTTTTTCACACCTTGAATCCAGCTTCCTTTTCTCTTGTTTGTAAGTGTAACAAACGCATCCAAACTTGTGCATCCTAGAAATGCTAGGCTGTCTGCCAGTCAACATGAAATAAGGCGTTTGCTTTGTGCGATTATTAAAACATCTGTTTCGCACTACAGCAGCTGTCTGAACTGCATATGGCCATAACATTTTTGGTAACTCACCATCGATTAACATACATCTAGCCATGTCAAATAAAGTTCTCCAGTTCCGTTCCGCCGTACCATTTTGATGTGGAGAATATGGTGCTGAGGTCTCGTGTCTGATACCATTTCTGCTCAGTAATGCCTGATACTCTTTTCCTGTGAATTCTGTACCATTGTCTGACCTCGTACATTTAATCTTTCCATGTGGAGCCATGTCAGCAATAAACTTTTCAGTAGCTTGTACTGTGTCACTCTTGTTTTTCAAAAAGTATACAAAGACTGCACTGGAATAATCATCTGTGAAGGATAATGCATATCTGTGACCATCTTTGGATATTGGGTCTATAGGTCCTGCTAAATCTGTGTGGATCATTTCTAGTGGTTCTTTAGCTCTTGCATCTGGCTCCCTGTTCCTAGTTTGAACAAATTTTCCTTTTGTGCAGACTTCGCAATATGGCATTGGTTCACCTCTCCCTTTAATTTCCATGCCATGAACAACATTTTCTAGCTTCAGTACATCTCTATAATTGCAATGTCCAAGAATCTCATGCCAACTTTGTAAGTCATAACATTTTTTACACTGATCACCACATTCACTGTCCATCGTTTGTAAGTAATACAATTTGTTACATACGTGAATGGGGAACTTGGTATTGTCTCTGAGAAGAACGTTCTTTCCTTCTTTGAAGATCACCGTTGCTCCGCTGGATGTTGCAGCTTTCACTGAGAAGATGTCTTGCGGATATGAAGGGATGTACAATGCGTTCCTCAGCACCGTTTTAAGACGTCGACCTCTGCTGTCGATCAAACACACTTCCGCGTCTCCTCGTTGCTTAGCAACCCCAAAACACCTGGATCCATCAGCCAATTCCACGCAGTGCGTCTCGGCCTGGAAACTTTCATCAAGCTTCCGAAACTTCCTGATGTCGGTGATTATGTGCGACGTCGCACCAGCGTCCACCATCAGACCTCTCCTCTTGATGTCGTCCACTTGCGTGTCAGCGTCGCTCACCCGGAAAGCAAACTCTTTGTCGCCGCTCGTCTCTTCGGCTACTTTCCGTGCGTTGTCCCGTTGTTTTCTCCGTCTGCAGGTTGCGTTACTGTGACTGTTATTCTTACAGTAACTGCACCACTGCTTCCGCTGGCAGGTTCTGCTTATGTGGCCTTTCATCCCACATTTAAAGCACACGATCTCAGAACCTCCTGCTCCAGGATCATTTGCACCTCTTGGTGCGCACTTCATGCCAGAATGTGCTTTAGCTTTCATCACATTGTCCTCAGATACTGTGGCACGCATATTTTCAATGTCCTCAAAACTTCTGAGTTTAGTCTTAAACTCTGCAAAAGTCAATGTATCACCATCTTCGCTTTGAGTGATATAAATAGCAAATGGCCTAAATGTCTCTGGAAGTCCTTTCAGGACCATGGCGATCAGAAGTCCGTCGCTCAGCTCCTCACCTGCACTCCTTAAAGCGGTGATCGCTGTCTCAGCTCTGATGATGTACTCGGTAACCGACTCACAGGGTGATTTCTGCAGTGACGTCAGCTCAGTATACAGGTTAATCACTCTGGCTTTCCTTTACCGGCGTAATGGGCCCGCAGGATTCCAAGCGCCGCACGTCCGTCGTCTGCCGCGTCATGCATGATAAGTGATAGACTCTTGTCATCCAAAAACTGAATGAGCTCTGCATAAGCCTCAGCGTTTTTCTTCACGTCTTCCTCTTCATCGTCATCATCGGAGGGGCTTGTCAAATTGTCTGTTTCAGCCCTTGCAAACGAAGATGTCCTAAAAACTTTGTTTCCCATAGTTCGTAATTTTTCTCGTCTCCATCAAAGAGAAGTCTTGACCAGCGGCTGTGTGCCATGTCTTTTTCTCTTCTGTTCATTTTCCTTGTTTACTTACACAACAGGTGTTCACTGTCTGTCGGGACATTCACTCGTTTCTTCATTGATCCTGGGCCCATAACCTGTTAGCAGAATCACTTTTCGGCACAGCGTTCAACGTGACACCATGAGACTCACTCGGTTTGGCTTTCGTGTTCTTCCCCCTTTGTTTGAAGGACACACCCTTTATTGTACACGAGTGTGTTCAATTAGACAAGTCACGTGATGTGACGCACAATAATCCAATAATGATAAAAACAACAACAAATGAGAGCACAAAACATTCATAATGTCAACAGTTTCTCTGAGAAAAATGATGCCTGAAAAACACTGATATAAATCTGAGAAAAAAAAAACACATAACGTTGTTAAAGCAGTAATGAAGAAATAATATTTTGTGTAAACAAATGTTTCAGATTAGTTTTAAAAGTCCTCTAACTTCTAATGTAGTTATTAAAACTTCCTTCTGAAATTTGCTACCCGTTTTCATTTTACTTTTTATTCTCTTTAGTGTTTATGAAATGTACATAAATGTGTAAGTTTATAGTGTTAAACAAATGTCAAAAATTGTACATAAGACATTAATTGAAATATCAGAGTTTTTATACATTAGTTTTTATTTCAATAATCAAATTAAACATTTTCACGTATTAAAGTTTCACATTTTCTCTGCAGAAATGATCAAAACTATTTTCTAATTCACAGTTTCATCTTTTCCCAGAGTTTAGTTGTTCTAAAGTTTTGTTTGATCAAAGGAACAAATACATTTTTAGTGATTTAAATCTGGATTTTAAAAAAAGAAGAGCTGCCGTTTCACAGCTGAAATGTGTCGTTTTGTCCACATGGTGGCGCTCTAAGCTCTGACTAAAAGCTGCTCAGCAGTGAAAGTTAGTTTTTCTCCTCCTTTCTCAGGTTTCTGTCTTTATTCAGTTATTCACTCTGTCAAATTGCCCCAGGGCAGCTGTGGATACTATCCAGTATTTGTCACCATTAGTGTGTGTGTGTGTGTGTGTGTGTGTGTGTGTGTGTGTGTGTGTGTGTGTGTGTGTGTGTGTGAATGGATGAATAACTGAAAGCAGTGTGAAGCAGTTTGGAATCACCAAGACTTGATAAAGGGTTTATAGAAATGGTAAATTAGAGCTCTAATTTGTTATTTCACAAATATATTTAAAAAAAATAGTTTCATAATAATTTTGTGAAATAAAATACCTTAAGAATTGTTTTGCTTTTTCATCATAGATCTTGACAATCAGAGTGTTGGGTCATTGCTTCTGTGTAGAAAAGTTATAAATACGTATATTGAGGTTTCATTACAGAACTGTTATTTCCAAATATCTGAGGTTGTCTTTTTAAACTTACTTTCTCACAGTTGATATTTTTTGATTAAACAATTTTTTCTGCATTTTTTGGTATTTAATAATGAATCTCAGTGAAGCTCTCATTGTTTGTTTCCATTTTAATGTCTAATTATGAGACAATCTGCTCTTTATTGGGGATGCTGGTCAGATTACTGAAACATGTCCCTAAACAGGGAGAATATATGTATTTTAAATTAATTAAAACTGTTTGGGGTTTGTTGTATTTAGATATTTATACATGTTGAATTGTATTTACTAGAGACTAATGAGAGAATGTTGAAGATACAAGAGAGATGTTCTGGATTTCTTTTTATTTGTATTTTATTTAAGATCGGCTTTATTAATATTTTTATATAATATTTTTCTGAAACTAGTTCAAACTAAGTCTGCCCCCTATCGGCGGCAGGTGGCACTGCAGGTTAGAAACATTCTGTTGGTTTATTTGCTCTTCTTTCCTGAAAACTGTCTGAAAGTTGCTTCTAATCAGCAGATAGGAATTTATTATGATTAGAAACAGTTCAGCAAACTACAGAAATTGATTCCATTAAATAAAACCTGCTGATCATCTACCTGCTCCTTTAAGAGAAACAGGAGGAATGATGACGTAACAAGGGGGCTGGGCTAATCAGCTGCTTCCAGAAGCAGGAAGTTCAGGAAGATTTTCTTCTCCGGTCTTCAACACGGAACATCTTCATGGTCGGTTTTAGTTCATGTTTGCAGATTTAAAGGGTTTAAAAAGTTCAGACATTAAATTACAGTTTAGTTGATGTTGGAACAAAGTTTTAGCAGCAATATTTGTACGAGTCTTCATGTTTCTGAGCAAGTTTGTTTCGCTTTTTTCTCTGTTCTTATCTGCGCTTTTATTACATGAAACTGTTTTATATTAATAGCAACGGTATAAACTATGGAGGTTTTGACTGAACAAGATTAAATACATGAGAATTTCTCGCCATGTGTTGATGTTCGTAATGCACACAGATTTATTTTTATATCACTGCGATGTTTTTGTGCATAAAGGTTTCGGTGCGAAGGTCATTTCAGCTTTTAATGATTAAATGCACAATAATTTCTCTATAAGTTATTTACGGTGGAAAAACTTCCGTTTCTGTGACATAACGATATTGAGTTAATTAACACGTTTAGTTTCAGTTTGGTCAAACATGTTTTTAGAATAATGAACATTTCTTTCTTTCTTGTCAGTTTTCTGCTGGGATTTTAAACTAAGCGTAAACTTAAGCTAAGCTTAAACTTTAAGATAAACTAATTAAGTGTCTGCAGATCTGATCAGTCAAAATTAAAACTTAAAATCCTCCATTTTGATTTCGGCTGATCTGGACGCCATATTAAAGTAACGATACCAGGAAACAAATAGACGAAGATTATTAGCCAATTGGTCTTAAGTCTGCAGATAAACTGTATCAACATGTGATCAGAGTTGAGTAGTAACTAGTTACATTTACTCAGTTATATTTACTTTAACGTTTTAGAACAAAAGTACTTTTATGAGTATTTTTACTATGCTGTACTTTTTGCTTTTATATGAGTCATTTTATTATGAAGTATTTCTGACCTTACTTGAGAAAAATTTCTGGATTTTCTACCCACTGAATGTAAAACAAACATGTTTTAACCAAAATTTCACCAGACAGACACTCACCTGCAGCTTTTGTTACATTTTCATCAGTTTTTATTGAAAGAAACTGATTTAGAAAAGTTTTCTTTTGCCTAATTTGTTTTTGTTATTTGTATAAATTATTGTTATTTTGGTCCTTAAAATACCAGAATTTCCACTTAACTTTATATTTTGGTCAATTTTTGGCTATTCAGTTAACATTAGAGAACTAATGTATATAATTAATGTGTTTATTTCTAACAGAGCATCGATGCTGAACCGGACCACTTCCTGTCTCCTGGTTCTGATTCTGTGTTCTGCTGCTCTGGGTGAGAATCTGACCTTATCTGAAAATATGACTGAATATTTTAAACTGAACTTTAACTCAGAGCATGAAGGACGTCTCAGGTTTCTTCAGGAATAATTACACTCTGAGTTAGCACATCTGATATCACTGGATCTATTTCCTGTCAGTGTTTTGATCAGAACTTTTCATCTGAGCTGTGAAAGAAACTTTTACCTGAAGCTTCATGAGAAAATGTTTTAAATCGTCCGTCAGCATCTGAAACATCACATCCTGGATATTGAAGGTTTATTTTTAAGATGAACCCAAACCTGCAGCTAAACATGCAGGACAGCCGTCCACTGGGACAGGAACTGGACACATCACTGCTGCAGTCAGAGACGTAAACTTCCCCTGGTTGATTTTATCTTCAAACTAACTAGTTCCACTTTAAGCTGAAAAAAGCAAAACTTCTAGGAGTAGTTTTACTACATTATGGTTTAATATTATTAAGAATCATTGCTGCTCTTGAGTAAAACTTCTGGATACTCTTGCCAACAAAAATAACTTTAATGAAGAAAGAAATAAAAAGCTATTTTCACCCAAACTGTACGAGACACAGGCACACAGTTTATGTTGAAGTGAGACCTCTTGTTTTTATACCAACTTTGATTCTGTGGTGCCATTAGAGGAGATTAATAAAATACAGTAAACCCAATAAATTGTCACTGGAACTGGATTACCTTGTTCTAACATACATTACCTATTATGAGTATTAATTTTATACAAAATTTGATATTGTAAGAAAATAATTTGTTATTTTAGATATTTTAGATGTTGAATTTTGCTTACTAAACGCTAATAAATGATAATGAAATCAAAAGTCGGTTATTGTGATTTGCTTTAGATCTTCTTTAAGCTCTTTAGTATGAGACACATTTCTTCAAAAAACAGAAGAAATGTGAATCCAGCGTTTATGTTTGTGTTTTTACTGGACTTAATAAGATGAAACACCAACAAATATTCAGATCCAAAACTAATACAAAGTGATGGTTAAAAGTCTGTGTTACCTTTAGAGAGTCAGACTTACATTTACCAAATGCTTCCATCCTTTTTAAACTAATTAGTCAACAGCCAATCAGAAGGCACCGTGTAAAAGAATTAACATTTTTATTTTCTTCAAATAGCAGAGTAACAACTGTAACAAAATAACATTTTGGAGGTAAAGGTGTTTGGAGAAACCAGCCTCAGCAGCCCAACCCCTCCCAGTGTGAGGCACGGTGGTGGAGGTGTGATGATGCATCAGAACTACTTCATCAAAGTGTTTCTCAGGATTTGTGTTGTCATTTCTTCCTTCTGTCTCTTTCTGACTCCTGCAGGAAAATCTCTGCCCACCTTGAATGAAACTCTGGACGTCTACGAGGCAGAGGAGCACTCGAACGCCACACTGACATGGATCCGTCCGGATCCGAACGCCACGCCGCCTGACTGGCTCTACATCGACCTGAGTAGCATGGAGCCGCTGAGGAGGATTTATCGGTTCGACAGCAGAGTTCAGCCTGAGACCTACACAGATGATGAGTTCAAAGGTCGACTGCATTGTGACCCCCAGCTGGTCGGGAACGGACGGATCCGGTGTCTCCTGACTGACGTGAGGCTGAGCGACGCGGGTCGGTATCAGTGGTACGTCGTCACTGATGGAGGAAGAAACCTTAGAGACTGGGAGCTTGTAGTCAGAGGTGAGTTTTAATCTTCATTTTCTGGTATTTTTTATGTTTTCCACTTTATTATAAGGTCTGGAAAGCTGTGTTTTCATTACAAATGTTGGCAAAACTGTTTTTGATATTTCACCAATGTAAAAAAAAAAGAAACACAATTTTGAGGTTGCTGTGTTTCCATTAAATAGGAAATGCAATTAAAATCACATGTGAATAAGTTTGTTCATGTGATAACTCATTAAAAACATGGATGAGTCAGATGTAAATATTCAGATATATTAATAATCCAGCCGTGAAGCTCATCATCTTTTTGCTCAGTTTTTATGGTCAGTGGAAAAGCAGCTGTGGTCAAAAGACCTGCAGATGAAAGAAAACTGAAAAATATTGTTACAAATATGCACAAAACTTTGTCAATATTCTAAAAAACATAACTTTGCAGTGGCGGTTTTTCCATTAAAGAAGAAACATAATTAAAAATGACATGAATAAGTTTGTTTACATGATAAGTATTTAAAAACTCACTGCCATCATTCTTCTTCCACTTCCTCTGACTTCTCACTTTTTTCTTCATCCTGAAGATAGAAACATCTTTTCCAAACCCGTTTTTCCAAAATTGGGTTATTTCTGTTAAGCAAATTTCCTTTTGCAGTTCCAATTTGTACAGTTTTAACATCAGTGGAGACGCAGCTACTGATTTATTCTTGATTCTTCTCTTTGCAGCTTCCATTCCTCAAACCCAGGAGGAAACCCAAGAGCCAGTGGATCGCGGGAGGTTTGGACTTTGTGTTGGTTTGGGTTTGTTTCTGCTGGCAGCTGGAGGACTCGCCCTGCAGTGTGTTGCTAGTTCAGGTTTCAGGTTGAGCTCAATCATCTCCAGGTTTAGAGGGAAGTAAGACATAGATTAACCAAAATTAACAATCAGAATCATTCCCAACGTTTTTTTTATTTTTTTATTATGACCCGATCATCTATTGGAGGAGACCTAATGACCTAATGACCTTATGACCTTATGGCCTTATGGCCGTATGGCTGTATGGCCTCCCCAAAGATCGTCCCGTCTTCAGCTGTGTGTTTTCTGGTTTCCAGAAACTGAGAAGTGAGTTCTGGAGAATGAACAGAACTTGTTCTGGAAATGTTTTGGTTCATTACAAATGCACTTTGCACTTTTACGGCAGCGTTACAGAAACTGCGCTGCTATCAGTGGAATCATTGGTAGGAAATGTTACACTGACAAAACAGTTTCTACCTCATAGATGTAGCGCATAAACATGGCCGACCGTAGTCTTTCCTTTAACACAAAGGTTGATGGGACGATTTTCTGCCATGACAGGTTGTGGCCACAACCTGAACTAGCTACCTCGACGGCTCGGCTGGTACCGGGGAATGTAGACTGAAGTCTTATTTTAGCCAAAAATAAGCTTGTTTACAGTACGGCAATGCACTGAACAAGGTCAGTGTTGCTGAGGTTTCACTGTGAGGCTTCACTCAACAAGTGTCAATAAGCAACAAGCTGAATACTTGAATAAGCTACCTCCATGGAGGAAATGGTATGATCCGATTTCCATGACTGTAAAGCAGTAAACATGGCGGACCATGCATGGCTCATCCTTCAGTTCAGCGGTTTGAGGCAGAGCCGCTGAGCGAGCCAAAGTCTCTTTGGCCGGAGACGGAAAACTAGATCACGTCTGATACGCTTTAAGCTGTTAGATTGATCATAGAGGAGAAGTGCATTGTGGGAAATGGTATTTTGAGGAACAAAAGAAGTGCCAAGATGCCAGAAATGCATAGAAATGCATAAACTACTGACCATCTTAGTCTGAAAGAAGACTGCTGCCCCCTGGTGGTCAGAAAGTGTGGAATGAGTTTTAGTGAAGGAATGAAACTTATTTGGAAAGTTCAACAATGTTGAATTACTCACAAATGCACGTTAATAACCTGATGGTGCTCCTCGAGTTGGCATTTAGGGAGGAACGATTGAAGAAAATCTTCCTTTCCCCTAAAAATGATCCGATTTCCATGACTGTAAAGTAGTAAACATGGCGGACCATGCATGGCTCATCCTTCAGTTCAGCGGTTTGAGGCAGAGCCGCTGAGCGAGCCAAAGTCTCTTTGGCCGGAGACGGAAAACTAGATCACATCTGATACGCTTCAAGCTGTTAGATTGATCATAGAGGAGAAGTGCATTGTGGGAAATGGTATTTTGAGGAACAAAAGAAGTGCCAAGATGCCAGAAATGCATAGAAATGCATAAACTACTGACCATCTTAGTCTGAAAGAAGACTGCTGCCCCCTGGTGGTCAGAAAGTGTGGAATGAGTTTTAGAGAAGGAATGAAACTTATTTGGAAAGTTCAACAATGTTGAATTACTCACAAATGCACGTTAATAACCTGATGGTGCTCCTCGAGTTGGCATTTAGGGAGGAACGATTGAACAAAATCTTCCTTTCCCCTAAAAATGATCCGATTTCCATGACTGTAATGTAGTAAACATGGTGGACCATGCATGGCTCATCCTTCAGTTCAGCGGTTTGAGGCAGAGCCGCTGAGCGAGCCAAAGTCTCTTTGGCCGGAGACGGAAAACTAGATCACGTCTGATACGCTTTAAGTTGTTAGATTGATCATAGAGGAGAAGTGCATTGTGGGAAATGGTATTTTGAGGAACAAAAGAAGTGCCAAGATGCCAGAAATGCATAGAAATGCATAAACTACTGACCATCTTAGTCTGAAAGAAGACTGCTGCCCCCTGGTGGTCAGAAGTGTAGAATGAGTTTTAGAGAAGGAATGAAACTTATTTGGAAAGTTCAACAATGTTGAATTACTCACAAATGCACGTTAATAACCTGATGGTGCTCCTCGAGTTGGCATTTAGGGAGGAACGATTGAACAAAATCTTCCTTTCCCCTAAAAATGATCCGATTTCCATGACTGTAAAGTAGTAAACATGGCGGACCATGCATGGCTCATCCTTCAGTTCAGCGGTTTGAGGCAGAGCCGCTGAGCGAGCCAAAGTCTCTTTGGCCGGAGACGGAAAACTAGATCACGTCTGATACGCTTTAAGCTGTTAGATTGATCATAGAGGAGAAGTGCATTGTGGGAAATGGTATTTTGAGGAACAAAAGAAGTGCCAAGATGCCAGAAATGCATAGAAATGCATAAACTACTGACCATCTTAGTCTGAAAGAAGACTGCTGCCCCCTGGTGGTCAGAAAGTGTGGAATGAGTTTTAGTGAAGGAATGAAACTTATTTGGAAAGTTCAACAATGTTGAATTACTCACAAATGCACGTTAATAACCTGATGGTGCTCCTCGAGTTGGCATTTAGGGAGGAACGATTGAAGAAAATCTTCCTTTCCCCTAAAAATGATCCGATTTCCATGACTGTAAAGTAGTAAACATGGCGGACCATGCATGGCTCATCCTTCAGTTCAGCGGTTTGAGGCAGAGCCGCTGAGCGAGCCAAAGTCTCTTTGGCCGGAGACGGAAAACTAGATCACATCTGATACGCTTCAAGCTGTTAGATTGATCATAGAGGAGAAGTGCATTGTGGGAAATGGTATTTTGAGGAACAAAAGAAGTGCCAAGATGCCAGAAATGCATAGAAATGCATAAACTACTGACCATCTTAGTCTGAAAGAAGACTGCTGCCCCCTGGTGGTCAGAAAGTGTGGAATGAGTTTTAGAGAAGGAATGAAACTTATTTGGAAAGTTCAACAATGTTGAATTACTCACAAATGCACGTTAATAACCTGATGGTGCTCCTCGAGTTGGCATTTAGGGAGGAACGATTGAACAAAATCTTCCTTTCCCCTAAAAATGATCCGATTTCCATGACTGTAATGTAGTAAACATGGTGGACCATGCATGGCTCATCCTTCAGTTCAGCGGTTTGAGGCAGAGCCGCTGAGCGAGCCAAAGTCTCTTTGGCCGGAGACGGAAAACTAGATCACGTCTGATACGCTTTAAGTTGTTAGATTGATCATAGAGGAGAAGTGCATTGTGGGAAATGGTATTTTGAGGAACAAAAGAAGTGCCAAGATGCCAGAAATGCATAGAAATGCATAAACTACTGACCATCTTAGTCTGAAAGAAGACTGCTGCCCCCTGGTGGTCAGAAGTGTAGAATGAGTTTTAGAGAAGGAATGAAACTTATTTGGAAAGTTCAACAATGTTGAATTACTCACAAATGCACGTTAATAACCTGATGGTGCTCCTCGAGTTGGCATTTAGGGAGGAACGATTGAACAAAATCTTCCTTTCCCCTAAAAATGATCCGATTTCCATGACTGTAAAGTAGTAAACATGGCGGACCATGCATGGCTCATCCTTCAGTTCAGCGGTTTGAGGCAGAGCCGCTGAGCGAGCCAAAGTCTCTTTGGCCGGAGACGGAAAACTAGATCACGTCTGATACGCTTTAAGCTGTTAGATTGATCATAGAGGAGAAGTGCATTGTGGGAAATGGTATTTTGAGGAACAAAAGAAGTGCCAAGATGCCAGAAATGCATAGAAATGCATAAACTACTGACCATCTTAGTCTGAAAGAAGACTGCTGCCCCCTGGTGGTCAGAAAGTGTGGAATGAGTTTTAGTGAAGGAATGAAACTTATTTGGAAAGTTCAACAATGTTGAATTACTCACAAATGCACGTTAATAACCTGATGGTGCTCCTCGAGTTGGCATTTAGGGAGGAACGATTGAAGAAAATCTTCCTTTCCCCTAAAAATGATCCGATTTCCATGACTGTAAAGCAGTAAACATGGCGGACCATGCATGGCTCATCCTTCAGTTCAGCGGTTTGAGGCAGAGCCGCTGAGCGAGCCAAAGTCTCTTTGGCCGGAGACGGAAAACTAGATCACATCTGATACGCTTCAAGCTGTTAGATTGATCATAGAGGAGAAGTGCATTGTGGGAAATGGTATTTTGAGGAACAAAAGAAGTGCCAAGATGCCAGAAATGCATAGAAATGCATAAACTACTGACCATCTTAGTCTGAAAGAAGACTGCTGCCCCCTGGTGGTCAGAAAGTGTGGAATGAGTTTTAGAGAAGGAATGAAACTTATTTGGAAAGTTCAACAATGTTGAATTACTCACAAATGCACGTTAATAACCTGATGGTGCTCCTCGAGTTGGCATTTAGGGAGGAACGATTGAACAAAATCTTCCTTTCCCCTAAAAATGATCCGATTTCCATGACTGTAATGTAGTAAACATGGTGGACCATGCATGGCTCATCCTTCAGTTCAGCGGTTTGAGGCAGAGCCGCTGAGCGAGCCAAAGTCTCTTTGGCCGGAGACGGAAAACTAGATCACGTCTGATACGCTTTAAGTTGTTAGATTGATCATAGAGGAGAAGTGCATTGTGGGAAATGGTATTTTGAGGAACAAAAGAAGTGCCAAGATGCCAGAAATGCATAGAAATGCATAAACTACTGACCATCTTAGTCTGAAAGAAGACTGCTGCCCCCTGGTGGTCAGAAGTGTAGAATGAGTTTTAGAGAAGGAATGAAACTTATTTGGAAAGTTCAACAATGTTGAATTACTCACAAATGCACGTTAATAACCTGATGGTGCTCCTCGAGTTGGCATTTAGGGAGGAACGATTGAACAAAATCTTCCTTTCCCCTAAAAATGATCCGATTTCCATGACTGTAAAGTAGTAAACATGGCGGACCATGCATGGCTCATCCTTCAGTTCAGCGGTTTGAGGCAGAGCCGCTGAGCGAGCCAAAGTCTCTTTGGCCGGAGACGGAAAACTAGATCACGTCTGATACGCTTTAAGCTGTTAGATTGATCATAGAGGAGAAGTGCATTGTGGGAAATGGTATTTTGAGGAACAAAAGAAGTGCCAAGATGCCAGAAATGCATAGAAATGCATAAACTACTGACCATCTTAGTCTGAAAGAAGACTGCTGCCCCCTGGTGGTCAGAAAGTGTGGAATGAGTTTTAGTGAAGGAATGAAACTTATTTGGAAAGTTCAACAATGTTGAATTACTCACAAATGCACGTTAATAACCTGATGGTGCTCCTCGAGTTGGCATTTAGGGAGGAACGATTGAAGAAAATCTTCCTTTCCCCTAAAAATGATCCGATTTCCATGACTGTAAAGCAGTAAACATGGCGGACCATGCATGGCTCATCCTTCAGTTCAGCGGTTTGAGGCAGAGCCGCTGAGCGAGCCAAAGTCTCTTTGGCCGGAGACGGAAAACTAGATCACATCTGATACGCTTCAAGCTGTTAGATTGATCATAGAGGAGAAGTGCATTGTGGGAAATGGTATTTTGAGGAACAAAAGAAGTGCCAAGATGCCAGAAATGCATAGAAATGCATAAACTACTGACCATCTTAGTCTGAAAGAAGACTGCTGCCCCCTGGTGGTCAGAAAGTGTGGAATGAGTTTTAGAGAAGGAATGAAACTTATTTGGAAAGTTCAACAATGTTGAATTACTCACAAATGCACGTTAATAACCTGATGGTGCTCCTCGAGTTGGCATTTAGGGAGGAACGATTGAACAAAATCTTCCTTTCCCCTAAAAATGATCCGATTTCCATGACTGTAATGTAGTAAACATGGTGGACCATGCATGGCTCATCCTTCAGTTCAGCGGTTTGAGGCAGAGCCGCTGAGCGAGCCAAAGTCTCTTTGGCCGGAGACGGAAAACTAGATCACGTCTGATACGCTTTAAGTTGTTAGATTGATCATAGAGGAGAAGTGCATTGTGGGAAATGGTATTTTGAGGAACAAAAGAAGTGCCAAGATGCCAGAAATGCATAGAAATGCATAAACTACTGACCATCTTAGTCTGAAAGAAGACTGCTGCCCCCTGGTGGTCAGAAGTGTAGAATGAGTTTTAGAGAAGGAATGAAACTTATTTGGAAAGTTCAACAATGTTGAATTACTCACAAATGCACGTTAATAACCTGATGGTGCTCCTCGAGTTGGCATTTAGGGAGGAACGATTGAACAAAATCTTCCTTTCCCCTAAAAATGATCCGATTTCCATGACTGTAAAGTAGTAAACATGGCGGACCATGCATGGCTCATCCTTCAGTTCAGCGGTTTGAGGCAGAGCCGCTGAGCGAGCCAAAGTCTCTTTGGCCGGAGACGGAAAACTAGATCACGTCTGATACGCTTTAAGCTGTTAGATTGATCATAGAGGAGAAGTGCATTGTGGGAAATGGTATTTTGAGGAACAAAAGAAGTGCCAAGATGCCAGAAATGCATAGAAATGCATAAACTACTGACCATCTTAGTCTGAAAGAAGACTGCTGCCCCCTGGTGGTCAGAAAGTGTGGAATGAGTTTTAGAGAAGGAATGAAACTTATTTGGAAAGTTCAACAATGTTGAATTACTCACAAATGCTCGTTAATAACCTGATGGTGCTCCTCGAGTTGGCATTTAGGGAGGAACGATTGAACAAAATCTTCCTTTCCCCTAAAAATGATCCGATTTCCATGACTGTAAAGTAGTAAACATGGCGGACCATGCATGGCTCATCCTTCAGTTCAGCGGTTTGAGGGAGAGCCGCTGAACGAGTCAAAGTCTCGTTGGCCGGAGACGGAAAACTAGATCACGTCTGATACGCTTTAAGCTATTAGATTGATCATAGAGGAGAAGTGCATTGTGGGAAATGGTATTTTGAGGAACAAAAGAAGTGCCAAGATGCCAGAAATGCATAGAAATGCATAAACTACTGACCATCTTAGTCTGAAAGAAGACTGCTGCCCCCTGGTGGTCAGAAAGTGTGGAATGAGTTTTAGAGAAGGAATGAAACTTATTTGGAAAGTTCAACAATGTTGAATTACTCACAAATGCACGTTAATAACCTGATGGTGCTCCTCGAGTTGGCATTTAGGGAGGAACGATTGAAGAAAATCTTCCTTTCCCCTAAAAATGATCCGATTTCCATGACTGTAATGTAGTAAACATGGTGGACCATGCATGGCTCATCCTTCAGTTCAGCGGTTTGAGGCAGAGCCGCTGAGCGAGCCAAAGTCTCTTTGGCCGGAGACGGAAAACTAGATCACATCTGATACGCTTCAAGCTGTTAGATTGATCATAGAGGAGAAGTGCATTGTGGGAAATGGTATTTTGAGGAACAAAAGAAGTGCCAAGATGCCAGAAATGCATAGAAATGCATAAACTACTGACCATCTTAGTCTGAAAGAAGACTGCTGCCCCCTGGTGGTCAGAAAGTGTGGAATGAGTTTTAGAGAAGGAATAAAACTTATTTGGAAAGTTCAACAATGTTGAATTACTCACACATGCACGTTAATAACCTGATGGTGCTCCTCGAGTTGGCATTTAGGGAGGAACGATTGAACAAAATCTTCCTTTAAGCTGTTAGATTGATCATTGAGGAGAAGTGCATTGTGGGAAATGGTATTTTGAGAAAGAAAATTAAAAATACCAGGTATTCAAAGGTGCATTAACTACTGATCATCTGAGTCGGAATGACTGCTGCCCTCTGGTGGTCAGAAAGTGGAAAATGAACTGAACTGGAAACACACAGCGATAAATAAAATGTTTAGTTCAGCATCAGTTTCAAGAACTGAACTTCAGATGTTACAGCTTATTATTGCTAATATTGAGACAATAATCATGATGATGTTTCAAGTCCCTGAATCGACGACTCAGCTGCCATGATGTTCAGTTTCAGTTCAAAGCAGCAGAACAGATAAAAATGCTGAATGAACTTGAGATGATTTTTGTTTCTAAATCAAAGAATCTGATCTTCAGATCTTTAAACTGAGTTTTCAACATGATGACGACCTGCTGGCTTGATGCACAACTGGCTTCATAAAAATCAACAAAAACAAACAAATGATCATTTCTGGCTGTTAAAACATAAAAAAATATTCATTAGGATCAAATGTTGACCTGATTGGTTTCATTATTCTATATAATCTGTTGGTGGTTCAATACATGAACTTTAATTCTCCAGATTCTTTCAATAAACTTTATTGATCACTGATGTGACAGACAGTCTGAGCATCAAACCAGCAGCTTTACTCTCATAATGAATGAAATTTTTTCTCTTTCTGTAATTTACTCTCATGTTACATTTTATACATTAGCAGAATACTTCTTCATCATATTCATGTTTTTGCAAACTCACAAAGTTTAGATTTCTGATCTTTATGGTAAATTCAAAGAAACATTCCCAAACTGAAAAGATTGTCTTCATGCTTTCCTGTAACTTTGATGTCAGTGAATCAATAAACTGATTGTAAACATCTGTCTGTGTGAACTTGTTTAGTTTTAAAGGTAAATTTCTACATGCAGTCTGTAAAAATCTCAGAACTTCTGGAAAATATTGGTTTCTTTTATCAGTTTTGAAAAAATGTTGAGATTAAGACGTAAATATTTACTTAAATATTTGCTCAGATTTTTTTTGTATTTACTATAAAATTATAGAAATAGAAATAAATTAATTTCAACAGTTTAATTCTTGAAACAGGTGGATCTGTCCAGATATGGGCTGATAACAGTCGAGGTGGAGATTTAAAGACTCTCACTGCTTGTATGTTGATGCTTATTTGAAAAGAAAAGAAAAACAGAATTAATATTTTTATTTTTATTAACAGAAACTGTATAAAGCATCAACATTTCCCAGTAAAAACATTGATCAGCTGATTGATCTCCAGATATTTAATTGATCCAACATTTCTGCTGGTTTTGAAGAAGCAGCTCCTCTTCATCGTTTTCTATAAATAAGTTGATTTAGTCGCTATTTGATGTAAACTAAACTAATGTGGGGTTTACTTTTGTTTTGTCCATCATGTTGTAACATGATCAACATGTCAATAAAACAAACTGATTAATTATATCTAAGACTAACATTGATGATAAAACTTTAACAGAGAATTGAAGAGATTCTGGTGGTAAAAACATAAAACCAGAACAAATGAATCTGAACTGATCCAGTCAGTCCGTCACTCAGACCTTCAGCTCTATGAGCTCTCAGTTCCTAACTCCACCACCAGGTGGCGCTCCAGTATAACCCTGATGGTAGAACTGGTCTGAGGTCAGATCCAGCAGCTGGATTGGTTCTGCTGAGTCCAAACAGCTGCAGCTCATGTTGATGTTAAAAGGTTCTGCAGTGAATCAGGTTCTGACAACATGAGGGAAGAAATCTGGATTTATTTCAGCAGAACCATCAGAACCAGAACCAGTGGAGCAGAACCAGAGCTTCACTGGTTCATCAGCTGCTGCAGCTGAAAGCAGCTCAGATCAGGGTTCTGGTTCCAGGTTCTGGTTCCAGGGTTCTGGAGATTTTTCTACATCCTGTATGTTTTGATCAAAGTGTTTCTTCTCATAAAGCGTCCACTCTCTTTCTTTTGTCTTTTCATCATGAGTCAAATAAAAGTCTTTTTCTCTTGCCAGACAATATTTCACTAATAAATAACAAAGAAGAAGAGGCGTCAGAGCTGCTGCTATTATCAGACCCATAAAGATGATGATGATGATCCATTCTAGCTCCTCTGGTTCTGGAGTCAAAGTTGGTCTCTGAGTTTGGATCTGATCAGCAGCTGATGGAGAGAAACCAGAAATATTTATTAATGAAAACTGAGATCCAGGAGGATTCATGTGTGGGTTTCTCAGAGCTCGTTCCAAAACTGAATGAAAACTTGATGAAGTTCCCAAATTCAGCGGTGAGGTGATTGATTCAGGTTGTTTGGATTCTTTTGAGGAGGATTGTTAATTAAACTGCCAGGATTTGTTTCTCGGTTTGGTTTTGTCTATTATCCTATTTCTGTGTCCGCAGAACAGAACTCCATAGTGAAATTTGGTTATTTTTTGATAATTTTGTTTATAAAACTAATTAAAATCCTGACCGAACTGCTGATTATTTTTGCTTTGATCTTTTAAGGGTCCAGAACAATTCAAATGCCATTGAGCCATTTATTTAATTTTCAGGTGTTTATGGCGTCTTATGAAATGCCTGTGATTCCTGGGTTTATTGTTGGTTTGTGCCAACAATGTATTGGATGTTTGCTGTGCAACATATGATTAACACATTAATTTTACTGACCTTATTTAGAGGTCAGCTGTTTTTTGTTGTTTTTTTTAACCCAAAACTTCTGCCGACAAACCTGAACTATTGAACTTTTCCCACTGTTGGTGTGTCAGATTGTTCTTGTTTTTGTAATATTTTGCCTTTGTGAACATTTTGCCAATTAAAATCACATTTATGGTTTTGTCTGTTTTTCACCACCAGCTCTGATTTCAAATCAATAACACAATATTAGACAAACATGAATAAAAAAATATGTAATGAAATTTGGGAGGCACAACTATTGATTTCCTCTCTAATAAGGACAAACTGATGATGATGATGTTGGTTCATTTAACTATCAGAGAAAATGTTTTTATATTATTTCTTCTCACCAGTAACGTTGAGTCGACATCTTCCAGAGTTGAATCCATCTTCAGTTTTCACGTCACACAGATACAGACCAGAGTCTTCAGTCCTCAGTCTGGACACATGGAGTCTGATTCGTCCTTCTCTGAGGACGTCTTTGTCACTCTGGACTCGTCCTGAAAACTGATCATGTTGAGACTCTGGAATCTCAACTCCATCATGGCTCTGATACAGAACCAGTCCTTTACGAGGAGCCAACAAGCTGCAGAAGATGAACAGTTCCCTGTAGGATCCCTGAGTCCTGGTGGTGAAGGTCCACTCCAGAGTGATGCTGTGGTTCTCCTCTGCCTCATAGCTGCGCTGCTCTGGGTCACATTCACTACAAATGTTGCTGCTGAGGAGACAGAGAGGGAAAGAGAGGAGCAGACACACTGAGAACTGGAACATGGGAGTCTTTCAGCTCCATCTAGAGAGCTTTCTGTCACAAAGACAAGATGGAGACTGACCACAGAGACATGAGCTGAGGATGAGGAGCAGCAGGATCCTGGGGATCATCTTGGGCGACTGTGGCTCTGTGGGTAGAGTCGTTGTCCTGCAATCAGAAGGTTGTAGGTTCAATTCCAGGTTTCTCGTGTCACTGTGTGTCTGGTCTCTTAACCCCAAATTACCTACTGAGCTGTGTATCAGTTTGTGAATGGTTGAAGTGACTCTAGTGTGAAGCACTTTGAGAGGTCAAAATGATTGGATAAAGGGCTTTATAAGTTCAGTCCATTTACCATCTTCATCCTGAGGGAGGAGGAGGAGAGGCAGCAGGAACATCAGTCACAATATGATGAACATCTGCAGTTTGACTTCATTCAGATTTTTCTTAGTCTTTACTTTTAGAAACAAAGAAAAGCAAATTAGCTGCTGCTCTGATGAGGTCAATAGATTTCATCAGTGACTGTGATGTGATCTTGCTCCTCAAAGAAAACCTGAAATAAGCATTTTTGTCCACAGGGTGTAGATGTTCCTATTAAAGTCATAATAAATTATTCTAATATTCAAACTAAATAAAGTTTTCAGAGTCGCTCCTCATGATCAGAATTGATCTGTTTTTTTGACAGAAATCACAGAAATAAATACAGAAAAGCAATAAAATGAAAGAAACAAGAGTTTACTCATCTTTTATACCTGTTTTCAGCAGTAAAGTCGTGATGATCTGCAGCAGGTTGAGATCAAACAGGTTCTGTGTCCATCTGAGGCAGCAGCTACTCCTCCTATTTATACTAGCAGGTGTTTTCTTCACAGTTAGACTTCCTGGAATCCATTCTCTGCCAATCAGAGCTCAGCTCTGATAAAAGATGATATTATAGCTGATTACTGTCTATGTTCTTCCTCAGGACACAAAACCTTCAGCTTCCAGAAAACAAGTTATTATTCTAGATATATTGACCATACTCAAAGATTAAATGATTTTTATACTCATTCACAATAAAATACTTCAGTCCAAAGGTTTATAGAAAAATGACAGTGAATCATCAATAAATGGACCCAAAGTTTATTCTGACTTTCTAAGGTGTCAGAACTTTGACTCACATCTTGAGATGGAAACTAAAACACATTTTCAGCACTAAAGTGATGATGGACATTTATGTCTATAACTTTTGCACTGCAGTCAATCAATAAATTAAAAAAGTGCCATTTTGGTCCTTTTTCTCTGAATAGATTCAGTTCAGATCTCAGAAAATAGATTTAGATTTAATATTATTGTTGACAGCAGATCAACAATAACATGAAACCAAACTGCTCTGAAATCCTGACAGAGGAGAAACGGAAGGAAGGAAAGAGAAACAGACGGATGGATCTGTTCTCCTGTCATCTAATGTCCAACAGTCTGACAGAACCAGGTTCTGGTCTGATTCCTCCTCTGATCTCCACCAGAACCACATTCAGAACCAGAATCAGTGTGAAGAGGAAGAGAGACGTGAAGAGGAGGTGATGAAGGTTCTGCTGTTTTCTGCTGCTCTGCAGACACAGATCATGAAACCATGAAAACATTTGGTGAAGAAACTCCTCAACTAGATCAGCTGATAAACTCTGTGGTGCCTTCAGGAACATCCACAGAGTCAGTTCATCTCCAATCTTAAATGCTTTTCTCAGGGATTTTCCAGGTGATCAGCTGTTGTTTCAGATCTAATCAGACATGGAAGCTGGTTTGTTGACTTCATTTCTTCTATCCTTAATGCTAATTGTTGATTGTTGTGAATTTACAAACAGCAGCCCAAATGTCAGTGGCTCCGCCCTGTTTAAGGCAGAACCTCGTTTTTATTGGCAGCCTGGCTGCCTTGTGGCCAATCAGGTGTGAGGATGTGACATGATACCATTATGAAAAACTGAGGGCAGATAAACAGTCAGGTTGTCAATAAACGCTATAAAATCTTTGTTTCTGTCATTATCTCTGGTTCTGGAACAGATTCTCTAGACGTCTGTCAGAGAGCAGAAAGTCAGATTCTGGTCCTGTTGACACAACTTGTTGTCACCCTGTTTAGTCAACAGGACTGTTCATGTTGACTAAACAGAACTGGTCTCTAAATAAATGAACTTCTTTCTTGTTCAGAGGAAAAACCACCAGAACAAACCAGCTGATTGTTTCCTCCATGTCGATCTTCTCAGGTTCCAGGAAGTCAAACCATAATAAATATAAAAACAGCTCAGCTCTGTTCTGGTTCAGCAGCTCTGCAGATTCACATTTTACTGATAATTCAAAGCATCAAACATTTAATTCAATTCAGCATTTCATTAAAAAAAAATAAAGACATCTTGGGGCTGCACAGTGGTGCAGTTGGAAGAGCTGTTGCCTTGCAGCAAGAAGGTTCTGGGTTTGATTCCCAGCCCTGGTCTTTCTGCATGGAGTTTGCATGTTCTCCCTGTGCATTGTGGGTTTTACTCCCACAGTCTGAACACATGACTGTCAGGTTAACTGGTCTGTCTCTGTGATTCCCATCTTAATCTGTTCTTAGCAACAAGTTTTTAAGTAATAATAAATACATATTCAGCTGCATCTTATTTTCTTCTGATT
Source organism: Poecilia mexicana (assembly GCF_051168715.1). Classification (NCBI taxonomy): domain Eukaryota; kingdom Metazoa; phylum Chordata; class Actinopteri; order Cyprinodontiformes; family Poeciliidae; genus Poecilia; species Poecilia mexicana. Next base: position 23,667,392 of record NW_028263387.1, read on the forward strand.
AAAATAATATTCAATAAGCTGAACGGAGGATCCACATGGAGTTATCGCACATCAAGAAGTTAAACATATGAAACGTTTTCCTCAGTGGAAAAAATAAAACAAATCATAGTCAGTATTTCTGAAATTATTTTAGCTCAAACCTTCAACACTGTTTACCGTTGCAGATTTTGAATTTTGATTTAACCTCAGAACTGAAATATGGATCACAAAGTGAAACATAAATAGTGATAAATATAGAAGATCTTTTAATAAAGGACTATAAACTAATGCTGTGGAGCACTAGATAGGATAATGCTAAATTAGCTCAATTATAACTAAATAAAGGAAATAAACACTAAAGTGTTTTTTACTGAAGAGGTTAAATAGCTGCTGCTACATCAGTAAACATTATTCCTCCATTTTTAAACAAAGAGCAGCTCTGATGTCCACTTTCTCTTTCACACTGTCGATGCAACGCAGGTCAAGTTTCCCACAAACAAAACCGTCTCTCGTTTCTCAGGGAAATTTATTAATGTGACTGTTCATGTTGGCAGAACCACTTCCTGGACAAACTTCTTTATTGATCAGAACCAGAACTAATGCTGATCCGCCTCACTAACAGAACCGGACCTGCTGCTTCCTCTGGTTTTTCTCCAGATTTACACTTCCTGTAACTCAGATTCCAGGAAGTCAAACTGTATGTAAAGTAAATAATAACATCACAGCTCTGTGGTTCAGCAGATCTCTGTAAATAAACACTGACAAGTTTTAACGGTAAATAATGTTATCCTGGAAAATCACATTAATTATGTTGGGACCAAAATATTTACATCAAATCTCCATTTTATATAAAGAATAACTTTTTGATATTAAGGTCCTTTTGCATCATTTATTGCTAAATAGTTTCATTCATGAATTACTGTGTGAGGATCGAGAAACATAAATATCAAGTCAGAGTTTTAATTACTGAACCTTCAAAGCTTAACATGAATCAGTTCATACAGTTTATTTTCTATTGATTCAATATTTGTGCATTTAAAAACTAGAATGTTGCATAAAGGTGCAGCATTTCTTCCATCCATCTGCCTCACTGGGTCTCATCTTCCTCTGGAGAACAGAATCTCAGATCTGTTGCTGGTTTTTATCCACAGTTTGTTCTGAGTTTTTATTCTGTTGTTGACTTATAATAAACTTGGTAGATGAATTTTATTCTGCAGGTTTGTTTGGATTCTGGTTTTCTCTGCACACCCAGCCTGACCTTTGACCTGCCTGAGGCGGCAGTTGCTGCTGATCTGCAGCTGGTCGTCTGAACGTCTGGTGAGGTTCTTGGTTCTGATCCAGAATCTGAGGATCATGTGACCTGATCTGACTCTAACTGAGGTGAAGCATCAGAAAGGAGCAGAAAAACTAAACAGAAATGTGACACAGAGCAGACTCTGTCATGGATTGGTTCAGGTTTTAAGATATATATTTTTTTATTCTGAAGATGATAACTTACTATGATTTAAGGTTTTAGGTTCACATTTATTCATCAGGATTGAATAAAACAAACAAAAATACAACTTTAAACAAAAACTAAACTCTACACAGCAGAAATGTGTGTTTTGTCCACATGGTGGCGCTCTAAGCTCTGACTAAAAGCTGCTCAGCAGTGAAAGTTTTTCTCCTCATTTCTCAGGAGACGAGGATCAATCACTGTTTCTCTGTTTCACTATTTATTTTTCCTCAATGTGTGAAAAACATCCAGAAACTTTCACTAAGATCCAACAGGAACATTTCTGGAAAAACTTTCATCAGAAAATGTTTGAGTTGATTTAAAACCAGCCTGTCAGCTTGATAAAGACGTTTATTAACACAATCCTGGTTTTATCAATAAAACTCAAATTAGTGTTAAAGCAGCTTTTTAACCAAAATAATGATCAGTTTATTTATTGAATCAAACTAAAATAACTCATTAATTAGGTTCTTTCTTTAAGCTACAGGATGGTCATCAGGATGAACTCATTAATTTAATATTATAAAACTAAAACCTGTCATTATAGATCTATAACAGTGAGAACAGAGCAGAACATCGAGGTTCTTTAATGAAAACATCTGGTTTGTTTTGAAGCTGCTGTAACTTCAGCCTCAGTCAGATCAGGACCACAGAATAAATCCAGTCACCAGCAGAAAACTGGACCTCTGGTTCTGTGGAAACTGGATTTCTGAGTCTGATGACCAGTTTCCATGTGTCTGGACAGAGTTACCATAAAGTTACTATGATGAAATTAAAGGAAGTTTGTTCAGAAACCAGTGATGGCTGCAGCTCCCTGCACATCCAGTCTGATGGAGATCAGTTCAGATTTCACTTTGGTTCTGGATCAGCTCCAGTCCAGTTCAGACCTTTATGATTTATAACTATATGCAGCGTTAACAGGAAGTTGTTAAAAAAAATCTCTGGTTTTTAAATGTTTTCCTTTCTGAAACACTAAGTTTTCTTGTAAGGTTAAAATACATCAAAACAGGAACAGACCTCAGAGATATTCTCACCTTTTAATGAATTTTAGAACCAGAACCGACTTCAGTAACAGTTTATGTACAAAAACAAAAGAATCTGACTTTAGTTGCTCTCAATGGACAAACCTTTTAAATTTAAATACACATTTGGTGAAAAAATTAAGACACAGACATTTACACAGCATTAACACAGTAGAAGACAACATGGTTAAATGATGACATAAATATGTGATATTCATAAAACTGATTCCCAGCAGAGCAGTTGAGACTGTAAGTGTTCATCAGAGAGACAACCTGGGGAAGAAAATGTCTCTATGGCGACTTGTTTATGCTAACAGCGCTACGTACGTTCAACCCAAACGGAAAGAGTTGGTGTCCAGGATGTGTGGGGTCTGCAGAGATGTTAGCTGCTAGTTTCCTGACTGTGAACCTTGATGGAGGGAAGGTCAGTCTGGAGTTTCTGCTGGACTTTCATCCTAACAGTGTCTATGAGTGAAGATCATCTCAGATTAAATGTTTCCAATGAACCAGAAGTGATCCACAGTGAACGGAGTGGGAAAGCAGATAAAATGTTTCTGAGATTCAGCAGAAATAATGAAGAATGTAGAGTTCACAAAGAAACATCTGATTGTAACATTTTGATTCAGTTTTTGTTAGAATCAATGGATGAATGGAGTCAAAAAATATATTTTCTTTCATTTTTAATGTTTTTTGGGGTCTTAAAATATTTGGTCAACAGCAGAAGTTTTGACTGAATATTTACATCTATGAACAATTAATACTTTTACAATAAATAAACATTATCCATCCATCCATTATCTACAAAGCTTATCCTTGTGGGGTTGTCAGTGGTTGTGATCTCCAGTGGTCAACAGGTGAAGTAAACCCAGGACCAGTTCACCACAAACATTACAGGGTAAAAATTAAGTGAATAAATCCAGAACATCAGTCTTTCTATTTCATCTGTTAATATTTATAAAACATGAGGGTTATGTTCACCTGTTTTTAACATTTAAAACAGGTTTATATCTGATTATTTAAGAGGTTTTTATTTGTACCTGCTGAGTTTCCAGAAGATTGAAACTTAAGACATGATTTTATTTTCTGATTTTACTTTTTTGTAGAACAAGTAACAACTGGAGAAAACAGCTATTACTACAACAAATGCAACAACATGACCCAATTTCCTTAGACTTGTTTCATTTGTAGTTTCAGGTTTAATCTTTGGTTCAGAATGACTCCTTCTAGCTGTGAACAAATCAAACACATCTGATTAATTAATATTCTAAACAAATGAGGTAGAAGCTGTTTATTTATAAAACCAGAATCATTTTGACTGAACTCACCAGTAACGTTGAGTCGACATCTTCCAGAGTTGAATCCATCTTCAGTTTTCACGTCACACTGATACAGACCAGAGTCTTCAGTCCTCAGTCTGGACACATGGAGTCTGATTCGTCCTTCTCTGAGGACGTCTTTGTCACTCTGGACTCGTCCTGAAAACTGTTCATGCTGAAAATCTGGAAACTCAACACCATCATGGACCTGATATAGAACTAGTTCTTTATGAGGAGCCAACAAGCTGCAGTAGATGAACAGTTCCCTCCAGTTTCCCTGAGTCCTGGTGGTGAAGGTCCACTCCAGAGTGATGCTGTGGTTCTCCTCTGCCTCATAGCTGCTCTGGGTCACATTCACTACAAATGTTGCTGCTGAGGAGACAGAGAGGGAAAGAGAGGAGCAGACACACTGAGAACTGGAACATGGGAGTCTTTCAGCTCCATCTAGAGAGCTTTCTGTCACAAAGACAAGATGGAGACTGACCACAGAGACATGAGCTGAGGATGAGGAGCAGCAGGGAGATCATCTTCATCCTGAGAGAGGAAGAGGAGGAGGAGGAGAGGCAGCAGGACATCAGGAACAACATCACTAACAGTACAAAGGTCAATTGGAAATAATCCTACATGTGAAATGAAATAAACTTTCACTGAGTTTCACATGAAAACAAATGATCTACATCAAATTGTTGCTGGTACCTCGTCTGTTTAATCTCCAATGACTGAATGAGTTCAGTCAGGTTCAGATGTTTGTCACCAACATTTTGTCTTCCTGCTGATGGGAAATAGAAAAACAAACTGAAGCAGAGAAATGGCTCCACCTGCTGGACAACTTGAATAATTACAGCTCCTCACTAGTATTTATGTTTAGTTCAGTTTTTCTGCCAATTCATAACGAGCAGTTTAAATTCATTATTCAAACTTTACCAAGATAAGTAAACATCAAAAAATATTAACTCTTAGTGTTTATACTTTTAGAATCTAAATGAGACAGAAGATCAGCTGATTTACCTTTAAGTTGTGACTGAAATTTGAATCCTGTGGGGGAGAAACAGGTTTAAGGCTTTTACTGAGACAGAATGACACAACTATGATTATGGACTAAGATTAGCATTTTTATAACACAACAGTAGAATAATCATCCAGTTTAAGAAAGAAAACTAGTCGGTGCTGCTGGTAGAGATGTTGCCTTGCAGTAAGAAGGTCTTAGGTTCGATTCCCAGCCCAGGGTCTTTCTCCTTGAGTTTGCATGTTCTCCCTGCATTTGGTTTCTCTGAATAGTTCCTAGGTCTGTGTGTGCATGGTTATTTGTCCTGTCTGTCTTTGTCTTATTAAATTAATTTAATTTAGAAAGAAAATCTGTTTGTCTCTTTAGTTTTCAACAACCAGACACAGGAAAAGTTTTTCCTAAACTTTCTATAAACAGAAGAACCTCAAACAGATTAAAACTCACATTTGATCAAATTAAACAGATTTATCTGATCTGTTAAGATTTTAAGTCCAAACGTCTTCAAAATTCACAGATCTCTGGATTAAATCAATGAGATTAGATTAAATATTAATTTATTTCTCATTAATTTGTCCAGCATTTCAAAATTTTTGTTATTCAAGAAGGAAACAGGGATGAAAATAATTTGTTGTAGATTAAAATCACTTTGATTCCACTGATTTATTGACCAGTTCAGATACATTAACATTTATTACTGATGCTATTGTCTAATTTAACAGGCAAATTCACTGAACTGAACTGAATCTAAACAAACATAAAACCAAATTACTACATACTTACTTATCTGGTTGGATTGTTTTCATTGTTTCTCAGAGTTTGCAGAGCCGCGTCCTGTTATTGTATTATCCATGTGACAAAGTGAAGAAATGAGTAGTAACGGTTTTCTGATCTGTAGTTTCAGATCCTGAGGCTTTTGCTCTCAGTTCCTTGAATCACCAATGTGATCTAAACTCACCACCACTTCCCTCCTCTCTCCTCTGTCATGTTGATCAGTGTATGTTTAACATTTTAAGGAGAAATCTGAGTTTTATCTCAGTTTTAGAAATTCTCTGATCATTGAAAACTGAATCTGGATTCTGATTAGAATCAGTTTGATTCACTTCAGTTCAATAAAATCTATTCCAGAGGTTTATAGAGCTAGAATCAGTAGATCAGATGCTATAAATCAGACGTTTGCTCTAGTTGTTGTTTCATTTAACAGTTTTCTTTCTGACAGAGATCAGCTGATCTGTTGATGTTCAGAGAAATCAAAGTTTTTCTGCTTCATTGAACTGAAGGAGTTCAGTCAGAATCTCAGCTGTTTGTCTCCAATCAGGAAGATTCACTTTCACTTCAGATCCTCCATCTTTTCACATGTTTGCTGTTCAAAGAGCTTTACTATGTCTGTTTGTAACAGAAAACCACAGCTTTCTCTCATTTCCTCAATTAAAATCAATAATTCACTTTTATGTTGATTAACATAAAAAGTAAACTGTTCACACATTTAGTGAATCTATAGATCTATAGATCTATAGATCTATAGATCTATAGATCTATAGATCTATAGATCTATCTTCAGTGACAACCAGAGTTAAATCCTCCATATATGTGATGAACTTCTCTCTCTGACATTATAACCAGGAAATGTTAAAACTTTGGTATTTATATTTTATGCTGAAAGTAATAAAACCAAAAAAACAACTAAGAAATAATTTTATCTGACTTCTGATTCTACAGTAAAGGACCGGTGAGTCTCCATCCTACAGATGAAACAAGTTGGGAGGTTTGGGGAGAGTCAGCAAACTTCCCCTAATGTTTTCACCACACGGTGGTTTTCTTTACTCCTTAAGTGAGTAAACAAAGTTTACGCAACGTGAAGAGCCGACTCAGCTCTCACAGACCAGTCTCTTCAGTCTCTCCTGTCAGGATTTCATACCAGTTTGGTTTCATGTTATTGTTGATCTGCTGCCACTGAAACCAGGATTCAATCTTCACATCACAACTAATCAGAGAAAGTTTTTATTATTTCCTTCTAGAGGTTTGATGAACTCAGTCCAGATAATATTCACACAGACAAAAACTGGGATCTGCTGGGACTTGTAGCATTTTAATAATCAACAGTTTGGAGGAAATCAGACCAAACTACACTTTCTGAGTTTTAGGATTCAAAATGTTTTGTAGAGAAAGAGAAGAACTCAGGAAAAGATCCTGGATGTTGTGAATTCAGACTGTTAATTATTAATGATGTTAAGCTGATGATTATTCTTCTCTGTTTTTCTATGTACTCAATCTATTTAGAGAAACTCTGAAATGCTCCAAAATCTAATTGTCAATATGTAGAAAATGAACCAGAAGCATAATGGAGGTTAAAAGGGATAAAACTAGAATCAATGAGGTTCTCAACACCAAGAGAGATGAGAGCTGCTGATCATCTACAGGACACAATGCAATAACAGGGGCTGGTCATAAAATTACGATATCATGAAAAAGTTTATTTATGTCAGCAATTCAAGTCAAAAAGTAAAACTTCTTTATTATATTTATTCATTACACAGACTGATATATTAAGATGCTTATTTTTTGTGTTGATTAGAACTGGCAACTAATGAAAACTCAGTGAAATGTGACAAGTCCTTGCAGAAAACGTGGATGAAATCATCCATCCATCTATTTCTAACACCCTTGTCTCTAGTGGGTCTCCAGCGAACATTTCAGGAGACCTGCCCAGGCTTAATTAATCAGCTTAAAGAGATTAATAGTTATTTTAAGCTCTGGATTAGTCTAGAGTTTAAATAAACTATTTAAGTTTATTTAACTAAAAACTCCTATGATAGTGAATCCATAATTTCCTTGTACTAAATAAATTTTATTTAAATCACATTAGTTGTATTTATAAATCTTCAGTTTCTGCACTTCACAATACTTAATTTATCCCAAAATATAAATTCAGTTCAGCACTTCACAGTAATACAATCACACATATTACATGATATGAAGCCACAACCATTCACAGGTTCACAAAAAATACATTGGATCAGAAATATGAACTCCTGAGACACTTTGAGTTAAAACATTACATTTAAAGAAACTTTGAACCCGTTGAAGATGCAAAAATTGTTTTCATGAAATGTCAACAATTATATTTATAACTTTTCAACAAAGAAATATTGACAGCAAAGATGTATGTTAAAGAAAAGCAAAACATTTTTATGTAATAATGTGTGTTTTCTAAAATAAATTTAATGTATAAAAACCGTCACTTTAAAATTAATCCTTTGATTTTACATAAAAATAGTGAAAAATTAATTCATATAACAACCTCTTCAAAACCTTTAAATGTTTTGTTTCACAACATACTTATAAAAATATTTGTTTAAACTTGTGAAAATAATTCAGGCAATTTTATAATTGCAAATGCATCACTTTGGTCACAGTGATGGTGTGAACAACCATATAATTCTATAACTGATCAGCAGGAACCTGAAATAATAAATGACTCATTGTTGTCATTATTACAATACATTAATTCATGATGATCCAACATGTTTAACGTCAGAGTAGACTGAAACAAATCTGATATTTCTGTGGTGGCAAAATTAGTTTAAACAATCGTAAAGTGAACAACACTGTTATCTGTATTGTTTGTTTCATCTACACTTGTGAAATGATTCTTTCTTTTCTTCCTAAACCAAATAATCAACATTAATATTATCATTAGAACCATCAGAGCTGCTGCTATCAGTCCCACACTGATGAAGATGATGCTAACTTCCTCGTCTCTTTGAGATGACAGTTTAGATCAAATCTGCTGAGAAAATGCAAAAACTTAAGTAATTTGACATATAAAAAGTTAAAATATCTTTATTCTACATTCAACATGGAGTCCTGACAACATCTTTCTATAAAAACTGTCATGTTGAGATTAATTTGTCGAACCCACATGCGCAGAACACACTCTGGAGACGGGTAAAGGTTAAGGTGGTTTATTAAATACAGTGCCAACAGGTATGTACAAGGAGGTCCGGAACTGGTGCTCGTCTGCGTGGTTCTGGGTCTTTGCTGGTGAGCTCGTCTGAGCACGGAGAGGTGGACCGCTAGGATCCGGAGCTGCAGGCTGGAACGAGGGCGTGAGTTTCTCTAGAGGGCGGACAGGTGAGTGGAGGGAGATCTCAGACAAGGTGCCGGAAGGGATCCGCTTGACCGGGGATCTGCCACCGACAGAACTGAGAGCTGGTCTCGGGGACGTGGCCACCAACGGGTAGACTCCGCGGGGTCTCGAGGATCATTGGTAATCTGCCCAGGTTCGTAGAAGTTTGAAGTAACTCAGGGCTTCATGGAACAACAACCTAGGAGAGGCAGCACAAAAGGAGGTTACTCGGAGAACAGGTGGTCGGAGGTGAGCTACAATGATATTACCATCACAGGCTAACACTCTGGCACTGGAGTGTCGGTGGCTCCGTCCTGATAAACCCCTCCAAACAATGGTAAGTGGCAGCAGGTGTGCAGCTCCAGGTCCACGCCTACCAGAGGGTCCCAGGATGCCCCCTGGTGGAGAAACTAGAGACCCCCCAACCAGCCTTCCCCAGATCCTAACAAAAACATTATTTACAACATTTTAACACCAGAAACACAAAAAATGAAGTAGATAAAATGATCACAGTAACAAAACTTTTGAGTTTTTAGACAGAAAAAAGGTAAACTACATCCACCCTGAGGCCAGACCAGAGAGACAACAGTTACCATTGACAGCAGGATGCAGTGGTGGAGGGGTGATGCTCTGGGCCTGGTTTGCTGCATTCACATCAACCAGGAGCTGATCTGGTTACCAAGGTGATGAGGGATGGAATGTGGGGTCATCTCAGCTCGGGCATTTGAGCCGGGGGTCCCCAGGCTATGGCCCGCCTCCTGATTTGGTCCAGCCCCCTGGGCAATGCCGGATCCGGCCCGCCTCCTCCTTTCATATATATGTGGATTTTTCTTCAACCACCAGGGGGCTCTTGAGCAGATATGAAACTTAGTTTCCATCAATGGAATATATACTAGTCAGTACCAGTCACCGTTTCGCTCACGGTTTTTTTCCATTTGCATTCTGGGTAAAAATATGTCGTCGGCAGTAATCCAACCCCCCCCACCCCCTCTCAACAGAAGTTTTCTAACGTTTCTTTCTCGAAAAACTAAGACCGGCCCCCGACCAGAAAAGGGAACAGTTATGTGGCCCTCGCAGGAAAAAGTTTGGGGACCCCTGATTGAAACATTTAGTAAATCCAGATCTACTTAAATTATTCATCTCCTTCCTTAAGTTCATCATTTAGACACAATAACTGATCAATGATTCTGACTGAGTTCAGAAAGTTTTTAGAAATTATTTAAAAAAGGAAACTGAAACAATAACAATAAACTGATCATCATTATTATTATATATTAATTCATTACAATCTAACATTTTACTCATCAGAACATCAAATCTAACCTGATGTTTCTGTGGCGGCAAAATTATCATCAACCAAACTCAAGTGAACAAAACTTTTATCTGCATTATATTTTGCAGCTACACTTGTTGGATGATTATCTTTGTTTTTCTTTCTTTTCTTTCTGAACCACAAAATAAAGTTTATAGTTAGAGCCACAAAAGCTGTTGATGCTGCTGCTGTGACTGTCAGAGTGATGAAGATGAGGATCCTTTCTAGTCTCTTTAGACTCTGAGTTTGGATCTGATGAGCAGCTGGGAGAGAAATTAGAAATATTTATTAATATTTGATGAAAACTGAGATCCAGGAGGATTCATGATGAAGATGAAGATGTTGGTTTATAAACACAGATCTTAAGAATTTAACTATTAAACAGAAATGTTTTTATATTATTTCTTCTCACCAGTAACGTTGAGTCGACATCTTCCAGAGTTGAATCCATCTTCAGTTTTCACGTCACACAGATACAGACCAGAGTCTTCAGTCCTCAGTCTGGACACATGGAGTCTGATTCGTCCTTCTCTGAGGACGTCTTTGTCACTCTGGACTCGTCCTGAAAACTGATCATGCTGAAAATCTGGAATCTCAACACCATCATGATGAACATATATTATCCCGCTCTTTACTGAGGTTCTAAATTCACAGTAGATGAACAGTTCCCTGTAGGATCCCTGAGTCCTGGTGGTGAAGGTCCACTCCAGAGTGATGCTGTGGTTCTCCTCTGCCTCATAGCTGCTCTGGGTCACATTCACTACAAATGTTGCTGCTGAGGAGACAGAGAGGGAAAGAGAGGAGCAGACACACTGAGAACTGGAACATGGGAGTCTTTCAGCTCCATCTAGAGAGCTTTCTGTCACAAAGACAAGATGGAGACTGACCACAGAGACATGAGCTGAGGATGAGGAGCAGCAGGAACCTGGGAATCATCTTGGGCGACTGTGGCTCTGTGGGTAGAGTAGCTGTCCTGCAATCAGAAGGTTGTAGGTTCAATTCCAGGTTCCTCCTGCCACATGTCACTGTGTGTCTGGTCTCTTAACCCCAAATTGCATATCAGTGTGTGAATGTGACTCTAGTGTGAAGCACTTTGAGAGGTCAAAATGATTGGATAAAATGTTTTATAAGTTCAGTCCATTTCCCATCTTCATCCTGGAGGAGAGGCAGCAGGAACAACATCAGTCACAATATGAGGAACATCTGCAGTTTGACTTCATTCAGATTTTTCTCACTTTTAGAAACAAAGAAAAGCAAATTAGCTGCTGCTCTGATGAGGTCAATAGATTTCATCAGTGACTGTGATGTGATCTTGCTCCTCAAAGAAAACCTAAAATAAGCATTTTTGTCCACAGGGTGTAGATGTTCCTATTAAAGTCATAATAAATTATTCTAATATTCAAACTAAATAAAGTTTTCAGAGTCGCTCCTCATGATCAGAATTGATCTGTTTTTTTGACAGAAATCACAGAAATAAATACAGAAAAGCAATAAAATGAAAGAAACAAGAGTTTACTCATCTTTTATACCTGTTTTCAGCAGTAAAGTCGTGATGATCTGCAGCAGGTTGAGATCAAACAGGCTCTGTGTCCATCTGAGGCAGCAGCTACTCCTCCTATTTATACTAGCAGGTGTTTCCTTCACACTTCCTGGAATCCATTCTCTGCCAATCAGAGCTCAGCACTGATAAAAGATGATATTAAAGCTGATTACTGTCTATGTTCTTCCTCAGGACACAAAACCTTCAGCTTCCAGAAAAACAAGTTATTATTCTAGATATATTGACCATACTCAAAGATTAAATGATTTTTTATACTGATTCACAATAAAATACTTCAGTCCAAAGGTTTATAGAAAAATGACAGTGAATCATCAATAAATGGACCCAAAGTTTATTCTGACTTTCTAAGGTGTCAGAACTTTGACTCACACCTTGAGATGGAAACTAAAACACATTTTCAGCACTAAAGTGATGATGGACATTTTTGTCTATAACTTTTGCACTGCAGTCAATCAATAAATTAAAAAAGTGCCGTTTTGGTCCTTTTTCTCTGAATACATTCAGTTCAGATCTCAGAAAATAGATTTAGATTTAATATTATTGTTGACAGCAGATCAACAATAACATGAAACCAAACTGCTCTGAAATCCTGACAGAGGAGAAACTGAAGGGAGGAAAGAGAAACAGACGGATGGATCTGTTCTCCTGTCATAAAGTCCAACAGTCTGACAGAACCAGGTTCTGGTCTGTTTCCTCCTCTGATCTCCACCAGAACCACATTCAGAACCAGAATCAGTGTGAAGAGGAAGAGAGACGTGAAGAGGAGGTGATGAAGGTTCTGCTGTTTTCTGCTGCTCTGCAGACACAGATCATGAAACCATGAAAACATTTGGTGAAGAAACTCCTCAACTAGATCAGCTGAGATCCTCTGTGGTGCCTTCAGGAACATCCACAGAGTCAGTTCATCTCCAATCTTAAATGCTTTTCTCAGGGATTTTCCAGGTGATCAGCTGCTGTTTCAGATCTAATCAGACATGGAAGCTGGTTTGTTGACTTCATTTCTTCTATCCTTAATGCTAATTGTTGATTGTTGTGAATTTACAAACAGCAGCCCAAATGCCAGTGGCTCCGCCCTGTTTAAGGTAGAACTTTGTTTTTATTGGCAGCCTGGCTGCCTTGTGGCCAATCAGGTGTGAGGATGTGACATGATACCATTATGTAAAAACAGAGGACAGACCAACAGTCAGGTTGTCAATAAATGCTATAAAATCTTTGTTTCTATCATTGTCTCTGGTTCTGGAACAGATTCTCTAGACGTCTGTCAGAAAGCAGAAAGTCAGATTCTGGTCCTGTTGACACAACTTGTTGTCACCCTGTTTAGTCAACAGGACTGTTCATGTTGACTAAACAGAACTGGTCTCTAAATAAATGAACTTCTTTCTTGTTCAGAGGAAAAACCACCAGAACAAACCAGCTGATTGTTTCCTCCATGTTGATCTTCTCAGGTTCCAGGAAGTCAAACTGTAATAAATATAAAAACAGCTCAGCTCTGTTCTGGTTCAGCAGCTCTGCAGATTCTCATTTTACTGATCATTTAAAACATCAAACATTTAATTCAATTCAGCATTTCATTTAAAATAAAGACATCTTGGGGCTGCACAGTGGTGCAGTTGGTAGAGCTGTTGCCTTGCAGCAAGAAGGTTCTGGGTTTGATTCCCAGCCCTGGTCTTTCTGCATGGAGTTTGCATGTTCTCCCTGTGCATTGTGGGTTTTACTCCCACAGTCTGAACACATGACTGTCAGGTTAACTGGTCTGTCTCTGTGATTCCCGTCATAATCTGTTCTTAGCAACAAGTTTTTAAGTAATAATAAATACATATTCAGCTGCATCTTATTTTCTTCTGATTAAAATAATATTCAATAAGCTGAACGGAGGATCCACATGGAGTTATCGCACATCAAGAAGTTAAACATATGAAACGTTTTCCTCAGTGGAAAAAATAAAACAAATCAAAGTCCTAAATTATAGTCAGTATTTCTGAAATTATTTTAGCTCAGACCTTCAACACTGTTTACTGTTGCAGATTTTGAATTTTGATTTAACCTCAGAACTGAAATATGGACCACAAAGTGAAACATAAATAGTGATAAATATAGAACATATTTTAATAAAGGACTATAAACTAATGCTGTGGAGCACTAGAGAGGGTAATACTAACTTAGCTCAATTATAACTAAATAAAGGAAATAAACACTAAAGTGTTTTTTACTGAAGTGGTTGAACAGCTGCTGCTACATCAGTAAACATTATTCCTCCATTTTTAAACAAAGAGCAGCTCTGATGTCCACTTTCTCTTTCACACTGTCGATGCAACGCAGGTCAAGTTTCCCACAAACAAAACCGTCTCTCGTTTCTCAGGGAAATTTATTAATGTGACTGTTCATGTTGGCAGAACCACTTCCTGGACAAACTTCTTTATTGATCAGAACCAGAACTAATGCTGATCCGCCTCACTAACAGAACCGGACCTGCTGCTTCCTCTGGTTTTTCTCCAGATTTACACTTCCTGTAACTCAGATTCCAGGAAGTCAAACTGTATGTAAAGTATATAATAACATCACAGCTCTGTAGTTCAGCAGATCTCTGTAAATAAACACTGACAAGTTTTAACGGTAAATAATGTTATCCTGGAAAATCACATTAATTATGTTGGGACCAAAATATTTACATCAAATCTCCATTTTATATAAAGAAGAACTTTTTGATATTAAGGTCATTTTGCATCATTTATTACTAAATAGTTTCATTAATGATTTACTGTGTGAGGATCAAGAAACATAAATACCAAGTCAGAGTTTTAATTACTGAACCTTCAAAGCTTAACATGAATCAATTCATCCACAGTTTATTTTCTATTGATTTAATATTTGTGCATTTAAAAAACTAGAATGTTGCATAAAGGTGCAGCATTTCTTCCATCCATCTGCCTCTCTGGGTCTCATCTTCCTCTGGAGAACAGAATCTCAGATCTGTTGCTGGTTTTTATCCACAGTTTGTTCTGAGTTTTTATTCTGTTGTTGACTTATAATAAACTTGGTAGATTAATTTTATTCTGCAGGTTTGTTTGGACTCTGGTTTCCTCTGCACACCCAGCCTGACCTTTGACCTGCCTGAGGCGGCAGTTGCTGCTGATCTGCAGCTGGTCGCCTGAACGTCTGGTGAGGACGGGTTCTTGGTTCTGATCCAGAATCTGAGGATCATGTGACCTGATCTGACTCTAACTGAGGTGAAGCATCAGAAAGGAGCAGAAACACTAAACAGAAATGTGACACAGAGCAGACTCTGTCATGGTTTGGTTCAGTTTTTAAGATATATATATTTTTATTCTGAAGATGATAACTTACTATGATTTAAGGTTTTAGGTCCACATTTATTCATCAGGATTGAATAAAACAAACAAAAATACAACTTTAAACAAAAACTAAACTCTACACAGCAGAAATGTGTGTTTTGTCCACATGGTGGCGCTCTAAGCTCCGACTAAAAGCTGCTCAGCAGTGAAAGTTTTTCTCCTCCTTTCTCAGGAGATGATGAGGATCAATCACTGTTTCTCTGTTTCACTATTTATTTTTCCTCAATGTGTGAAAAACATCCAGAAACTTTCACTAAGATCCAACAGGAACATTTCTGGAAAAACATTCATCAGAAAATGTTTGAGTTGATTTAAAACCAGCCTGTCAGCTTGATAAAGACGTTTATTAATACAATCCTGGTTTTATCGATAAAACTCAAATTACTGATCAAAGTGTTAAAGTAGCTTTTTAACCAAAATAAGGATCAGTTTATTTATTTAATCAAACTAAAATAACTCATTATTTAGGCTCTTTCTTTATGCTACAGGATGGTCATCAGGATGAACTCATGAATTTAATATTATAAAACTAAAACCTGTCATTATAGATCCATAACAGTGAGAAGAGAGGAGAACATCGAGGTTCTTTAATGAAAACATCTGTTTTGTTTTGAAGCTGCTGTCAGATCAGGACCAGAGAATAAATCCAGTCACCAGCAGGAAACTGGACCTCTGGTTCTGTGGAAACTGGATTTCTGAGTCTGATGACCAGTTTCCATGTGTCTGGACAGAGTTACCATAAAGTTACTATGATGAAATTAAAGGAAGTTTGTTCAGAAACCAGTGATGGCTGCAGCTCCCTGCACATCCAGTCTGATGGAGATCAGTTCAGATTTCACTCTGGTTCTGGATCAGCTCCAGTCCAGTTCAGACCTTTATGATTTATAACTACATGCAGCGTTAACAGGAAGTTGTTAAAAAAATCTCTGGTTTTTAAATGTTTTCCTTTCTGAAACACTAAGTTTTCTTGTAAGGTTAAACTTCATCAAAACAGGAACAGACCTCAGAGATATTCTCACCTTTTAATGAATTTCAGAACCAGAACCGACTTCAGTAACAGTTTATGTACAAAAACAAAAGAATCTGACTTTAGTTGCTCTCAATGGACAAACCTTTTAAATTTAAATACACATTTGGTGAAAAAATTAAGACACTGACATTTACACAGCATTAACACAGTAGAAGACAACATGGTTAAATGATGACATAAATATGTGATATTCATAAAACTGATTCCCAGCAGAGCAGTTGAGACTGTAAGTGTTCATCAGAGAGACAACCTGGGGAAGAAAATGTCTCTATGGCGACTTGTTTATGCTAACAGCGCTACGGACATTCAACCCAAAGGGAAAGAGTTGGTGTCCAGGATGTGTGGGGTCTGCAGAGATGTTAGCTGTTAGTTTCCTGACTGTGGACCTTGATGGAGGGAAGGTCAGTCCTGACTGCTCTTTAGAGTTTGTCTCAGTTCTGTTTTATTGCTGAGTTTGAACCACAGAGCTACGGCTGAACAGGACAGACTGGATGATGAATAAAGGGCAAGTAGCTGAAGACCAGCAGGTTGGAGCTCTGGAGTTTCTGCTGGACTTTCATCCTAACAGTGTCTGAGTGAAGATCATCTCAGATTAAATGTTTCCAATGAACCAGAAGTGATCCACAGTGAACGGAGTGGGAAAGCAGATAAAATGTTTCTGAGATTCAGCAGAAATAATGAAGAATGTAGAGTTCACAAAGAAACATCTGACTGTTACATTTTGATTCAGTTTTTGTTAGAATCAATAGATAAATGGAGTCAAAAAATATATTTTCTTTCATTTTTAATGTTTTTTGGGGTCTTAAAATATTTTGGTCAAGAGCAGAAGTTTTGACTGAATATTTACATCTATGAACAATTAATACTTTTACAATAAAAAAATAAATAAACATTATCCATCCATCCATTATCTACAAAGCTTATCCTTGTGGGGTTGTCAGTGGTTGTGATCTCCAGTGGTCAACAGGTGAAGTAAACCCAGGACCAGTTCACCACAAACATTACAGGGTAAAAATAAAGTGAATAAATCCAGAACATCAGTCTTTCTATTTTATGTGTTAATATTTATAAAACATGAGGGTTATGTTCACCTGATTTTACTTTTTTGTAGAACAAGTAACAACTGGAGAAAACAGCTATAACTACAACCCATGCAAGAACATGACCCAATTTCCTTAGACTTGTTTCGTTTGTAGTTTCAGGTTTAGTCTTTGGTTCAGAATGAC
Source organism: Poecilia mexicana (assembly GCF_051168715.1). Classification (NCBI taxonomy): domain Eukaryota; kingdom Metazoa; phylum Chordata; class Actinopteri; order Cyprinodontiformes; family Poeciliidae; genus Poecilia; species Poecilia mexicana. The sequence continues at coordinate 23,684,818 of NW_028263387.1, forward strand.
TCCTTATAGCTGTGAACAAATCAAACACATCTGATTAATTAATATTCTAAACAAATGAGGTAGAAGCTGTTTATTTATAAAACCAGAATAATTTTGACTGAACTCACCAGTAACGTTGAGTCGACATCTTCCAGAGTTGAATCCATCTTCAGTTTTCACGTCACACAGATACAGACCAGAGTCTTCAGTCCTCAGTCTGGACACATGGAGTCTGATTCGTCCTTCTCTGAGGACGTCTTTGTCACTCTGGACTCGTCCTGAAAACTGATCATCCTGAGACTCTGGAAACTCAAAACCTTCAAGGACGTGATACAGAACCAGTCCTTTAGGGGGAGCTAGAAGTTCACAGTAGATGAACAGTTCCCTGTAGGATCCCTGAGTCCTGGTGGTGAAGGTCCACTCCAGAGTGATGCTGTGGTTCTCCTCTGCCTCATAGCTGCTCTGGGTCACATTCACTACAAATGTTGCTGCTGAGGAGACAGAGAGGGAAAGAGAGGAGCAGACACACTGAGAACTGGAACATGGGAGTCTTTCAGCTCCATCTAGAGAGCTTTCTGTCACAAAGACAAGATGGAGACTGACCACAGAGACATGAGCTGAGGATGAGGAGCAGCAGGGAGATCATCTTCATCCTGAGAGAGGAAGAGGAGGAGGAGAGGCAGCAGGACATCAGGAACAACATCAGTCAATACAACATCTTTCTTGCATTGAAAAAACACTAAAATTGTTTCTTTGTTGGATCCAATTTACTGAATGATTTCATTCTGAATATCAGCTGCTTGTCACCAACATTTCCTGCTGATAGAAACTGGATGAGAAATAGAAAAAATCTAAAGCACAGAAATGGCTCCACCTGCTGGACATCTAGAGGAACTGCAGCTCCTCGCTAGAATTTACATTTGATCTGCGGCATGTCTGTCAATTTATAACAAGCAGTTTAAAATCAGCATTAAAAATTTAATTAACATCTAAAATACTGACATATGTGTGGACTCTCAGTGTTTGTACTTTTATAACAAAATGAGGCAGAACTTGATTAGAGCTGATTAATCTTTACTTTCAGATGTAAATCTGACATTTGAACCCTGAGGAGAAACAGGAGGTTTGTGGTTTTTATTCTATCAGAACAAAACAACTTTTACATTAAACTGTTCTTGAACAACTATTTGTGAAAGATTTTTATCCATGAGGAACTGAAAACATCTGACTAGAGAAAGCAGAAGTCATGACAGTCACTCTACATCTAGTACAACTGTGACATAAACACAGAATAAAAAACCTTCATGTGTTTTATTATCCAGTTGGATTAAGAAGAACAATTATTTTCTGCTCAAAGAGCAAAAGTCACTGTTTAACAATAGTAATAATAGTAAAACATTTTATTTTAGGCCTTTCTTGGCATTCAAAGACACTGAAATACATAAAATCTATGAAAAGATACATTAAAATAATAAAATCCAAATCAGACATTCATGTGTTTAATAAAGAATCTTTAAACAGCATATCCTCAAACAGATTAAAAACAATAAAATTAAACATTTATTTGATCTGTTGAGACTTTAAGTCCAAAAATCTTCAAAATTAAGAGATTTCCAAATTTAATCCATGAGATTAAATCAAATATGAAATCATTTTCCATCCCAGCTTTTCAAAAGTTTTACCATGCAAGACTGAAACAGGAAGAAAAATAATCTGCCTCAGATTAAAATCACTGATGTATTGATCTGATACACTAACATTCCCCATTTATATTATTGTCATATTTAGTTGTCAAATTTACAACAAATATAAACCAAACTAATTCAAACTTACTTGTCTGGTTCATTTTCATTGTTCCTCAGAGTTTAAACAGCCGTTCTGTTAGCGTCTGATCCATGGAGCAAAGTGAAGGAATGAGTGAATGAACGACCAAAAACAAGCTCTGTTCCTGTTCTTGTTCTGTTCCTTTTGTTTTTGCTCTCAGTTCCATAAATAACCAACATGTGACCTAAACTCACCACCAGCTTCCTCTTCTCCCGGTTGTCAGTTTTTAACATTTTGATGTGAAACCTGAATTTTTATCTCATTTTCATAAATTCTCTGATCATTGAAAACTGAATCTGGATTCTGATTAGAATCAGTTTGATTCACTTCAGACCCATAAAATCTGTTCCAGAGGTTTATAGAGCTAGAGTCAGTAGATCAGCTATAAACCAGATGTTTGCTCTAGTTGTTTCATTTAACATTTTTATTCCCCTAACAGAAATCATCTGATCAGTTGATGTTCAGATAAATCAAAGTTTTTCTGCTTCATTGAACTGAAGGAGTTCATAGTTCATGAACTCAACTGTCTCCAACCAGGAAGATTCACTTTCTGTTCAGATTATTTATATCTTCACGTGTTTGATGTTCAAAATCTTTATTGTGTCTGTTTGTAACAGTAAAACAATTTTCTGTTTATTAAGATGAATAATTAACTTTTATGTTGATTAACTCTCATCTCTGAATCAAATCAAACCGTTCACACAGGTAGTGGATCTATAGATCTATAGATCTATAGATCTATGATCAGAGTTAAATCATCCATATATGTGATGAACTTGATCTCTGCCATCACAACCAGAGAGGTTAATACTTTATTTCTTTTATGTTGAAGCAGGAATAAAGTTCATTATAACATCCAGTCAGATCTTTTCTTCACTTTGTCCTTTAAACTCTGTTGGTTCATTTTAGTTTAATAAATCCTCCCAGTTCCTCCAGTTCAGTTTCTCTGTGTTAAACTGGGATGTGAAGAAAATAAATGTTTTAATCTCTGAAAGGATCTGGACAGTTTTCATCCTAGAAATACAACAAACAGATCTACAGCTTTTAGGATCTAAATGTTTGTGTAGCAAAGATAAAAGGACAGCTCAAAATGAAAATGATGTGAATCTGATGATTATTCTGCTCTTATTTTCTATCAACTGAATGGATTTTTTTAGCTCTTCACTGAATTTATTCAGAGAAGCTCTGAGAAGGTTAAAAATGTTTTTAAATGCAGTCATTGAGAAAGAAGCATTCTTGAAAAGTAGAAAAAAACTGATGGTTCACCAAAGGGATCAGAGTTACTGACATTTCAGTTTTAGTTTTGCTCTTACCACAAAAAGTGAGAATATCTGACAGGGTCATTTCCTTTTTTAAGGCTGATTTATGTTACTTCTCCTATTGGTGTTAACATCACCAGTTCCTTTCTGACTGCTGTCATAAGTCACATCATCCCTGGTTCTTAAATAAAACACTAAAATAAACCTTTAACTTCCTGGTTGTGACATCAGAGACCAAGTTCATCACATGTATGGATGATTTAACTTGTCACTAATAAAACATCCATCAACTGTATAAACTGTTTGCTTGTGGTTTATAGATGAGAGTTAATCAATATAAAGTGAATCATTTCATTTAAATGGAGAATTAGAGAAAACTGTTTAGTTGTAACATGAAGTTCATGAGATCAGAGGATCAACAGATCATCTGATCTGTTAATGGAAAAGTTCAGTCTGAAGGAAACTGTTGGTTTTCTTCACTGATCCAGATTAAATCTCTTCTGATCTCTTTAGATTTAAGCCGCCTCCATCTCTACATATGAGCCTCTAAAGAGCCGCCTGTTTAAAATGAAGCGGCTCTTCAGAAGCTCATATCTGCAGAGATAAGCTGAGCTGATAAGATCTGGACTCTGACGGCCAGAGAGGCGGCGCTCCGTCTGAACACCATCAGGGGAAACTCGCCTTGTTAGCTGGACAATGTGAGACAACTGGCTTGTGGAAAACATGAGGATGAAACCAATGAAACCAATTCACTAATTTGATCTGATTTAACACAAAGTGGCTTAAAGAAACCTGAACAATGTGAAGCTCATCCTGATGCAGCAGATCTGATGGTTCAGCTGATCAGGTGAGTTAATCTGCTGTTTTATTGGTGTTTACTTTCTAATCTGACACTTTCTACTGTTAAAATGTGGAAAAACTCTGTGAAAACATTTAACAGTCTGGTGATGTTAACACAATTTAACATGTTAAAAATGTGGATTTAAGTCTTTAGAGGTAAATTGACTGAATTTAGAGCCAGTAAAGTTTTTCCAACACATCTAGAGAACCTGATTCAGAACCAGAAACGATGATTTTATAGCAGATATTAAAAACAAGACAGAAATATTATGGAGGGATTCTGAACCATGAGAGAGAAAAAGAAGCTGCAGGTTAAAAACTGATGAAGTTAAAACAACTTTACATAAATAAAGTTCTTGATCTGATGGAGAATCTAAAGTTCAGCTTTTAGTAGGAAGGAAAACCTGTGAACATTAAAACTGCTCATGAATAAAAACACTGATTTTATTCTGATGGAGTTTTTATAAAAATCAGAAGCTGCAGAGAAAAGAAACATGATTTACTGCTGCAGTACTGGCTTAATACCAGAAGGTGGCAGTAATGATCTGTTTCTAAACAAACTAAACAACAGGAGTCCAGTTGTTCCTCATATTGTTCCTGATGTCCTGCTGCCTCTCCTCCTCCTCCTCTTCCTCTCTCAGGATGAAGATGATCTCCCTGCTGCTCCTCATCCTCAGCTCATGTCTCTGTGGTCAGTCTCCATCTTGTCTTTGTGACAGAAAGCTCTCTAGATGGAGCTGAAAGACTCCCATGTTCCAGTTCTCAGTGTGTCTGCTCCTCTCTTTCCCTCTCTGTCTCCTCAGCAGCAACATTTGTAGTGAATGTGACCCAGAGCAGCTATGAGGCAGAGGAGAACCACAGCATCACTCTGGAGTGGACCTTCACCACCAGGACTCAGGGATCCTACAGGGAACTGTTCATCTACTGCAGCTTGTTGGCTCCTGGAAAAGAATCAGTTCTCTATCAGGTCCATGATGGTGTTGAGTTTCCAGGTTCTCAGCATGATCAGTTTTCAGGACGAGTCCAGAGTGACAAAGACGTCCTCAGAGAAGGACGAATCAGACTCCATGTGTCCAGACTGAGGACTGAAGACTCTGGTCTGTTTGTCTGTGATGTAAAAACTGAAGACGGTTCTGGGTCTGGAAAATGTCGACTCAGCGTCTCAGGTAAGAAGAAAATAATATAAATGTTTCCACTGAAAGTTGGAAACTGAAATCTCTGTCCATGAAAAATATGATTATCTTAATGTTAAAAACATTTTAAATAATTAGATAATTTCTTTTTTTCCATCAGCTGCTGATCAGCTTCAAACTCAGAGACCAACTTTGACTCCAGAACCAGAGAGACGGAAAAAGTTCACAGGGATTACAGCAGCAGCTGGGATCATTTTATTTATTATAATTTCATTTTTAATTGTTTCTCATAAGAGAAGAAAAGTTTCTATTATCTAAACAGATTTTCGGTGTTTCAGAGAAACAATGAACTGTGAAAAGACTTTTAGGAAAAAGTCTTGAACTTTTCTGTTAAAGAAATGAAAGACTTTAAATCTATTTTTAGTTCAAGAAAATATTTTTAAATGTATAAAATCTTGTGTCACTCCTGTTGTGTTTACGTCTAATAATAAAATCCACAGTGATTTCATTGTAAATAAATCTACTGTCTCATCAGATGTTCATGTTTAATTCCAGTTTTATTAAATGTAGTTTTTTCCTCCTGATCTCCATCAGCTGCTGTTTTTGTTGCTCCATTAAATCTCCATCCAGCTGTTTCACCTCAGTGAGCATCAAACCTCATGAACATCCAGATGTTAACTAATAAACTCAACTTTAGTAGAAATCATTTCATCCAGATGGAAAACATCAAAGTCATCAGAGGAGAGTTAAGTTATAAATATCACATTTTATTGCTGTTTTATATTATTGTGATAAATGTTACATTTATTCAGAAGTAAATATTGTAAATAAAATATGATTTGATTTTGTGTGAAGAAGGAACTGATGTTCAGTTGATTCAAATAGAAATTAAATTATTTTATTATCAGGACTTTTTATACCAAATATAAACAGGAGATAAATAGTTAAATAGCTGCTGATATTTTAATTGAGGTTCAGAAAGTTAACAGGATGAAATCAAGAACCTGCAGAAGAGACAGAAATGTTAATTACATAGTTTAATATTTTATAAATCTGATGTTTTTACCTTGAATTTAGCAGGTCAGTTTAAATTCAGACCTGCAGGAACATGAACATCAGAGATCAACAATAGAAATGTAATAAATCCTGGTTCTGGTTCTGGTTCTGGTTCTGGTCCAGAGACTCTGACAGGTTTTATTTTCTCGTCTCTTCTGGTTCTCAGCAGTTACAGCTCAGGGTCAGCTCCATGATGCGTTCAAGGACACCTCCGGACTGTAGGACACCACAGCTCTGAGTTCAGTAGATTTACAGAGTTTTAGATTTTAAAAGTTTCAACAAGGAAACAAGAGAAACAAACCAGAAGAGCAGAAAGTCCAACAACAGAAGGTCAGGATTCATCCGAGCTTCATGTAAAAAAACCATGAAGTTAAAATTAAATAATATTTGTTGTTCAGAATAAAAAACATCACTCCTTAATGAGAACAGCACATCCTCCTACTTTCTGCATAATTAACTAACACCAGTCACCAACGTTCATTCTTTGTCCAGTTTTCCTCTAATAATCCATAAATAACTTTCTGAGGTGATAAATAATAACAGAATAAAACATTTAGCCAAGGGAACAATAATCTTCTCTCTCTGGGTAAAATGAACGTCTCCAAAACAAACTCTGCTCAGTTTCTAAATGCATCTTCATATAGTTTATCTTTTTAAAACTGACTCTGAGGTAATTTATTCATGTATAATCTACCATTTTATGTTCATTAAAAATAACCTTATTATTTTCATTATACAAACCTGCTCAGATAAAACTTTTCAGAATCAACCAGATGGAAACTTTTCCTCTTTCTTATGAAGTTTTATTGTTTTAAGAGTTTGTTCTGTTTGCTGCAGTTCAACATGCAGAACTTTAATGACTTTGATGTTTTTCAGAGAAATTATGTTTAAGTTAACCAGCTTATCATCCAAACACTTTAAAATGGATTCTTAAATTTGAAGATCTGGTGGAATTTCAATTTGCTCAAATTATTTTATGGCGTCTAATAAACTTCTGCCTGAGTTCAAACAGCAAATGATCCTTGAAAGAGAAAAGGGATCAAACTTAAGGGGTTATTCAAACTCCAGCATGTGTAGTTTATGAACAAGAGGTTTTGTATTTCAATTCATGGGTTAAAGTTAAGGAACAGGAATGAATGAATGAATGAATGAATGAATGAATGAATGAATGAATGAATGAATGAATGAATGAATGAAGAAATAAATAAATAAATGTTCAAAATGCAGATCAGTCCTTTTTCTACAGATGATGATAATATCTTCCTCATTGACCTGATAGAGTCTCTGAGTCATTTTGGTCCAAAAAGGTGAATTAATATTAATTAGTGATTCCATCTGATGTCTGATATTTAACATATCTGATGTTATCAAGTCTCTCCATCTATTGGTTCAAGTTTTGAGCCAGTAAATCCTCCAGCATGACGACATGTTACACTGAGCTGCTCTCATCTTCACTCATCATATAAAATCCTGATGTTAGAAACAGAGAAACTGAGGAAAACCTGAGCTTAGTTTGAGAAGAGACCAGATAATTAGAGATGATGAGTGAAACACTCATCTGACTTTCTGACTGGGATTTCAACAGTTTTCTGAAACTTTTCGGTCCATTGATGGATTTAGTTGGAAGTTTTATTCAGGATCTCTGATCTCTACTTGCTGCAACGTGATGAACGTTTCCACGGCGACAGCATCTCATTCCTGTCGTGTCTGAACCTGGAAACAAAAATCACTTTTGCCTTTAACAAGATGTTGTCAGACTGTCTCTACGCTTCTGAACCACCGAGGCAAAGTTTCCTTTTTCTTCTCCTGATAAATAAGAATGACATCTGGCAGACTTTGTTTAACCCATTAAATCATTGCTTAGACACATTTTTTACATATTTTGACATTTAGTGAATCCAGAACTACCAATTATTTTGTTTCCTTCTTTAAAATCTTCCTTCTCAGTTTGATTCCTCCAAAAACCCAAATAAAGAGCAGATTGAGTCATAATGAGACATCAAAGAGGAAACAAGCAAACAGAGATTCATTCAGGGAGAACAAGATGGAGACACAGCTGGTAGAAAAATGTTTTAATAAAACCTTCATCTACAAAGGTTTTGAATACTTGATCTCAAAATGTCCACTCAGTTCACAGTAACACTTTCACACACATTGGTATTAAACAACAACCATTCACAGACACACAACAAAAATAAATAATAAAAACACAGAACATTTCATTTGATAAAATATAAAGTTATGTGACGCTTTGAGATGAAAGTTTAAGCTTAAAGATCAAACTTTGGACACTTTGAAGAAATAACAATTATGACACTTTGAATAAGAAGATCTGGAGATCAAAGATCATCAGAAATGATGATCAATTCAGATCAGCAGCTGATCTGAGATCAGAAATGGAGGTCAAAGGTTGATCACAGTCGCACTGATCAGCAGGTCAATAATTTTAAAGTGCCACCTTCTGGTCACAGACTGTAATGACAGTCTATGAAAAAAATATTAATTTTCATTCTTTGTTAAATGATTATTTTCGTTTGTCTTTCTTTTCTTCATGAACAAAATAATAAACATTATAATTAGAGCAATCAGAGCTGCTGCTGCTATCAGTCCCACAGTGATGAAGATGATGATCCTTCCTCTCTCTGGTTCTGGAGTCAAAGTTGGTCTCTGAGTTTGGATCTGATCAGCAGCTGCTGGAGAGAAACGAGAAATATTTATTAATATTTGATGAAAACTGAGATCCAGGAGGATTCATGATGAAGATGAAGGTTAATCAACACAGGAATCAGGATTTGAACAAGCAGAGAAATACATTTCTTCTCACCAGTAACTCTGAGTCGACATCTTCCAGAGTTGAATCCATCTTCAGTTTTCACTTCACATCGATACAGACCAGAGTCTTCAGTCCTCAGTCTGGACACATTGAGTCTGATTCGTCCTTCTCTGAGGACGTCTTTGTCTCTCTGGACTCGTCCTGAAAACTGATCATGCTGAAAATCTGGAATCTCATCACCTTCATGGACCTGATAGAGAACTAGAGGACGATGAGGAGCCAACAAGCTGCAGACAATAAACAGATTCTTCCAGTTTCCCTGAGTCCTGGTGGTGAAGGTCCACTCCAGAGTGATGCTGTGGTTCTCCTCTGCCTCATAGCTGCTCTGGGTCACATTCACTACAAATGTTGCTGCTGAGGAGACAGAGAGGGAAAGAGAGGAGCAGACACACTGAGAACTGGAACATGGGAGTCTTTCAGCTCCATCTAGAGAGCTTTCTGTCACAAAGACAAGATGGAGACTGACCACAGAGACATGAGCTGAGGATGAGGAGCAGCAGGGAGATCATCTTCATCCTGAGAGAGGAAGAGGAGGAGGAGAGGCAGCAGGACATCAGGAACAACATCACTAACAATATGAGGAACATCTGGACTCATAACAAATTGGGAAATTATCAATTAGTGTTTTCACTGACAAACTTCAAGACATTAAACTTCATCATTCTTCAGAAATTAATCCACTGACTAATTTTCTGAATTTTCTTCTTCACTTTCTAAAATAACCCAGAAAATCTCACTGTTTTCCCCATCAGATCAGTTAATCTGCACCAAACTCTTTTCTCTCTCCATCAACAATCTGATCGTCTTTCTGCTACAAACCAAACATTTCTCACTGTTTCATGTTGGATCAGAGTTTTCCTCCAGTTTTCATCCTCTGACAGAGATCAGGTGATCTGATGATCCTCTCAGAGTTTCTCTGCTTCAGTGACTGAAGGACTTCAGTCATGATTTCAGCTGTTTGACACCAAAATCTGAAGCTGGAGAAATCAGGAAATGTCTCCATCTGCTGGACATCTAACAGAACTACAGCTTTTCTGACAATAAGTAAAGCAGAAATTTAATATATAATAAAATATAATAAACTGCAATATGTTAAATGCTTACCATGTTGTTTGAATAGAGACTTTATTAGTTAAAGTTTCAGTGATCGATCAGCATCAGATCAGCTGAGCTTCTTTCTCTCTAAGATGATTAATGTTATAAACCATGAGATGAAATCAATCCTCTCATAACGAGTTGCTTTCAGTTTCTATGAATAGTTTTTGGGACGGAGACGTTCAGAAGCAAAACTGGACAAGTGGAAGATATTTCTACCATATATTTATACTGGGAAGTTCATGAAAACATTTTTTCTGCACTTTGACTCATCAAAGTGCAGAAAGTTTCAGATTCTGAAGTGTAAGAAAAATAAAAAAGTAAACCTGATTTTTTCTGTGTCTCATTTGTGTTAATAAACACTCATGTCTTATACAGCAGTAATCATTTTATTTTAACTCAGGTTTTTGTTGAATTATTTCTATAACCTGGAACAGAAACTTATTTAGTTTTATTTTTATGAAAAATAAAATAATACATATTGATCTGATCTGCTGAGATTAAATTATTGTTTTCAGTTTGGATCATTTCTTCATTTCTAATAGTTCATACTTTGGATTCTTTTACTTATTTTGTGTCTCTTTAGCCATTAGTGAAAACTTTGGTTTTCATTTATATTTACATTTGGATAATTTCCTGTTCATTTCCTTCTTGGTTTGTGTATTTAGAGTCTTTCTACTTTGCTTGTTGTGTTTTTTCTTCCCTCTGACGGTGAAGCTCTGTTGACTTGAACATGACCTGCTGGAAACGGCCTGCAGCTCAACAGCTTATTGGTCATGTGACCAACTGACTCAAAATCAATGTGAAACTATTCACTCATTCTTATTCCATTTAACCCTTTTTATTCCTCGTCAGTGGGTCACATCACATGTTAAAAACCAATCATATTCTTTTAAATATGAAAATACATAAAATGTAAAAAGATGTAAAATCTAAAAAATGGGAGCGCCTCATCTCTCCAGTAGAATCATTTCAGCCTGATTTGTCGTCACTGGGTCACATGACCTGAATGCTACTGAGGAAAAATACTAAATTATGATCATCAAAATTGCATTAAAAATATAAAACGGGTTTTGAAATGGAATAAAACTGAGTGTGTCTCCAATACAGCAGAACAATTTCACCCTGATTTTGAGCAAATGGGTCACATGACTTGGAAGCTATTGAAGAAAAAAAAATATGTTTTAATATTAAAATGATTTAAATATTGAATATGACTTAAAATTCAATAGAGAATAGCGTTTCTCATGTAATAGCATGAATTACCACTTTCTATGTACATCTGCTTCTCAGGAGAGTTTGGTTTGGAAATTTGTTGTCGGTTCCTAAGTGAACCAGAGGAGGGAGCTGGAGAGCAGCTGGCCGACATTAGAGGTCATAAATCGGATCAACCTTCAGATAAACGCCGCCTGACCGCGCAGCGAGAAAATCCAATATCACCGCGGGGGGCGAACACATCAATGAGAGGTTTTGGTAAATCATTTTGTAGCCTACTAGTATTTCACATTAAAATATAAAATTGATCAATGATCATCTTCCGGTGCGTCATTTGGAGTCTTGTGCAAAAGTTGAGCCTGTCCTGTCTACGAGTTTTCATTAAGTCTTTTACCGACGATCCCAAATCACCAGCAGCAAGTTGCAGCTCCTGTTTTATTTTTGATAATTACTCAAACTGAAATACTCCAACAAAACGTCTTTCCTATTTCAGCAGCTTTTACAGCAGATTTTCAATCTGGGAGCAGAATAAAACTCTCAGCATGCAGATCGTCTCAATAACTGATATAAAATCTGTTTCCATCATTGATTCTGGTTATATGTCAGAACCCAGAACGTCACTTTGTTACCCTAAATTCAATAAATACATCTCTGGTAAATAAGGTGATATTGTTTTTGTTTTAGACTCACCTGATCCATGGATCGGTGGAAACAACCATAAATAAAACCATGAGGTCCATTAAGCTGCTGGATGTTTGTCTGACTTCTGGGAACATTTAAACCAGAGGACGCAACACGGACCGAGTATGAGTTTATTGAAGGTATCATGACTTCCTTTCGTCATGAATTTAATCAAATTTAATAAAAATAACAGCCAAAAGAAAATTAAAAAAGCTAATTTGTGAAGTCAGATATATTTTACCTGCCATGTTATTAAAACCTGCAGTAATAAGTTCTGTCTGCATGTTTCTCATTAAATCGCTCAGAGATTAATCCTCTCACAATGTCTGAACAATTAACAGGTTAATCAGAGCAGGGTGTTCAAATCTCTTCCTCTGTCGTTCACCTTTAAACATCTGTCAGGATTTGAGAGACAGATGAGAAACAACCAGATTTTTTTTAAATAACATGGCAGGTAAAATACACATTGTCATAGAGTTAACCTTCCGAGGTTACCTGAACGCATCATGAGGAAGGAGCGGTAACTTTTTGCACAGCAGCTGTGCAGAAAGTTCTCTGGTACCAGAAGGTCCAAGAGAATCATTCAAACAATGAGCACGGCCGTCAAAAAGGTTTAGAGTTCAAAATAAAAGATGCATAATGGATCAAAACAAGCTAATACATAAATAAAATAGATAAAGTCAGCAAAAAAGTGGAATAATTATCAAGGTCTTGAGTGTTGATTCAAAAATACTTAAGTATCTGAGCAGATCTACAGCTTTAAAGTCATTTATCACATTAAAAATAATCTGGATTATTAGTAAAACCATACAGTAAACAGACAAGAGCCACAGATAACACATAACATTACAGACTTTAAAATTAATTGCAAATTAAGAAAAACAGAGTTCGCAATGGGACTGTGTGAATCCTGAATCTCTGAAGTTAAGAAGTGGAAATCCATTAGTAGGTTGGTTTATATTAATCCATAAGTCCTAAAAGAATCAAGTGTTTGTTTTAGGCGTAACTTGCTGAAGGATTGGCATGTCCTGCTCAGAATCGAGATTTTTCTGCTTGTTGCTCGTTATTATCTCGTCTAGGTCCGTTAATGTCAGGTGTAAAAGTGAAACCACAAAGACAACAATCACTGTTCAGCTTCACATTCAACCTGCATTTATCCAAACAGTAAAATGCATAAAAACATCTCAACATGGTGTTCAGATAGCAAAGCCACAAAGAAAACATTAATTACCTTAAAGATATGAAGCCGCATCTTCTGGGAGCTCTGAGCGGACAGAAGGAGAAAAGGAGAAAAAACTGTCTGGGCTGATTTTAGCTCAGTTACTGTTATAGCAAAGCGGGACTCATCCTACGTCCCATCAGCTCATGGTGTCGATCTGCTGCTGCATGTAGGCGACGGGGAGATTTCTAGAGAAATGACATCATACGGAAACAATTCCACTGAAATGAATGTATCCGTTGTCTAACCCGTCCTCCCAAACCCCCTTACTCTATTTTTCCAAGATTAAAACAATGGATGTGCTATTTCACACAGAAATGGTTTCTTCTCCCAGAACCGAGTTTTATCCTCTGGTTCCTGCTCCCACACAGAGCTCCCATTTGAACATTACTGACCCGGTGCATTACTACATTAGACAGCAGGTTTATAAAATTAACACACATTTCATACATGAGCTAATCAACCACCGATACTGTTCAGGTGATCACTTAATGATCACAAAATGAAAATTCAAAGACACAAATCTGCAACGGACAGGATGTTCTGTTTGGTGTTTTCATGTACTTTAATTTAAACCTCCTGTTATGTTGCGGGTCAAATTGACCCGTTTTAAAGTTTAACATTTTTTTAAATAGTTGGAAGTATTTTTTCTGCATGAAACTTTTTCTATTTGTCTTAATAAGTGCACTACATATAAACTGAGAATGGTTCATTTTACACATCTGCACCAACCCAGGGTATTACATAGAAACTGTTTGGGTCAATTTGACTCTGCAGTCAAGTTGAAGGGTGAAAAGGTAAAAAAAAAATCCATTTCTATATTTTTCCTTGCAGCTATGAACCATATTTCACCACACACACAAATACATGCACATTTCTCACTATTCTCTTTACTTCACTAGGAAGCTGTGCAGGTGTTCATACAACTTTTGATGGGAACCTTTTCTGTTCCCAAACTCCACCAACACTGAGTGACTCTCAGGAGAAGTGGGGAGAAATTGAAGTGAGCAAATGATGATGGCTTTAATGAAGAATCACACAATGTACTGTCCAGGCAGCAGCAGCAAACAAACAACAGCTGAGACAAGGACCCAACAAGGACCACAGGTGGGATTAAACCCACCAGGAGGATAATCTGGGGAAACGAGGGACAGCTGGGATCAATCGAGGGGCAGACAGAACAAAACTGAACACAGAAACCTAAATAAACACAGAACAAAACGAATCCTCACAAATTTATGGAATAAGTCTGTATATTGGATCAATGCTTCCCTACAGTTGAAAAATTCAGTAACATTTTTTGTGAAAAATTATCATATCAAAGCTGTTCAAAAACATCATGTAACAATCAAAGTGTTATTCATTTCAAAAACAGGATAAATACCTTCTGTGTGAACCAAATGAATCCATGTCAGTGTTAACTATGAACTTTTCAATGATGTGATTCTGACTGCACAGCTGACCCTGAGTTGGCATAAATTTGTGTCCTGCTGTGTTACACATAGAAGATGAGAGAAATATGATTATATTCTTCAATTCATATGAGTTATACCAGCATCACTGACATTAGTTCAGGTTATGCAGGGGCAGCTGCAGAAACACAGGAGAGGCAGAAAAAAAATAAATTAAGTGAAATAAAATCTGTCTTATTGTATCATTTTACATCTTTAATATTTGCTATATTAAAGACACGTCTATGTGTTATTAAGCAGAGTACAAATTTATGCTGCCAATTGAGGGTCAGCTGTGGAGTCAGGATGAAATAATCAAAAATATAAAGTTTGCACTGATAAGGATTCATTTGTTTTACACAGAAGTTATTTATTCTGTTTTTTAAATGCTTAATAACATTTTGATTGTTACAGAATCTCATGTTGTTGATGTTTTTGAGCAGCTGTGGCAACAACGTGATAATTCTTCTTAAAACAATATTACTGAATTGTGAAAATGTTTTCAGCTGTTCAGCAAACAGAGACTCATTTAATGAATCAGAATATGACTGAAAAGTTCCTGTGTTAGTAATTCCTTCACCAAGTGATCAATTAGATTAATTAGACTGTGCATGTTTTAACATATTTATATTTTTGCTATAAAGATACTATTAATCTGACCATCTTCATCAGGACATCATTTATTGAAAAAGCCTGCTTAAGTTCTGGCCTCATTCTTGGCACAGAGAAAGAAAAGGCCTTCCAGTAACTGTGGGTGCATCGGCGCCACCAACTTTAAACACAAAGTTACAATCTTGCTTTGTGACTCATTAGTTTTCTATTTCATGAGAGGAAATTATTCTCCACCCAGCTCTGATTAACGTCACATGAAGACAGAAATGTTGTCTCCAGTGGGAAAAGTTCAGGACTGAATGGATTAAAAAGTGAATTTGAACCGATACAAAGTCAAACTGTTTGTGTGGACAGACTGTCTCTGTTAAATCCTTTAGTTCTCCACCAGAGGGCGCTGTGAGGTCAAGGCTCTCAGTATCTTTCCTCTAGAAACAGAGATTCCTCTAAAATTGAGTTGATGTTGGAAGGTCAGCATGAAAGAAGAAGAAGAGAGATGATGATGAAGAAGCTGAATGACATTAGAAGTAGTTTTAAAAGTCTGAGATTAATAGAAGTTATGGAGAAATTTGACTAGATTATAGAGAGATGAGAAATACTGGAAGCTGGTTTAAACTCTCCTTAATCTGAAAAACATCCATTAATCTGCGGAAGTGAGATTAAAACTTTAGAATCTGGACTAAAAAAATTAATATATGAAATAATGAGATGTTTAAAAATAGAAGAATCATTCCTGTAGAAAGACTCAGAGGAGAATCATCCTCATCTTCATCAGTCTGGGAGTGACAGCAGCAGCTCTGATGGTTAATAATGTTGATTTTGTGGTTCAGAAAAAAAAATAAGAAAAACACAACAAAACACCATGAAGCCTTTCATTGTTCTAAAGTTATAAAGTCAATATTTCACTATTTTCAAGTGGCGATTTTTAAAAATTTAATAAATTTTAAAGATGAACATGAAATATTAATATTAAAGTTTATAAATGCTTAAATGTTTTTAAAAGTCGATGTAACCAAGTTGCAGTTTGAGAAACTTTGCTCTCATACTGATTGAAACATTTTCTTTCTGTAATTTATTCTCATGTGACAGTTTGTATAGATTAGCATAAAACTGTTTGGGTAAAAAAAAAAGAAAACATTGAATGTGTCCAAATTCTTCATTTTATTCATATTTTTCCATAAAGATCATAAATCAGTTCAGATTTCTGATCTTTATGACAAATTCAAAGAAACATTCCCAAACTGAAAATATTTCCTTCATGTTTTTCTGTAACTTTGATGTCAGTAAATCAATAAACTGATTGCCAACATCTGTCTGTGTGAACTTATCTAGTTTAAAATTTCTACAGTCTGTAGAAATCTCAGAGCAGCTGGAAAATATTTTAGTTTCTAATGTTGAAAAAAATGTTAAAAGAGATTAAGAATTAAAAATATATAAATATTTGCTGATATTTGTTCTAATATTGGAGAAAATGACAGAAATATTAACAAATTAGTAATTAATGTTTTAATCTCGACACACAGGTGGCCATAATATGAGCTGATAGTCTGTTGGATTATAAAAACTGATATTATTATAAAGCTTCTGTGATGATGCTTAAAAATGATCAAAACAGCAGAAAAAATCATTTAAATAACAGAAGTTTTATAAAGTAGCAAAAATTCTACAAAAAAACTGATCAGCTGATCGATCATCAGATATTTAACATTTCTGGTGGTTTTGAAGCAGCAGCTCCTCTTCATCACTTCCTATAAACTCATTTAGCCTTAATTTGGGTTTTACTTTTTGTTTTTTCAAACATGTTATATAAACAACAAAACAAACCGATTAATTGTAACTTAAATAAACTTAACAGTGAATCTTAATGATGGACAAAGAATAAAACCAGAACAAATGAATCTGAACTGATCCAGTCAGTCCGTCACTCAGACCTTCAGCTCTATGAGCTCTCAGTTCCTAACTCCACCACCAGGTGGCGCTCCAGTATAACCCTGATGGTAGAACTGGTCTGAGGTCAGATCCAGCGGCTGGATTGGTTCTGCTGAGTCCAAACAGCTGCAGCTCATGTTGATGTTAAAAGGTTCTGCAGTGAATCAGGTTCTGACAACATGAGGGAAGAAATCTGGATTTATTTCAGCAGAACCATCAGAACCAGAACCAGTGGAGCAGAACCAGAGCTTCACTGGTTCATCAGCTGCTGCAGCTGAAAGCAGCTCAGATCAGGGTTCTGGTTCCAGGTTCTGGTTCCAGGTTCTGGTTCCAGGTTCTGGTTCCTGGTTCTGATTGAGTCCAGAACGTCTGTTTCCAGCAGCCAGCGGGTCAGAACCAGCTGCAGCTGGACGGGTCATCAGTCAGAACAGAACAATGATTTATGCAAATATTAAATATTTCCCTCATTACTGGAAGCTGTAAGCAATGCTCTGTTGATCCTCATGAATTTTTTATGATTTTATATCAGAAACAAACAAAACGCTTCAGGAATAGAAACTTATTGAACCTACCAGAGATGCTGAGTCGACATTTTCCAGAGTTGAATCTCTTGGATCTGATAGATGATTGGTTCTCTGTGATCATTTCTTTATTCAATAATTTAACAAGAACATTATAATACAGAAACATAAAGTCAAATGATTTTACAGTAAATGAGTAAGTGAACAACAAAAATACAGCAACAGTCCCTGGGAAAAATAAAACCACAGTAGGGAAATTTTAAACAACAACAGTATTGTTATTGTTATTGTTATTGTTATTTATTTATTAACACATGAGCAGAAACCCTTCACCACCAGCTGTAAAACATAGTGATGGTTGATCTGGAATCTTTTTCCTGTCAGG
The DNA here is from genome assembly GCF_051168715.1 of Poecilia mexicana. Taxonomy (NCBI): domain Eukaryota; kingdom Metazoa; phylum Chordata; class Actinopteri; order Cyprinodontiformes; family Poeciliidae; genus Poecilia; species Poecilia mexicana. The sequence goes on from NW_028263387.1 coordinate 23,702,847, forward strand.
ACTGGAGTCCATGATCTCCTCTGTTTACCAAAGTAGAATCCAAAACGAGTTCAGGATCCATCAGCTGCTTCCTGAAGATTCAGGGTTCAATTAAACAGTTGAATTAAAGTTCATCATCAGCCGATTCACCAGAGGAGTTCTGGATCCATGTTTGATCAGTAAAACTGTGATTAGAGCTGCTGTCAGTCCCAGTGAAACATGGAGGCCGATCCGTCCTCGACTGTCTGACGCTGAATCTTTTCTGTCTGATGCTGAATCTTCTTTATGATGATGGAAGACTGCAGAAGAAGCTGGTAAATTTATTGAAAAAAAAATTTTTTTATGTACCATTAGAGATGTTTGGTCAGAGAAACTGATGTTCATGTAAAATGTTTGAGTTTGTTTTATGATGTTTTTAGCTTTGAATTTTAGAAATTGCAATAGAAAGGACACAATAAATCAATGTTGAAGCAAACGGTCAGAATACTAACAGAAATGAAAAGAGAAAATATTTCTGAGCTAAACGACATGAGAGCAACAAATTCTTAGATGATTAACAGAAAAACCTGAAACATTTTTTGAAGCTCAAACTCACCAGCAATGTTGAGTCGACATCTTCCAGAGTTGAATCCATAATCTGTCATGACGTCACACAGATACAGACCAGAGTCTTCAGTCCTCAGTCTGGACACATGGAGTCTGATTCGTCCTTCTCTGAGGACGTCTTTGTCACTCTGGACTCGTCCTGAAAACTGATCATCCTGAGACTCTGGAATCTCAACACCTTCATGAACCTGATAGAGAACTAAAACTCCATGATCCGTGTTCGCTTCACAGTAGATGAACAGATTCTTCCAGGATCCCTGAGTCCTGGTGGTGAAGGTCCACTCCAGAGTGATGCTGTGGTTCTCCTCTGCCTCATAGCTGCTCTGGGTCACATTCACTACAAATGTTGCTGCTGAGGAGACAGAGAGGGAAAGAGAGGAGCAGACACACTGAGAACTGGAACATGGGAGTCTTTCAGCTCCATCTAGAGAGCTTTCTGTCACAAAGACAAGATGGAGACTGACCACAGAGACATGAGCTGAGGATGAGGAGCAGCAGGGAGATCATCTTCATCCTGAGAGAGGAAGAGGAGGAGGAGAGGCAGCAGGACATCAGGAACAACGTCACTAACAGTACAAAGGTCAATTGGAAATAATCCTACATGTGAAATGAAATAAACTTTCTCTGAGTTTCACATGAGAACAAATGATCTACATCAAATTGTTGCTGGTACCTCGTCTGTTTAATCTCCAGTGACTGAATGAGTTCAGTCAGGATATCAGATGTTTGTCACCAACATTTTGTCTTCCTGCTGATGGGAAATAGAAAAACAAACTGAAGCAGAGAAATGGCTCCACCTGCTGGACAACTTGAATAATTACAGCTGCTCACTAGTATTTATGTTTAGCTCAGTTTTTCTGCCAATTTATAACGAGCAGTTTAAATTCATTATTCAAACTTTACCGAGATAAGTAAACATTAAAATTATTAACTCTTAGTGTTTATACTTTTAGAATCTAAATGAGACAGAAGATCAGCTGATTTACCTTTAAGTTGTGACTGAAATTTGAATCCTGTGGGGGAGAAACAGGTTTAAGGCTTTTATTGAGACAGAATGACACGACTTTCACATTAAACGGTTGATGGACTAAGATTAGCATTTTTATAACACAACAGTAGAATAATCACCCAGTTTAAGAAAGAAAGCTAGCCTGTACAGTGGTGCTGCTGGTAGAGTTGTTGCCTCACAGTAAGAAGGTCTTAGGTTCAATTCCCAGCCCAGGGTCTTTCTCCTTGAGTTTGCATGTTCTCCCTGTGGATGTGGTTTCTCTGAATAGTTCCTAGGTCTGTGTGTGCATGGTTCTTTCTCCTGTCTGTCTCTGTGCTACCCTGTCAAGAGTGAATCCACCTCTTCTCCCCACTTGGTAGAAAATGTATTTAATCTGCATGAAGAACAAACACCAAGTTTTAATTTAATTTAGAAAGAAAATCTGTTTGTCTCTTTAGTTTTCAACAACCAGACACAGGAAAAGTTTTTCCTAAACTTTCTATAAACAGAAGAACCTCAAACAGATTAAAACTCATAATTGATCAAATTAAACAGATTTATCTGATCTGTTCAGATTTTAAATCCAAACGTCTTCAAAATTCACAGATCTCTGGATTAAATCAATGAGATTAGATTAAATATTAATTTATTTCTCATTAATTCGTCCAGCATTTCAAAATTTTTCTTATTCAAGAAGGAAACAGGAATGAAAATAATTTGTAGATTAAAATCACTTTGATTCCACTGATTTATTGACCAGTTCTCAGATACATTAACATTTATTACTGATGCTATTGTCTAATTTAACAGGCAAATTTACTGAACTGAACTGAAATCTAAACAAACATAAAACCAAATTACTACATACTTACTTATCTGGTTGGATTGTTTCATTGTTTCTCAGAGTTTGTAGAGCTTCGTCCTGCTACAGGATTATCCATGTGACAAAAGTGAAGAAATGAGTACAAACTGTTTTCTGATCAGTAGTTTCAGGTCCTGATGTTTTTGCTCTCATTCCCCTGAATAACCAATGTGTCCTAAACTCACCACTGCTTTGCTCCTCCCTCCTCTGTCATGTTGATCAGTGTTTGTTTAACATCTTAAGGAGAAATCTGAGTTTTATCTAATTTTTAGAAATTCTCTGATCATTGAAAACTGAATCTGGATTCTGATTAGAATCAGTTTGATTCACTTCATTTCAATAAAATCTATTCCAGAGGTTTATAGAGCTAGAGTCAGTAGATCAGCTGCTATAAACCAGATGTTTGCTCTAGTTGTTGTTTCATTTAACAGTTTTCTTTCTGACAGAGATCAGCTGATCTGTTGATTCTCTCAAAGTTTTTCTGCTTCATTGAACTGAAGGAGTTCAGTCAGGATCTCAGCTGTTTGTCTCCAACCAGGAAGATTCACTTTCACTTCAGATCCTCCATCTGTTCACGTGTTTGCTGTCAAAAGATATTTATTGTATCTGTTTGTAACAAAATCACAATTTTCTCTCATTTCCAAAAATTAAAATCAATAATTCACTTTTATGTTGATTAACATAAAAAGTAAATTGTTCACACATTTAGTGAATCTATAGATCTATAGATCTATCTTCAGTGACAACCAGAGTTAAATCCTCCATATATGTGATGAACTTCTCTCTCTGACATTATAACCAGGAAATGTTAATATTTTGGTATTTCTATTTTATGCTGAAAGTAATAAAACCAAAAAAACAACTAAGAAATAATCTTATCTGACTTCTGATTCTACAGTAAAGGACCAATGAGTCTCCATCCTGCAGATGAAACAAGTTGAGAGGTTTGGGGAGAGTCAGCAAACTTCCCCCAATGTTTTCACCACACAGTGGTTTTCTTTACATTAAGTGAGTAAACAAAGTTTACGCAACATGAAGAGCCGACTCAGCTCTGGCAGACCTCACTAGGAACCTCAGCATAGAAGTGGAACTGATTTACCACTTCTTCTTCTTCTTCTTTTAGAGTTTCTGCAGCTTTAAAAAAAAAAGGTAATTCCACAAAAGCAGAATCTTAATATTATGCTCTCATGTCCTTAATCACTGCAGCTCAAAGTTACTCAGCAGCAGCTCAAGTTCAGTTTTGTCACTACATTTCCCAGCATGCCTTTGGTTCATTTTCAACAATTTAACAATGAAACACTGAGATCTGGAAAGTTTCTCTCAATATATTCAGTGCAGAACTCAGAAAAGAGATTCAGTTGATAGAAAATCATAAAATAATCATCAGCTTCACATCATTTATTATAAACAGGCTGAATTCACAACATCAAGAATCTCATTTAGATCCTAAATCTTAGAAGCTGAAGTTCTGTCTGCAGCATTTCTATGATGAAAACTGTCCAGATCCTTTCAGAAAGTGAAACATTTATTTTCTTCACATCCAGTTCCTCCAGTTCCAGTCAGAGAGACTGAACTGGAGGAACTGGGAGGATTTATTTAAACTAAATGAACCAACAGAGTTTAAACATCAAAGTGAATCCATCCAGATTCTGGGACAAAGAGACTCTGAGGTCCAGATGTTCTAGAAACTCTTTTCCTCTCTGTACTGATTCTGGTTCTGAATGTGGTTCTGGTGGAGATCAGAGGAGGAATCAGACCAGAACCTGGTTCTGTCAGACTGTTGGACTGTAGAAAACACAGATCCATCCGTCTGTTTCTGTCTTTCCTTCCTTCAGTCTCTCCTGTCAGGATTTCATACCAGTTTGGTTTCATGTTATTGTTGATCTGCTGTCACTGAAACCAGGATTCAATCTTCACATCACAACTAATCAGAGAAACTTTTTTATTATTTCCTTCAAGAGGTTGGATGAACTCAGTCCAGATAATATTCACACAGACAAAAACTGGGATCTGCTGGGACTTGTAGCATTTTAATAATCAACAGTTTGGATCAGTTCCTAAGTTTTAGGATTCAAAATGTTTTGTAGAGAGAGAAAGAGAAGAGAAGAGAAGAGAAGAGAAGAGAAGAGAAGAGAAGAGAAGAGAAGAGAAGAGAAGAGAAGAGAAGAGAAGAGAAGAGAAGAGAAGAGAAGAGAAGAGAAGAGAAGAGAAGAGAAGAGAAGAGAAGAGAAGAGAAGAGAAGAGAAGAGAAGAGAAGAGCTCAGGAAAAGATCCTTAATGTTGTGAATTCAGACTGTTAATCATTAATGATGTTATGTTGGTGATTATTCTGCTCTGATTTTCTATAAACTGAATCTATTTAGAGAAACTCTGAAAAGCTCCAGAGTTTCTATCACAACACTGATTTCTTAGATTTTATCTTCCTGCAGCAGATCAATAACTCACACAGGCTCTTATTTACTAATACTAAATAAATCTTCTTTAAATTACATTAGTTAAGTTAATAAAACTTCAGCTTCTGCACTTTACAATACTTTATTTATCCCAAAAGACAAATCAAGCTCAGCAGCTCACTGAAACACATTCCTGCACACTACAATGGTATAAAACAACAACCATTCACAGAAAAATACATTTGACTCTCACTTGTCTGAACAATTAACAGGTTAATCAGAGTAGGGTGTTCAAATCTCTTCCTCTGTCGTTCACCTTTAAACATCTGTCAGGATTTGAGAGTCAGATGAGAAACAACCAGATTTTTTTAAATAACATGGCAGGTAAAATACACCTGACTTTATAACAGAGGTTTTATTTTTATCTTTTATTTTTATCATACTCTGACCCGCTTTGATTGTCATAGAGTTAACTTTCCGAGGTTACCTGAACGCATCATGAGGAAGGAGCGGTAACTTTTTGCACAGCAGCTGTGCAGAAAGTTCACTGGTGCCAGAAGGTCCAAGAGAATCATTCAAACAATGAGCACGGCCGTCAAAAAGGTTTAGAGTTCAAAATAAAAGATGCATAATGGCTCAAAACAAGCTAATACATAAATAAAATAGATAAAGTCAGCAAAAAAGTGGAATAATTATCAAGGTCTTGAGTGATGATTCAAAAATACTTAAGTAATTTAGCAGATCTACAGCTTTAAAGTCATTTATCACATTGAAAATAATCTGGATTATTAGTAAAACCATACAGTAAACAGACAAGAGCCACAGATAACACATAACATTACAGACTTTAAAATTAATTGCAAATTAAGAAAAACAGAGTTCGCAATGGGACTGTGTGAATCCTGAATCTCTGAAGTTAAGAAGTGGAAATCCATAAGTAATTCAAACTCTTGATTGGTTTATATTAATCCATAAGTCCTAAAAGAATCAAATGTTTGTTTTAGGCGTAACTTGCTGAAGGATTGGCACGTCCTGCTCAGAATCGAGATTTTTCTGCTTGTTGCTCGTTATTATCTCGTCTCTGCAGGTCCGTTAATGTCAGGTGTAAAAGTGAAACCACAAAGACAACAATCACTGTTCAGCTTCACATTCAACCTGCATTTATCCAAACAGTAAAATGCATAAAAACATCTCAACATGGTGTTCAGATAGCAAAGCCACAAAGAAAACATTAATTACCTTAAAGATATGAAGCCGCATCTTCTGGGAGCTCTGAGCGGACAGAAGGAGAAAAGGAGAAAAAACTGTCTGGGCTGATTTTAGCTCAGTTACTGTCATCCTACGTCCCATCAGCTCATGGTGTCGATCTCCTGCTGCATGTAGGCGACGGGGAGATTTCTAGAGAAATGATATCATACGGAAACAATTCCACTGAAATGAATGTATCCGTTGTCTAACCCGTCCTCCCAAACCCCCTTACTCTATTGTTCCAAGATTAAAACAATGGATGTGCTATTTCACACAGAAATGGTTTCTACTCCAAGAACCGAGTTTTATCCTCTGGTTCCTGCTCCCACACAGAGCTCCCATTTGAACATTACTGACCCGGTGCATTACTACAGTAGACGGCAGGTTTATAAAATTAACACACATTTCATATAGTGTACATGAGCTAATCAACCACCAATACTGTTCAGGTGATCACTTAATGATCGCAAAATGAAAATTCAAAGACACAAATCTGCAACGGACAGGATGTTCTGTTTGGTGTTTTCATGTACTTTAATTTAAACCTCCTGTTATGTTGCGGGTCAAATTGACCCGTTTTAAAGTTTTTTTTTTGTTTTTTAAATAGTTGGAAGTATTTTTTCTGCATGAAACTGTTTCTATTTGTCTTAATAAGTGCACTACATATAAACTGAAAATGGTTCATTTTACACATCTACACCAACCCAGGGTATTACATAGAAACTGTTTGGGTCAATTTGACTCTGCAGTCAAGTTGAAGGGTGAAAATGTAAACAAAAAAATCAATTTCTATATTTTTCCTTGCAGCTATGAACCATATTTCACCACACATACACAAATACATGTGCATTTCTCACTATTCTCTTTACTTCACTGTGCAGGTGTTCATACAACTTTTGATGGGAACCTTTTCTGTTCCCATGGACAAACTCCACCAACACTGAGTGATTCTCAGCAGAAGTGGGGAGAAACACAAATACTCTCTGCATGACTCATTTGTCTTGATTTTAATCAGCAGGTCAAAGAACAGTATATGTGTCTCAAGTTCAATTATAAAGATCACCCATTGAAAAAGAATTCAAAATGTAACATAAAATATTTTACAAAATATCAATTTCTATGATAATTATTGTTTTTGGTGTGTAGGTTTAAATTGTCATTAATGATCCTTTACTTCTCACACTAAAGCATAATTAAACATTCCACGCGTCAAACTGACCCAGGAACATTACTGCTCTACCTCAAAATGAACATAACAGGAGGGTTAAGCCACATTTTACAGAAACTGGATACAAAATCTCCAATGGGGGCTACAACCATTTCTTGTGACAGATTCCTGCTCATCCTGCATTGGAGCAGCTGGTTTTGTGGACATGACCTAATGTGTAGTAACAATCTGCATGTGCATGTCGCTAGCTGTAGCGGCTAATGGTCAATGTCAACTAATATCGATGGTCACTCTACTCCCCAAATGTCCCAACCAGACCCAAAAAAGTCCCACTGAAAATCAACAAGAGCAGAGATTCAGATGCAATTGTCTAGATGCTGGAAGTTGGTATGGATGAGGAGGATCGGGGAGCTGATGCACCCAGTTACTGGAAAACCTTTTTGTGCCAAGAATAAGACCAAAGCTTACATGTGAATGTCAAACAGTCTTATTAGGACTTGTCCTGCTGAGGCTTGTCAGATTAATTGTACCTTAAATACTTGTAATTTCACTTGGTGATGGAATTAACAAAAGAACTTTTCAGTAATTCTAATTTTGTCATGAGTTCTAGGTGGTGAGGTAAACACAGTTGACCCAGGTAGAAAAGAGCGAATGATGTTTAATGAAGAATCACACAATGTACAGTCCAGGCAGCAGTAGCAAAGATTCTCATACTGGTAGTAACTGGATTAAGACATGAGACATGACAAACAACAGCCAAGACAAGGTGGGATTAAATTCACAAGGAGGATAATCTGGGGAAAAGAGGGACAGCTGGGATCAATCAAGGGGTAGACAGAACAAAACTGAACACAGAAACCTAAATAAACACAGAAAAAAACGAATTCTCACAAATTTATGGAATAAGTCTGTATATTTGATCAATGCTTGCCTGCAGTTGAAAACAGTTTCACGATTCAGAAATACGTTTTGTGAAGAATTATCACATATTTGCCAAAGATGTTAAAAAATATAATCAACATGAGATTCTGTAACAATCAAAATGTTATTAATTTCAAAAACAGGATAAATACCTTCAGTGTGAACCAAATAAATCCTTGTTAGAGTTAACTTTGAACTTGTGATTCTGACTCCTCAGCTGACCCTCAGTTGGCATAAATTTGTGTCCTGCTGAGTTACACATAGCAGATGAGAGAAATATCAATATTCAATTACATGCTTCAATTCATATCAATTATACCAGCATAATTGACATTAGTTCAGGTTATGCAGGGGCAGCTGCAGAAACACAGGAGAGGCAGAAAAAAATTAATTAAATGAAATAAAATCTGTCTTATTGTATAATTTTGAATCTTTAATATTTGCTATATTAAAGACACGACTATGCGTAACTCAACAGAGCACAAATTTATGCTGCCAATTGAGGGTCAGCTGTGGACTCTGGATGAAATAATTGAAAATATAAAGTTTGTCAAGACTGAAAATAACTTTTCAGTCCTTTTCAACAAAGGACTGAAAAGTTCCTGTGTTAGTAATTCCTTCACCAAGTGATCAATTAGATTAATTACATTGTGCATGTTTTAACATATTTATATTTTTGCTATAAAGACACTATTAATCTGACCATCTTCATCAGGACATCATTTATTGAAAAAGCCTGCTTAAGTTCTGGCCTCATTCTTGGCACAGAGAAAGAAAAGGCCTTCCAGTAACTGTGGGTGCATCGGCGCCACCAACTGGAAACATGAAGTTACAATCTTGCTTTGTGACTCATTAGTTTTCTATTTGCAGTCAGTCATGCTTTACAAAATTGCAAGGTGTGTCAGGAAAACAGTTTTTGATTTATAATAATTGTGATGTAAATGTCCAAATGGAGTAGTTGTGAAAAATAAAACAGTTTTTACTGCTGTCTCTGTTAATTTGAAGCCTTCTTTGAAATGTCTAATAACAGCTTTGATAAAAGATGAGTTGTTCTTATAATCTGTTGTTGAAAGGAGCTTGTTTGACTTATATAAATATTTTTTATTAGACAAAATTTGATCAAAGTCTCATCATCACATTTTATTAAATAAGAGTCGAAACTGAGAGGCCAGGCAGGGACTGGTACCAAAACAAATCAGAACAGAGTAAACAGAAAGGTTTCAAAAACATTACATTATTGGTTACAGTACTTTGTAAATGATATTTAATCAATTTTATTAGCACTATAATTATTGTTATATGGAAGCCATACAAGAAAAAAATATCTCCATTAAAATATAAAAATATATATATCAATTCAGATTTCATAAAAATTTATTTGTCTCATTAGTTTATTTTGTGAAATTATTCAGCTCAGATTTAATCTTCTAGTCACAAACTGGAAGTTCTTGGTTTATTTCTCTACATGTTTCAACTGATCATATATTTGTTGATTGTCCAGATAATCACACAAATGCAGCTTTCATGAAGACAGGAATGTTTTTTCCAGTGGCAAAAGGTCAGGGATAAAAGATGACCTTGATCCGATACACAGTGAAACTGTTTGTGTGGACAGACTGTCTCTGTTAAATCCTTTAGTTCTCCACCAGAGGGCGCTGTGAGGTTAAAACTTTAGGTTCTGGACTAAAATAAATAATATGTGAAATAATGAGATGTGGGCTGCACAGTGGCGCAGTTGAGAAACTTGTATTACTACATTGCAATACAAGTTTCTCACTTATATTTTTGATATACATAAAACCAACCTTGTAAACATTTTGTAAATATTAAAGGACCTTGAAATGCATGGTTTTTAACCAGGGGCTACACATATTTAAAAATCATGAATGTAAACATAAATAATTTATTTTAAAAAATAATCTTTGGTCTCACTAACAATCAGCTGATCCAGCATTTAGACACAATAACTGATCAATGGGTCTGTCTGACTCCAGAAACATTTTAGAAATTATTAAAATCATCATTATTACAGTACATTTTACAGAATGAAACAATCATGACCTTTTTGTTGTGCAAAATGACTGTCAACCAAACTCAAGTGAACAAACCCTTTATCTGTATTATGTGTTTCAACTACATTTATCAAATGATGAGTTTTCTTCTTCGGTCTATTGTTCCTAAACCAAATAATGAATATTATAATTAGAACCATCAGAAATGCTATCAGTCCCAGAGGGATGAAGATGATGATCCATCTTCCTCTCTCTGGTTCTGGAGTCAAAGTTGGTCTCTGAGTTTGGATCTGATCAGCAGCTGCTGGAAAGAAACCAGAAATATTTATTAATATTTGATGAAAACTGAGATCCAGGAGGATTCATGATGAAGATGAAGATGTTGGTTCATCAACACAGGAATCAGGATTTTAACTTTGAGTGGAAAAAATTATTTCTTCTCACCAGTCACGTTGAGTCGACATCTTCCAGAGTTGAATCCATCTTCAGTTTTCACGTCACACAGATACAGACCAGAGTCTTCAGTCCTCAGTCTGGACACATGGAGTCTGATTCGTCCTTCTCTGAGGACGTCTTTGTCACTCTGGACTCGTCCTGAAAACTGATCATCCTGAGACTCTGGAAACTCAACTCCATCATGGACGTGATAGAGAACAAAGACTCCATGATCTGTGTTCGCTTCACAGTAGATAAACAGATTCTTCCAGTTTCCCTGAGTCCTGGTGGTGAAGGTCCACTCCAGAGTGATGCTGTGGTTCTCCTCTGCCTCATAGCTGCTCTGGGTCACATTCACTACAAATGTTGCTGCTGAGGAGACAGAGAGGGAAAGAGAGGAGCAGACACACTGAGAACTGGAACATGGGAGTCTTTCAGCTCCATCTAGAGAGCTTTCTGTCACAAAGACAAGATGGAGACTGACCACAGACACATGAGCTGAGGATGAGGAGCAGCAGGGAGATCATCTTCATCCTGAGAGAGGAAGAGGAGGAGGAGAGGCAGCAGAACGTCAGGAACAACATCACCCATTACAAGGAGCATCTGCTGCTACAGCTTTAATATATTGATTTAATTATTCAGCAACATTTACAGACGATAAAGTGAAGGACAGTTTTCTGGTGGTTTTCTGTGAACATTTTCTCATCTTTAGTCTTTGAGCTCATCTGGCTTGAAAAAAAAATCAAGATGAATAAACATCAGTGAAGTGATGAAGAACATCAGGAAAGATGTTTGATCAGCTGGTTCATAAACTTTCTGTCGTATTTCATCAGCATGGTGGAAAAGTTGAGTTTAATACAAAACAGAGAAAAGATTCATTTTTTAAAACGGATCATTACTGCCACCTCGTGGTGTTAAAGAAACACAGCAGTAGTAAAACTACAGGGGTCTCATGGGCACAAGAAATGTGAGGCGTCATATTTTATGCAAAAGTCGGCATGTATAAAAATTAACTTAAATTTGGGTACATGTACGCACACTTTTTCCCTGGCGTGAAAATGCGCTGCAGCCACGCAAACTTTTTCTGTGAACAATATCAAACTACAAAGCGTCAAAACTCATCTAAATATACTGAAGTCTGACGACTTTCGGTTATTTAGACCAGGAAGCATCAAATCCGATGTTTTTTATGATTTTAATATTTTATTGTTTAAACGTAAACGATGAAACTGAACCGCATTGACATGCGCAGTGGTTTCCTCTAATCGTCAGTAATATAATAGCGCTGCATAAACCATAAGATATGGCGACATGTAAAATCAGCAGCGCTTCGCTTTCACAGACGGTGGGGACTTAGTCCAACTTTTAGCGTCACTTGGAAGGAAAGCTTAAAGAAAGGTAAGATCTGTGGACGTGATGCTAGCAAAGCTAGCTGTACTGAGACACATGTTGCATCTGCGATGAAAAAAAGTTGTCACTCATGCGCTGAATTATTGTGTGGAGGTGTTGACTGAGGTGTCGCAAATATGGGACAACGTTGTGACCAAAGTCTGCATTGATATGACATTCAGGAACGATCCGATTCTTCTGGACGGATCTTTACTGATTAAATTTATTTCAGCTCTAAGTATTTAATATCTAGGTGTTTTATGGGAATGTGGATCTTTAAGATACATTTGAGAAGCAATTTTGATAGGTAAAACTTAATGTTTTTGTCACATAGCGCGGGGTGCTGGTCTTGACTTGGTCTTGGGTTTGTGGTCTTGACTACAACTCTGCTACTGGCTCCTTGGTTGCATGTCCTCCCTCACCCACCTTCTTTCCATCCCCTTTCTGTTGGATTTCTTTAGAAATAAAAGCCACTAGTGGCAAAACAAGTGAAGTTTATGCTATGTTAGGACAGGACAGGAGACCAGATGTTTCCATCCCTGAAATTGTGATGCGTAGAATCAGTAAGTCTAAACTATGTTACAGAGAGTAAACACAATAAAAACATGCTTTATCTGTGGCATTGTTCATTAAAATGGCACATTACTGATGTATTAAAATTGGATAAGATCGGTTCACTTAATGATATTGTATTAGGGATTAGGTAATGCGTTCAGCAAGTACTTTTACTTTTAATACTTAAGTATTTTCAAAAGCCAGTACTTTTTTTACTTTTACTTAAGTAAAATGTTAATGTGGTACTTTTACTTTTACTTGAGTACATTTTTGTCTGTGTATTTGTACTTTTACTTAAGTACATTTTTTGAGTACTTTCTCCACCACTGCACATACATAAGTAGCTGCGCAAAGGTGAGCCGCGTAAATGTGGACCTTTGGCTCTGATGGAGAACATCGCCAATAGAAGGACTCAGAGCGAGCGATTGATCAGATTATATTGATCTGCTGGGAAATATTGATGATGGTTTATTAGCGTTTATATTAATCCAGACTGTATCTGAGCAAAACTTAAAGAAGGAGCCGTGCGATACCGGGACCGGTGCAGCTGCAGTCATCCTTTATGAATTCGCCTTTATGGACAGAAATAATCTCTAATCTGTAAATGTACAATTTATGCACATGACACATAATATCAGTTTTGACGTCCCTACACTGGCTCCCTGTAAATCAGAGAACAGACTTTAAAATAATGTTAGTGTAAGATGATTTATTTTTCCTTTTCAATTAATATGGTTTCATGTGAGATTGGTTATTTGCTGGGGATGTTCCATGGATGAGTGGGGGCGCTGTGCCTTTGGGAGGACATGTTTCTTTCTTCTTCGAGGGTTTTCTTCTTATGAGGGGCTGAGACGTTAGCCTGTTCGGTTACACTGTTGAATAATAGTCTGCACAGCTACGCTATTCCCTCTCAGTGTCTGCTCTTTCTCTACCTCCTATTTAATGGTGACGCATTTGGATCGCTGCTCGGCGGGGGCGGGGCTGGGGGCCCCGGGTCTGGGGGTGCCAGGGAAGGAGGAATGGTTTCAAGTCGCTTAAATGTCTGATTATAGACGGAGAAAGTGCGCCCTCGCCTGTTGAGAAAGGTGTATTTAATGTTAAAGTTACCTTCCCCAATCGAATATATACTAGTCACCACCAATGGCTGTTTCACTCATGGTTTAGCCGAAATGCTTCCTGGGTAAAAATCAAAAGACAAACGCGGTGCCCCCCCCACTCAGCAGTTTCAGTTTCGCTCCGCGCACCCCGCGATCGTCAGGTGTGCCGTGGAAATTATTCAATTTCACCTACGGTACCGTATTTTCCGGAATATAAACTGCTACTTTTTTCCTAAGCTTTGAACCATGCAGATTACAGCCCGGTGTGGCTTTTCTGTGTATTTTTCTTCAACCACCAGGGGGCTCTCTTGCAGGAAGTGAATCATTAAAAGTCTAAATTGTAAATCAAAGAAGAACGTGCTAATTTTCATTTAGAACAACCACATGCTAGCAGCAGGCATGACAGAGAAATGTTTTCAAACTCATATGATGAAGCTTTTAAGTTGAGGGCTGTCGGTCTGGCAGTACAGGAGGGAAATAAAGCCGCTGCACTTAAGCTCGGTGTGAACGAAACCATGGTTCGGCTTTGGAGACGGAGTGCTGCGTCCTTAATATATCCAGCAGATTTATTAGGACGCAGCCCTCTGCTGCCCTCTGCTGGGTCCTTATGGAAAACCGAGAGCAGCTTCCAGTTTGTTTGTTTGTTTGTTTGTTTGTTTGTTTGTTTCTTTTTTCTTTTTTTTTCTTTTTTTTTGTAGTGGTATAGAAATATACATAATTCCCTACAAATAGTTTCCAGGTGAGAAGTTCCGGTCCTTGAAGTTGGCGTGGTGTATATAAGGGAGCTGCGGCGTTCATTCAGGCATGTGTCGTCTTTGTTCTCCCACTGTGTGGTTCGCGTCTGGTGGACTCTGGCAGCAGAAAGCAACAAATCGCTGGCTGGTGCATGCTGAGCTGATGTTTTGGTGGTAGGTGTTCTCTCTCCCTGCACTTTAGCTGATCTTGGTCAGAAAATCTAAACTGAAGTGTGATCGTAGGTAAAACGCCACTGCGCTGCGTTCCTTTTCTTCCTCGGTCTGCGAGTGTGTGCGCATGTTTTGTGGATCAGCAGGTAAGAAATTAACACTCATCTAAGCTCCAGTTTCTTTTATTTAAAATGGTGCTAAATTTTTTATAGGTTCCCCACAGTTGAACCATTGCTGCTCTGTCTGCGTTCGTTTCCCGGATCTGTTCGGCTTTGTTCTGCACCGGCTACGTAAATCTCCCGGATTTCTGCACAATTGTTCTCGAGTTGGACTGTGGCGGCGTTATCCGCCCTAATTGGAGCGTGTTTGGGGTGTGGCATCGGCGCGCCCGTTTCATCTCCCGCTGTGGCAGGGCCACGCCTGGTCTTAATGTTTTAACTTGTATTGTCTGATTTTTATTTTTCTACTTTTGTTCACAGCCCTTTTTGTTTGTTTAGTCGGGCTGATATTGTTGGTTAATTTTTTGTTTGCAGTTGCTGAGGTCCGGTGGCGGTGTTGGTGTGGTGACGGTGTCTTCCTCGTCTGTGTGCTGTGATTCTGGAGTTTGGCTTGTCTCACTGCGTCTGGTGTTAAAGGTTTTTTTGATTTGCTGTGTTTGGATGTCGTCCCCATAGCGCCCGCTCCGGCCGGTAACCTCAACTGCTGCAGCAGTTCTATTTCCTTTGATTTCTTTAGTTTAATTTTTAAAAAGAAATTGGTTTTAAAAACATTTTTCAAAAGAATTTAATAAACGTTTTTTTTTTATCATTTTGAAATGGTTTCAGATGTTTTAATCCATGCATGACTGAACCTGTGTGCCTTAAACAAGAGGTAATATTCTCTGGGTGAAATTCCCAGGGTGGCGTTGTTGAGCAATTTACTAAAATTAAACTTCCACAAAATCTGAATTTCCATCTAGTATCGCCACATTATTTTTTCAAAAAAAATTGAAGGTGCTAGTATGGTGCGCTCCATAGTCTGAAAAATACGGTAATTAGTTTTAAAAGGTTGGTACAGAGCATTTTACATTAAAACAAGAGAATTAGTGATGCATGAATGTTACAGGTAGCGGTGAGAGCATCGTATCTAGCAAGACTGTGACGACAGTGATGAAAAGACGGTGAAGCTCAGCAGTAGCTGGAAAGAACATGGGTGAAGTGAGCTTCTCAAGCCTGGCTACTATAAAAACTGAAACCAGAGAGACTGAGAGCTGTTCAGGAAGAGCTTTGTCTTTCTTCAATTTCTGCCAGGAAATCGGCTGTTTTCATCCAGACATGCACAGGTTTCACACTAGGTGCGTAAAATATACAGATATTAAAATTTTGTACATGCAAATATTCATATTGTAACAGTGAATATGAAGTGAAATGTTTCCCAAATATTATCGATTCTTTCAGAATAAGAATTATTTTCTGTGTTCCAGCTATAAGAATGCTTTTGTTTGTAAAACACTTTGAAGTTTTCTACAACTTCTTTAAATTTAAGACCACAGTGTTATGGCCCTGTTCAGATGTAATTTTGAAGTGGACATGTTACGTGCAATTTGAAATAAGAAATGTCAAATGCGATAAAAACACATTTTAATATTTATTTGATTCCTATTCAAGATACGTTGATAAGAATGACTATATATGTAATATAGGTGGCTACAGAGTATCTTTGTTAACATTTTTGCCTCGAGATTTTTTCAATTAAAACAATGTACCTTTGCACAAATAGGTTGAATAACACTGATCTAGACCTCTCAGATCTTCTGGTTCTGGTCTGCATCCCTAGAACCAGAACCAAACAAAGAGAAGCAGCATTCAGCTCCTATGCACCAGAGATTTGGAACAAACTTCCATAAAACTGTAAAACAGCTGAAACACTGAGTGCCTTTAAATCTTGATTAAAAACCCACCTGGTTAGAGAATAAACATCCACATCCCCACTCAAAGGACTCCCTGACTCTGTCTTTAAATCCCTTTTAAATAAAATATATTATTTTTTATAAATACTTATACTCAAACAAGGACCGTTGCCATGGTTATTGTTTGTGGTGGCAGACTTCCGGGTATTCAGAATAATTTACATTGATATGTATCTATGGGTGGCGACATGGCGGAGCAGTAGCTGTGCTCTATTTCCTGTAAATTGACATTTATAAAGGAAGGGCTTAATACATCCGGATTTTCTTGAGCGTCGCATTTTTGTAAATTTGTCCGTACGTCAAGTTTCGGTGTGAAAACTGTGCACTCTTTTATGCATGAGGCCCCTGATGGCTGTGGATAAAACTTGTGGAGTTTTGGGGTATTTCCATGCTCCATTCTTTGTTGTTTCAGGACAGCTTCAGGGCTTTACATGGTTTTACATATCATTGTGGTAGGGGAAGTCACTGTAAGGCAGAGCAATAGTCTCTGTTGGATTTTTATTTTACATGGAACTGCCCTGAAATTAAACAAAAATAACTCAGAATTAATAAACTTTTGATCTAATATCACAACAAGTAACCAGTTAATGGTGCACACAGGTTTATAAGATTCCCATCAATAACAAACAGAAACCATTTAAATAGGAAGATGATAGCAAGCTGATTATTAATACATGAAAACATCATGTAGTGAAGAGGATTTTCCACTTGCACCTTTGTCAAAGTCTCAGATTATTTTTGGACCAACATAAAAATAAAAAATCTTCAATTTGTCCCTTAAACTTTAACTGATACAAATAAACAGAGATAAAACATATATTCTTTTGATAATGGAAAATCAATCAATCAAATTTTATTTGTATAGCACATTTCAGCAGCAAGACATTTCAAAGTGCTTTACATAATTTTCAAAACATTGTTTGACAAGGAAAAAGTGAGAAAGAAAAATAAAAAGAAAGTAAAAAGAAAAGATGAAATCGTTAAAAACATTAAAAACATCAAATACGTTGAAGGCATCAATTGCCATAAGCAAATCTAAACAGGTGGGTTTTAAGTTGAGATTTAAAGGCACCCAGTGTTTCAGCTGTTTTGCAGTTTTCTGGAAGTTTATTCCAAATCCGTGGTGCATAGAAACTAAATGCTGCTTCTCCTCGTTTGGTTCTGGTTCTGGGGATGCAGAGCAGAACCAGAACCAGAAGATCTGAGGGATCTAGACGGTTGGTACAGCAGTAACAGATCTGTAATGTATTGTAGTGCTAAACCGTTCAGTGATTTATAAACTAACAGTATTTTAAAGTCTATTCTTTGAGCTACAGGGAGCCAGTGTAGGGACTTTAAAACTGGTGTTATGTCTCTATCTTCCTGGTTTTAGTCAGAACAGCAGCAGCATCTGGATCAGCTGCAGCTGTTTGATTGATTTATTAGTCAGACCTGTGAAGACGCTGTTGCAGTAATCAATACGGCTAAAGATAAACGCATGGATGAGTTTCTCTAGATCCTGCTGAGACATTAGTCCTCTAATCCTGGAGATGTTCTTCAGGTGATAGAAGGCCGACTTTGTGACTGTCTTAATGTGGCTCTGAAGGTTCAGGTCAGAGTCCATCACTACTCCCAGGTTTCGGGCTGATCGCTGGTTTTCAGTTGTAATAACTGAAGCTGTGCATTGATTCTAGTTCGTTCCTCTTTAGGTCCAAAGATAACTTCAGTTTTGTTTCTGTTCAGCTTGAGAAAGTTTTGGCACATCCACACATTTATCTGTTCTAAGCATCTGTTCAGTGATTGGATGGGGTCAAAGGTCACCTGGTGACATCGTGATGTAAAACTGTGTATCATCTGCATAGTTATGGTAGCTGATCTTATTTCCTGTTATAACCTGAGCCAGTGGGAGCATATAAATATTGAAAAGAAGGGATCCTAGGATTGTACCTTGGGGTACCCCACATGTGACCTTTGACCTCTGATGAGAAGTTTCCAATTGAAACAAATAAATTCCTGTTCTTTATGTAAGATTCAAACCAGTTGAGCACTGGACCAGAGAGTCCGACCCAACTCTCCAGTCGATTCAGTAAAATGTCGTGGTCAACAGTGTCAAAAGCTGCACTGAGGTCCAACAGAACCAGCACTGTGGTTCTCCCACAGTTTGTATTTATATGGATATCATTGAACACTTTGACTAGGCCGTCTCCGTGCTGTGGTGAGCACGAAAACCAGACTGGAAGGAGTCAAAGCGATTCATTATTGTTAGGAAGCTATTTAATTGTTTAAAAACTGCTTTTTCAATAACTTTGCTGATGAATGGGAGGTCAGAGGTCGGCCTGTAATTCTGCAGTAGTGATTTGTCTAGACTGTTCTTTTTTATAAGTGGTTTGATAACTGCTGTTTTCAAAGCCTGGGGGAAAACACCTGAAGACAACGATGTGTTTACTATTTGGAGCAGATCATTAGCAACGACAGGAAAATAAAATAATTTTGTAGTGCCTTGGAGAGAATTTTTAATAAGATAAATGTAAAGATCCAGCATGGCTGCTGCTACATCAGTTAACAACATACTTATCTGCTTCTGTATTGTAAAATATAGAGATCTGCTCTTTTCCCCTTTCATATTGATCATGTGACTCATTTGAAAGTATAAAACTGAACTAACGCCCAATCCTGCTGTCGTGTTGACAGAGCAGCCAGTTCTCCCACCTGTCCCTCTCAGTGACAACAGGTCTTTTCACAAAACTGGTCACTAAATAAATAATTTTTTCTTGTTCAGAGGAAAAACCAACAAACCAGCTGCCTCCTCTTGTTTCCTCCATGTTGATCTACTCAGGTTACAGGAAGTCAAATTGTAATTAAATAATATAATAATAACAGCTCAGATCTGCTCTGGTTCAGCATCTCTCATTTTACTGATAAATAATGTAACCTGGAAAATTAAACATTAAAATCAATTCAGAATTTTATTAATAAACTGAATGTAATCAGATTTCAGTGTATTTAGATGAGTTTTGATGCTTTTTAGTTTCACAGTTTCACAATATGGGACCCCACATTTTTTGCTTATGCTTTATACATGAGACCCCATAAACCTGCCAGTTACAAAAACGAACTCATTGCTAATTACATTACAATGTCAAGTTGTTAAATGTTTTCATAGAGTTCCTGATTAATAGAAAGTGGTAGATTAAAAAGTGACAAATAATAAAACAGATCCAATTTACTCACCTGATTTATTGTGGAATCAACAATCTGTTTAAATATTAAGGTACGTCTAGTCCTTCCTCATAGTCCACTGGATCTATGTGGAGCAGTATTGTAAATGTCGTGGTAATAATAGGTGTGGGTGGAACCAGGTCAGGTAGTTTTACATGTTGCTGTGCAACTGAAAGATCATCTTCCTCAAACTCAGACTTCTGCCCTGAGTCTCTCTGGTTAATAAGAGTCTTTGCACTTCCAGTTTTTCACATTACATTAAATTACTCACATTTCAACTTGAAGTATTTAATAAAATGCATAATTTTTACATAGCTATAAACACATTTCCAAAATTCCTGAGGTGAATTTTGATTTACCTCAGAACTGAATGTGAAAGAAAAATAGTGATAAAATATAGAACATCTTTTAATAAAGGACTATAAACTAATTCTGTATAGCACTAGAGAGGATAATGCTAAATTGGCTCACTTAAAACTAAATAAAGGAGATAAAAATAAAACACTAAAGAGAATTACTGAAGTGGTTGAATAGCTGCTGCTACATCAGTAAACATTATTCCTCCATTTTTAAACAAAGAGCAGCTCTGATGTCCACTTTCTCTTTCACACTGTCGATGCAACGCAGGTCAAGTTTCTCACAAACAAAATCGTCTCTCGTTTCTCAGGGCAATTTATTAATGTGACTGTTCATGTTGGCAGAACCACTTCCTGGACAAACTCCTTTATTGATCAGAACCAGAACTAATGCTGATCCCCCTCACTAACGGAACCTGACCTGCTGCTTCCTCTGATTGTTATCAAAAAGACAGTTGGACCTCCTGTAACTGAGTTGGGTGCAGTAAGAACTGTATGTAAAGCAGAGGTTCCCAAACTGTGGGGCACGCCCCCTAGGGGGGCGGCGCGGGAAGCCGTCTGGATGAAAAAAAACAAAATATGAACACTGTATGCGCTGGGTTTTTACCTTAAAATGGCCAACTCTGTTATTCCTATGTCAATTTGATACAGTAGAGGCTTCCACACTTCCCATATCTGTGTCCTCTGTCACTTTTATCAGCAGTTAAAACAGTTTAATCCTTTGTTGACATGTGGTAACCTGTTTTTCCAAGCCGCCTTTAAACGCAACATGAGCGCTGACGCTCGCGCTGGGTTTCCACCTGTGAAGGAGACCTGCTGCTGCTGTGCGGAGCTACGTAGGTTTGTGTTAGAATCACGGCAGCAAAACTGCAAAACGCAAAGAACTTTTCACAGTTTTTCACTCCAAACTAACCGACTGAGTTGAGTAAAGCTGTTGGATGCAGGTAATGTTAGCTAAAAGATGACTAGCTAACATCAATACAGAACCTTAAGCTTAACAAGTAGCTTGTAGGCTACCGATGTTGGTGTCTATTTTCAGTAGATAATAATAATCTACTTTTTGCTCCCAAAAAGTAGAGTATTATTATCTATTATATTATTATTACTAAATAGTTTCATTCGTGATTTACTGTGTAAGGATCAAGAAACATAAATACCAAGTCAGAGTTTTAATTACTGAACCTTCAAAGCTTAACATGAATCAATTAATCTACAGTTTATTTATTATTGATTTAATATTTGTGCATTTAAAAAACTAGAATATTGCATAAAGGTGCAACATTTCTTCCATCCATCTGCCTCACTGGGTCTCATCTTCCTCTTGAGAACAGCTCAAAGATTTTATTTGAGGTTAAAGGTCATGGGACTTTGGTGGCAGATTGATGGTACATTGAACCAGTTTTTGATGCTTTTGTTGCTCAAATCCCACTTATTCTGGAAGTTTGGGTCAGTACATACTAGGAAATAAAATCAGCTTCTCTATACAACTGCTCTAGAGTTTCCTGGTAAAAAGCTGCAATGACTTTGGACTTCAGAACTCAGTGGACCAGAACCAGCAGATGACAAGGTGACCCAAACCTTCACTGACTGGAAAAATCTCTCTGGACTTCAAGCAATGTGGTTTATTTATGTCCACTCCTCCTCCAGACCCTGGTATCTTGGTGTTCAGATGAACTGGAGAATTTATTTTAATCTGAAAGCAGAACTCTGGACCATTAAGCAGCAGTCCAGTTCATTTTCTCTAAATACCAGGAGAGATGCTTTTGCATCAGAAATGACTTTTTGTTACTTAAACTCCTTATGACAAAAATATATATAAATAAGTGGATTACATATATGTGACTGAATAGGTGCAGCAGTGTTTTTCCTTGGTATTACACTTGTCTGTAGAAACATGTGGAAGGTTTAATACATCCACATTTCCAACATTTGCATGTTTCCTTTCCTAAGCATGCAAATTTTCCTCTCATCCAAACTGTATTCAAATTACAGATCAGCCGAAAAACTCAGTTGCTGCTGATCTGCAGCTGGTCGTCTGAACGTCTGGTGAGGTTCTTGGTTCTGATCCAGAATCTGAGGATCATGTGACCTGATCTGACTCTAACTGAGGTGAAGCATCAGAAAGGAGCAGAAACACTAAACAGAAATGTGACACAGAGCAGACTCTGTCATGGTTTGGTTCAGTTTTTAAGATTTTTTTTTTTTATTCTGAAGATGATAACTTACTATGATTTAAAGTTTTAGGTCCACATTTATTCATCAGGATTGAATAAAACAAACAAAAATACAACTTCAAACAAAAACTAAACTCTACACAGCAGAAATGTGTGTTTTGTCCACATGGTGGCGCTCTAAGCTCCGACTAAAAGCTGCTCAGCAGTGAAAGTTTTTCTCCTCCTTTCTCAGGAGATGAGGATCAATCACTGTTTCTCTGTTTCACTATTTATTTTTCCTCAATGTGTGAAAAACATCCAGAAACTTTCATTAAGATCCAACAGGAACATTTCTGGAAAAACTTTCATCAGAAAATGTTTGAGTTGATTTAAAACCAGCCTGTCAGCTTGAAAAAGACGTTTATTAACACAATCCTGGTTTTATCGATAAAACTCAAATTACTGATCAAAGTGTTAAAGCAGCTTTTTAACCAAAATAATGATCAGTTCATATATTTAATCAAACTAAAACAACTCATTATTTAGGCTCTTTCTTTAAGCTACAGGATGGTCATCAGGATGAACTCATTAATTTAATATTATAAAACTAAAACCTGTCATTATAGATCTATAACAGTGAGAACAGAGGAGAACATCGAGGTTCTTTAATGAAAATGAAGCTGCTGTAACTTCAGCCTCAGTCAGATCAGAACCAGAGAATAAATCCAGTCACCAGCAGGAAACTGGACCTCAGGTTCTGTGGAAACTGGATTTCTGAGTCTGATGACCAGTTTCCATGTGTCTGGACAGAGTTACCATAAAGTTACTATGATGAAATTAAAGGAAGTTTGTTCAGAAACCAGTGATGGCTGCAGCTCCCTGCACATCCAGTCTGATGGAGATCAGTTCAGATTTCACTCTGGTTCTGGATCAGCTCCAGTCCAGTTCAGACCTTTATGATTTATAACTACATGCAGCGTTAACAGGAAGTTGTTAAAAAAAATCTCTGGTTTTTAAATGTTTTCCTTTCTGAAACACTAAGTTTTCTTGTAAGGTTAAACTTCATCAAAACAGGAACAGACCTCAGAGATATTCTCACCTTTTAATGAATTTTAGAACCAGAACCGACTTCAGTAACAGTTTATGTACAAAAACAAAAGAATCTGACTTCAGTTGCTCTCAATGGACAAACCTTTTAAATTTAAATACACATTTGGTGAAAAAATTAAGACACTGACATTTACACAGCATTATCACAGTAGAAGACAACATGGTTAAATGATGACATAAATATGTGATGTTCATAAAACTGATTCCCAGCAGAGCAGTTGAGACTGTAAGTGTTCATCAGAGAGACAACCTGGGGAAGAAAGTGTCTCTATGGCGACTTGTTTATGCTAACAGCGCTACGGACATTCAACCCAAAGGGAAAGAGTTGGTGTCCAGGATGTGTGGGGTCTGCAGAGATGTTAGCTGTTAGTTTCCTGACTGTGGACCTTGATGGAGGGAAGGTCAGTCCTGACTGCTCTTTAGAGTTTGTCTCAGTTCTGTTTTATTGCTGAGTTTGAACCACAGAGCTACGGCTGAACAGGACAGACTGGATGATGAATAAAGGGCGAGTAGCTGAAGACCAGCAGGTTGGAGCTCTGGAGTTTCTGCTGGACTTTCATCCTAACAGTGTCTATGAGTGAAGATCATCTCAGATTAAATGTTTCCAATGAACCAGAAGTGATCCACAGTGAACGGAGTGGGAAAGCAGATAAAATGAGATTCAGCAGAAATAATGAAGAATGTAGAGTTCACAAAGAAACATCTGACTGTAACATTTTGATTCAGTATTTATTAGAATCAATGGATAAATGGAGTCAAAAAATATATTTTCTTTCATTTTTAATGTTTTTTGGGGTCTTAAAATATTTTGGTCAACAGCAGAAGTTTTGACTGAATATTTACATCTATGAACAATTAATACTTTTACAATAAATAAACATTATCCATCCATCCATTATCTACAAAGCTTATCCTTGTGGGGTTGTCAGTGGTGGTGATCTCCAGTGGTCAACAGGTGAAGTAAACCCAGGACCAGTTCACCACAAACATTACAGGGTAAAAATTAAGTGAATAAATCCAGAACATCAGTCTTTCTATTTCATCTGTTAATATTTATAAAACATGAGGTTTATGTTCACCTGTTTTTAACATTTAAAACAGGTTTATATCTGATTACTCAAGAGGTTTTTATTTGTACCTGCTGAGTTTCCAGAAGACTGAAACTTAAGACATGATTTTATTTTCTGATTTTACTTTTTTGTAGAACAAGTAACAACTGGAGGAAACAGCTATAACTACAACCCATGCAACAAAATGACCCCATTTCCTTAGACTTGTTTCGTTTGTAGTTTCAGGTTTAATCTTTGGTTCAGAATGACTCCTTCTAGCTGTGAACAAATCAAAGACATCTGATTAATTAATATTCTAAACAAATGAGGTAGAAGCTGTTTATTTATAAAACCAGAATAATTTTGACTGAACTCACCAGATACATTCAATCGACATCTTCCAGAGTTGAATCCATCTTCAGTTTCCACGTCACACAGATACAGACCAGAGTCTTCAGTCCTCAGTCTGGACACATGGAGTCTGATTCGTCCTTCTCTGAGGACGTCTTTGTCACTCTGGACTCGTCCTGAAAACTGATCATGCTGAAAATCTGGAATCTCAACACCTTCATGAACCTGATACAGAACCAGTCCTTTACGATGCGCCAACAAGCTGCAGATGATGAACAGTTCCCTGTAGGATCCCTGAGTCCTGGTGGTGAAGGTCCACTCCAGAGTGATGCTGTGGTTCTCCTCTGCCTCATAGCTGCTCTGGGTCACATTCACTACAAATGTTGCTGCTGAGGAGACAGAGAGGGAAAGAGAGGAGCAGACACACTGAGAACTGGAACATGGGAGTCTTTCAGCTCCATCTAGAGAGCTTTCTGTCACAAAGACAAGATGGAGACTGACCACAGAGACATGAGCTGAGGATGAGGAGCAGCAGGGAGATCATCTTCATCCGGAGAGAGGAAGAGGAGGAGGAGAGGCAGCAGGACATTAATAAACATCAGTCAATACAACATCTTTCTTGCATTGAAAAAACACTAAAATTGTTTCTTTGTTGGATCCAATTTACTGAATGATTTCAGTCTGAATATCAGCTGCTTGTCACCAACATTTCCTGCTGATAGAAACTGGATGAGAAATAGAAACAAACTAAAGCACAGAAATGGCTCCACCTGCTGGACATCTAGAGGAACTGCAGCTCCTCGCTAGAATTTACATTTGATCTGCAGCATGTCTGTCAATTTATAACATGCAGTTTAAAATCAGCATTAAAAATTTGATTAACATCTAAAATACTGACATATGTGTGGACTCTCAGTGTTTCTACTTTTATAACAAAATGAGGCAGAACTTGATTAGAGCTGATTAATCTTTACTTTCAGATGTAAATCTGACATTTGAACCCTGAGGAGAAACAGGAGGTTTGTGGCTTTTATTCTATCAGAATAAAACAACTTTTACATTAAACTGTTGTTGGACAACCATCTGTGAAAGATGATTTTTATCCATGAGGAACTGAAAACAGCTGACTAGAGAAAGCAAAAGTCATGTCAGTCACTCATCACATCTAAAACTGTGACATAAACACAGAATAAAAAACCTTCATGTGTTTTATTATCCAGTTGGATTAAGAAGAACAATTATTTTCTGCTCAAAGAGCAAAAATCAGTGTTTAATAATAATAATAATAGTAAATTATTTGTAGGCGCCTTTCTTGACATTCAAAGACACTGAAATACATAAAATCTATTAAAAGATACATTAAAATAATAAAAATCCAAATCAGACATTCATGTGTTTAATAAAGAATCTTTAAACAGCATATCCTCAAACAGATTCAAAACAATAAAATTAAACATTTATTTGATCTGTTGAGACTTTAAGTCCAAAAATCTTCAAAATTAAGATATTTCTGAATTTAATCCATTAGATTAAATCAAATATGAAACAATTTTTCATTACAGCTTTTCAAAAGTTTTACCATGCAAGACTCAAACAGGAAGAAAAATAATCTGCCTCAGATTAAAATTACTGATGTATTGATCAGATACACTAACATTCCCCATTTATATTATTGTCTTATTTAGTTGTCAAATTTACAACAAATATAAACCAAACTAATTCAAACTTACTTGTCTGATTCATTTTCATTGTTTCTCAGAGTCTGTAGAGCCGTTCTGTTAGCGTCTGATCCATGGAGCAAAGTGAAGGAATGAGTGAAGGAACGACCAATAACAAGCTCTGTTCCTGTTCTTGTTCTGTTCCTTTTGTTTTTGCTCTCAGGTCCATAAATAACCAACATGTGACTTAAACTCACCACCAGATTCCTCGTCCCTCCAAACATCTCATGTTTATCAGTGTTTAACATTTTGATGTGAAACCTGAATTTTTATCTCATTTTTCTAAATTCTCTGATCAATGAAAACTGAATCTGGATTCTGATTAGAATCAGTTTGATTCACTTCAGACCCATAAAATCTGTTCCAGAGGTTTATAGAGCTAGAGTCAGTAGATCAGCTATAAACTAGATGTTTGCTCTAGTTGTTTCATTTAACAGTTTTATTCCCCTAACAGAAATCATCTGATCTGTTGATGTTCAGATAAATCAAAGTTTTTCTGCTTCATTGAACTGAAGGAGTTCAGTCAGAATCTCAGCTGTTTGTCTCCAATCAGGAAGATTCACTTTCTGTTCAGATTATTTATATCTTCACATGTTTGATGTTCAAAATCTTTATTGTGTCTGTTTGTAACAGCAAATCAATTTTCTGTTTATTAAAATGAATGATTAACTTTTATGTTGATTAACTCTCATCTCTGAATCAAAAGCAAACCGTTCACACAGGTAGTGGATCTATAGATCAATAGATCTATAGATCAATAGATCTATTATCAGAGTTAAATCCTCCATATATGTGATGAACTTGATCTCTGCCATCACAACCAGGAGAGGTTAATATTTTATTTCTTTTATGTTGAAGCAGGAATAAAGTTCATTATAACATCCAGTCAGATCTTTTCTTCACTTTGTTCTTTAAACTCTTTTGGTTCATTTTAGTTTAATAAATCCTCCCAGTTCCTCCAGTTCAGTTTCTCTCTGTTAAACTGAGATGTTCTGGATGTGAAGAAAATAAATGTTTGACTCTCTGAAAGGATCTGGACAGTTTTCATCCTAGAAATACAACAAACAGATCTACAGCTTTTAGGATCTAAATGTTTGTGTAGCAAAGATAAAAGAACAGCTCAAAATGAAAATGATGTGAATCTGATGATTATTCTGCTCATATTTTCTATCAACTGAATGGATTTTTTTAGCTCTTCACTGAATTTATTCAGAGAAGCTCTGAGAAGGTTAAAAATGTTTTTAAATGCAGAAAGTGAGAAAGAAGCATTCTCGAGTTATTGACATTTCAGTTTTAGTTTTGCTCTTACCACAAAAGAAGAAGTGAGAATATCTGACAGGGTCATTTCTTTCTTTAAGGCTGTTAGATGTTGTTACTTCTACTACTTGTGTTAACATCACCAGACTGTTCTGGTGATGTTAACACCAGAACAGTCTGGTGAACATGACAGCAGTCATGTTCACTTATGACTGCTGTCATGAGTCAGATCATCCCTGCTTCTTAAATAAAACACTAAAATAAACCTTTAACCTCCTGGTTGTGACATCAGAGACCAAGTTTATCACATATATGGATGATTTAACTTGTCACTAATAAAACATCCATTAACTGTATAAACTGTTTGCTTGTGGTTTATAGATGAGAGTTAATCAATATAAAGTGAATCATTTCATTTAAATGGAGAATTAGAGAAAACTGTTTAGTTGTAACAAAGTTCATGAGATCAGAGGATCAACAGATCATCTGATCTGTTAATGGAAAAGTTCAGTCTGAAGGAAACTGTTGGTTTTCTTCCCTGATCCAGATTAAATCTCTTCTGATCTCGTTAGATTTAAGCCGCCTCCATCTCTACATATGAGCCTCTAAAGAGCCGCCTGTTTAAAATGAAGCGGCTCTTCAGAAGCTCATATCTGCAGAGATAAGCTGAGCTGATAAGATCTGGACTCTGACGGCCAGAGAGGCGGCGCTCCGTCTGAACACCATCAGAGGAAACTCGCCTTGTTAGCTGAACAATGTGAGACAACTGGCTTGTGGAAAACATGAGGATGAAACCAATGAAACCAATTCACTGATTTGATCTGATTTAACACAAAGTGGTTTAAAGAAACCTGAACAATGTGAAGCTCATCCTGATGCAGCAGATCTGATGGTTCAGCTGATCAGGTGAGTTAATCTGATGTTTTATTGGTGTTTACTTCCTAATCTGACACTTTCTACTGTTAAAATGTGGAAGAACTCTGTGAAAACATTTAACGGTCTGGTGATGTTAACACAATTTAACCTGTTAAAAATGTGGATTTAAGTGTTTAGAGATAAATTGACTGAATTTAGAGCCAGTAAAGTTTTTCCAACACATCTAGAGAACCTGATTCAGAACCAGAAACAATGATTTTATAGCAGATATTAAAAACAAGACAGAAATATTATGGAGGGATTCTGAACCATGAGAGAGAAAAAGAACCTGCAGGTTAAAAACTGATGAAGTTAAAACAACTTTACATAAATAAAGTTCTTGATCTGATGGAGAATCTAAAGTTCAGCTTTTAGTAGGAAGGAAAACCTGTGAACATTAAAACTGTTCATGAATAAAAACACTGATTTTATTCTGATGGAGTTTTTATAAAAATCAGAAGCTGCAGAGAAAAGAAACATGATTTACTGCTGCAGTACTGGTTTAATACCAGAAGGTGGCAGTAATGATCTGTTTCTAAACAAACTAAACAACAGCAGTCCAGTTGTTCCTCATATTGTTCCTGATGTCCTGCTGCCTCTCCTCCTCCTCCTCTTCCTCTCTCAGGATGAAGATGATCTCCCTGCTGCTCCTCATCCTCAGCTCATGTCTCTGTGGTCAGTCTCCATCTTGTCTTTGTGACAGAAAGCTCTCTAGATGGAGCTGAAAGACTCCCATGTTCCAGTTCTCAGTGTGTCTGCTCCTCTCTTTCCCTCTCTGTCTCCTCAGCAGCAACATTTGTAGTGAATGTGACCCAGAGCAGCTATGAGGCAGAGGAGAACCACAGCATCACTCTGGAGTGGACCTTCACCACCAGGACTCAGGGATCCTACAGGGAACTGTTCATCTACTGTGAAGCGAACACGGATCATGGAGTCTTTGTTCTCTATCATGTCCATGATGGAGTTGAGTTTCCAGATTCTCAGGATAAACATTTTTCAGGACGAGTCCAGAGTGACAAAGACGTCCTCAGAGAAGGACGAATCAGACTCCATGTGTCCAGACTGAGGACTGAAGACTCTGGTCTGTTTGTCTGTGATGTAAAAACTGAAGACGGTTCTGGGTCTGGAAAATGTCGACTCAGCGTCTCAGGTAAGAAGAAAATAATATAAATGTTTCCACTGAAAGTTGGAAACTGAAATCTCTGTCCATGAAAAATATGATTATCTTAATGTTAAAAACATTTTAAATAATTAGATAATTTATTTTTTTCCATCAGCTGCTGATCAGCTTCAAACTCAGAGACCAACTTTGACTCCAGAACCAGAGAGACGGATAAAGTTCACAGGGATCACAGCAGCAGCTGGGATCATTTTATTTATTATAATTTCACTTTTAATTGTTTTTCATAAGAGAAGAAAAGTTTCTATTATCTAAACAGATTTTCAGCATTTCAGAGAAACAAATGAACTGGATGAAAGGACTTTCATGTAAATGCCCTGATTTTCTATTTTAAAGAAATAAAAGACTTTAAATATTAAATCTATTTTCAGTGCAAGAAAATATTTTTAAATGTATAAAATCTTGTGTCACTCCTGTTGTGTTTCCATCTAATAATAAAATCCACAGTGATTTCATTGTAAATAAATCTACTGTCTCATCAGATGTTCATGTTCCAGTTTTATTAAATGTAGTTTTTTCCTCCTGATCTCCATCAGCTGCTGTTTTTGTTGCTCCATTAAATCTTCATCCTGTTTCACCTCAGTGAGCATCAAACCTCATGAACATCCAGATGTTAACAAATAAACTCAACTTTAGTAGAAATCATTTCATCCAGATGGAAAACATCAAAGTCATCAGAGGAGAGTTAAGTTATAAATATCACATTTTATTGCTGTTTTATATTATTGTGATAAATGTTACATTTATTCAGAAGTAAATATTGTAAATAAAATATGTTTTGATTTTGTGTGAAGAAGGAACTGATGTTCAGTTGGTTCAAATAGAAATTAAATTATTTTATTTTCAGGACTTTTCATATCAAACTTTAATATAAACAGGAGATAAACAGTTAAATAGCTGCTGATATTTTAATTGAGGTTCAGAAAGTTAACAGGATGAAATCAAGAACCTGCAGAAGAGACAGAAATGTTAATTACATAGTTTAATATTTTATAAATCTGATGTTTTTACCTTAAATTTAGCAGGTCAGTTTAAATTCAGACCTGCAGGAACATGAACATCAGAGATCAACAATAGAAATGTAATAAATCCTGGTTCTGGTTCTGGTTCTGGTCCAGAGACTCTGACAGGTTTTATTTTCTCGTCTCTTCTGGTTCTCAGCAGTTACAGCTCAGGGTCAGCTCCATGATGCGTTCAAGGACACCTCAGGACTGTAGGACACCACAGCTCTGAGTTCAGTAGATTTACAGAGATTTAGATTTTAAAAGTTTCAACAAGGAAACAAGAGAAACAAACCAGAAGAGCTGAAAGTCCAACAACAGAAGGTCAGGATTCATCTGAGCTTCATGTAAAAAAACCATGAAGTTAAAGGTAAATTTCTACAAACAGTCTGTAGAAATCTCAGAGCAGCTGGAAAATATTTTAGTTTCTAATGTTGAAAAAAATGTTAAAAGAGATTAAGAAGTAAAAATATATAAATGATATTTGTTCTCATATTGGAGAAAATGACAGAAATATTAACAAATGAGTAATTAGTGTTTAAATCTTGACACACAGGTGGTCATGATATGAGCTGATAGTCTGTTGGATTATAAAAACTGATATTATTATAAAGCTTCTGTGATGATGCTTAAAAATGATCAAAACAGCAGAATTAATCATTTAAATAACAGAAGTTTTATAAAGCAGCAAAAATTCTACAAAAAAAACTGATCAGCTGATCGATCATCAGATATTTAATATTTCTGGTGGTTTTGAAGCAGCAGCTCCTCTTCATCACTTTCTATAAACTCATTTAGCCTTAATTTGGGTTTTACTTTTTGTTTTTTCAAACATGTTATATAAACAACAAAACAAACCGATTTATTGTAAATTAAATAAACTTAACAGTGAATCTTAATGATGGAATAAAACCAGAACAAATGAATCTGAACTGATCCAGTCAGTCCGTCACTCAGACCTTCAGCTCTATGAGCTCTCAGTTCCTAACTCCACCACCAGGTGGCGCTCCAGTATAACCCTGATGGTAGAACTGGTCTGAGGTCAGATCCAGCAGCTGGATTGGTTCTGCTGAGTCCAAACAGCTGCAGCTCATGTTGATGTTAAAAGGTTCTGCAGTGAATCAGGTTCTGACAACATGAGGGAAGAAATCTGGATTTATTTCAGCAGAACCATCAGAACCAGAACCAGTGGAGCAGAACCAGAGCTTCACTGGTTCATCAGCTGCTGCAGCTGAAAGCAGCTCAGATCAGGGTTCTGGTTCCAGGTTCTGGTTCCAGGTTCTGGTTCCAGGTTCTGGTTCCAGGTTCTGGTTCTGATTCCAGGTTCTGGTTCCTGTTTCTGATTGAGTCCAGAACGTCTGTTTCCAGCAGCCAGCGGGTCAGAACCAACTGCAGCTGGACGGGTCATCAGTCAGAACAGAACAATGATTTATCCAAATATTAAATATTTCCCTCATTACTGGAAGCTGTAAGCAATGCTCTGTTGATCCTCATGAATATTTTAATGATTTTATATCAGAAACAAACAAAACGCTTCAGGAATAGAAACTTATTGAACCTACCAGAGATGCTGAGTCGACATTTTCCAGAATTGAATCTCTTGGATCTGATAGATGATTGGTTCTCTGTGATCACTCCTTTATTCAATAATTTAACAAGAACATTATAATACAGAAACATAAAGTCAAATGATTTTACAGTAAATTAATAAATATTCATGAATAAACATCGTAGGAAGAGCAGATGATGATGGTCATGAGCATCAAAGCATTAAAACAGAACAGTTCAGGTCACTGAATCTTTAAAAAATTGGAAACAAGAATTTAATTATCTTTAAGTACAATACTGAATAAAAATAATTTCTTACTTCATTAAATGTTATTGCAAATAGAAAAATAAACTATCTATAAATTATGAATTTTACAGTTAAATCCAAATTTATTCTTTAGCTTTAAAGTTCAAGTTCTTTAACTTAGCTATAAATAATTGTCTTGGAAACACAGATGCATTTCCAAAGTTATGTTAAAGTGAACAACAAAACTACAGCAAGAGTCCCTGGGAAAAATAAAACCACATTTTTAAACATTTTTAAATTTTAAACAACAATAGTATTGTTATTTATTTATTAACACATGAGCAGAAACCTTTCAACACCAGCTGTAAAACGTCATGGTGGTTGATCTGCTGTCAGGACTGGAGTCCATGATCTCCTCTGTTTACCAAAGTAGAAACCAAAACGAGTTCAGGACCCATCAGCTGCTTCCTGAAGCTTCAGGGTTCAGATAAACAGTTGAATTAAAGTTCATCATCAGCCGATTCACTAGAAGAGTTCTGAATCCATGTTTGATCAGTAAAACTGTGATTAGAGCTGCTGTCAGTCCCAGTAAAACATAGAGACCGATCCGTCCTCGACTGTCTGATGCTGAATCTTTTCTGTCTGATGTTGAATCTTTTTTAAGATGATTAAAGACTGCAGAAGAAGCTGGAAAATTGGTTGAAATAAAAGTGTTTTATGTATCATTAGAGATGTTTGGTCAGAGAAACTGATGTTCATGTAAAATGTTTTAATTTGTTTTATGATGTTTTTAGCTTTAAATTTTAGAAAAGGCAATAGAAAGGACACAATAAACCAATGTTCAAGCAACCGGTCAAAATATTAACAGAAATGAAAAGAGAAAATATTTCTGAGCTAAACGACATGAGAGCAACAAATTTTTAGCTGATTAACAGAAAAACCTGAAACATTTTTTGAAGCTCAAACTCACCAGTAACGTTGAGTCGACATCTTCCAGAGTTGAATCCATCTTCAGTTTTCACGTCACACAGATACAGACCAGAGTCTTCAGTCCTCAGTCTGGACACATGGAGTCTGATTCGTCCTTCTCTGAGGACGTCTTTGTCACTCTGGACTCGTCCTGAAAACTGATCATCCTGAGAATCTGGAAACTCATCACCATCATGGACCCGATAGAGAACTAGTTCTTTATGAGGAGCCAACAAGCTGCAGTAGATGAACAGATTCCTGTAGGATCCCTGAGTCCTGGTGGTGAAGGTCCACTCCAGAGTGATGCTGTGGTTCTCCTCTGCCTCATAGCTGCTCTGGGTCACATTCACTACAAATGTTGCTGCTGAGGAGACAGAGAGGGAAAGAGAGGAGCAGACACACTGAGAACTGGAACATGGGAGTCTTTCAGCTCCATCTAGAGAGCTTTCTGTCACAAAGACAAGATGGAGACTGACCACAGAGACATGAGCTGAGGATGAGGAGCAGCAGGGAGATCATCTTCATCCTGAGAGAGGAAGAGGAGGAGGAGAGGCAGCAGGACATCAGGAACAACGTCACTAACAGTACAAAGGTCAATTGGAAATAATCCTACATGTGAAATCAAATAAACTTTCACTGAGTTTCACATGAGAACAAATGATCTACATCAAATTGTTGCTGGTACCTCGTCTGTTTAATCTCCAGTGACTGAATGAGTTCAGTCAGGTTCAGATGTTTGTCACCAACATTTTGTCTTCCTGCTGATGGGAAATAGAAAAACAAACTGAAGCAGAGAAATGGCTCCACCTGCTGGACAACTTGAATAATTACAGCTTCTCACCAGTATTTATGTTTAGCTCAGTTTTTCTGCCAACTCATAACGAGCAGTTTAAATTTATTATTCAAACTTTACCGAGATAAATAAACATTAAAAATATTAACTCTTAGTGTTTATACTTTTAGAATCTAAATGAGACAGAAGATCAGCTGATTTACCTTTAAGTTGTGACTGAAATTTGAATCCTGTGGGGGAGAAACAGGTTTAAGGCTTTTATTGAGACAGAATGACACGACTTTCACATTAAACGGTTGATGGACTAAGATTAGCATTTTTATAACACAACAGTAGAATAATCATCCAGTTTAAGAAAGAAAACTAGTCGGTGCAGCTGGTAGAGATGTTGCCTTGCAGTAAGAAGGTCTTGGGTTCGATTCCCAGCCCAGGGGCTTTCTCCTTGAGTTTGCATGTTCTCCCTGCATTTGATTTCTCTGAATAGTTCCTAGGTCTGTGTGTGCATGGTTGTCTCTGTGTTATCCCACATCTTGCTCAAAACATTTCTCCCCACTTGGGAGAAAATCTATTTAATCTGCATGAAGAACAAACACCAAGTTTTAATTTAATTTAGAAAGAAAATCTGTTTGTCTCTTTAGTTTTCAACAACCAGACACAGGAAAAATTTTTCCTAAACTTTCTATAAACAGAAGAACCTCAAACAGATTAAAACTCACATTTGATCAAATTAAACAGATTTATCTGATCTGTTGAGATTTTAAATCCAAACATCTTCAAAATTCACAGATCTCTGGATTAAATCAATGAGATTAGATTAAATATTAATTTATTTCTCATTAATTTGTCCAGCATTTCAACATTTTTGTTATTCAAGAAGGAAACAGGAATGAAAATAATTTGTTGTAGATTAAAATCACTTTGATTCCACTGATTTATTGACCAGTTCTGATACATTAACATTTATTACTGATGCTATTGTCTTATTTAACAGGCAAATTTACTGAACTGAACTGAAATCTAAACAAACATAAAAACCAAACTACTACATACTTTCTTATCTTGTTGGATTGTTTCATTGTTTCTCAGAGTTTGTAGAGCTTCGTCCTGCTGCAGGATTATCCATGTGACAAAGTGAAGAAATGAGTACTAACTGTTTTCTGATCTGTAGTTTCAGTTCCTGAGGCTTTTGCTCTCAGTTCTTGAATCACCAATTTGACCTAAACTCACCACCACTTCCCTCCTCTGTCATGTTGATCAGAGTTTGTTTAACATCTTAAGGAGAAATCTGAGTTTTATCTCATTTTTAGAAATTCTCTGATCATTGAAAACTGAATCTGGATTCTGATTAGAATCAGTTTGATTCACTTCAGTTCAATAAAATCTATTCCAGAGGTTTATAGAGCTAGAGTCAGTAGATCAGCTGCTATAAATCAGATGTTTGCTCTAGTTGTTGTTTCATTTAACAGTTTTCTTTCTGACAGAGATCAGCTGATCTGTTGATTCTCTCAAAGTTTTTCTGCTTCATTGAACTGAAGGAGTTCAGTCAGGATCTCAGCTGTTTGTCTCCAATCAGGAAGATTCACTTTCACTTCAGATCCTCCATCTTTTCACATGTTTGCTGTTCACAGAGCTTTACTATGTCTGTTTGTAACAGAAAACCACAGTTTTCTCTCATTTCCAAAAATTAAAATCAATAATTCACTTTTATGTTGATTAACATAAAAAGTAAATTGTTCACACAATTAGTGAATCTATAGATCTATAGATCTATCTTCAGTGACAACCAGAGTTAAATCCTCCATACATGTGATGAACTTCTCTCTCTGACATTATAACCAGGAAATGTTAAAACTTTGGTATTTATATTTTATGCTGAAAGTAATAAAACCAAAAAAACAACTAAGAAATAATTTTATCTGACTTCTGATTCTACAGTAAAGGACCGGTGAGTCTCCATCCTGCAGATGAAACAGGTTGAGAAGTTTGGGGAGAGTCAGCAAACTTCCCCTAATGTTTTCACCACACGATGGTTTTCTTTACTCCTTAAGTGAGTAAACAAAGTTTACGCAACATGAAGAGCCGACTCAGCTCTCACAGACCTCACTAGGAACCTCAGCATAGAAGTGGAACTTATTTACCACTTCTTCTTTTTCTTCTTCTCCTTCTGTTTCTGCAGCTTTACAAAAAAAAAGGTAATTCCACACAAAAGCAGAATCTTAATATTATGCTCTCATGTCCTTAATCGCTGCAGCCCAAAGTTACTCAGCAGCAGCTCAAGTTCAGTTTTGTCACTACATTTCCCAGCATGCCTTTGGTTCATTTTCTACATTTTAACAATGAAACACTGAGATCTGGAGAGTTTATCTCAATATATTCAGTGCAGAACTCAGAAAAGAGATTCAGTTGATAGAAAATCATAAAATAATCACATAATTTATTATAAACAGTCTGAATTCACAACATCAAGAATCTCATTTAGATCCTAAATCTTAGAAACTGAAGTTCTGCCTGCAGCATTTCTATGATGAAAACTGTCCAGATCCTTCCAGAAAGTGAAACATTTATATTCTTCACATCCAGTTCCTCCAGTTTCAGTCAGAGAGACTGAACTGGAGGAACTGGGAGGATTTATTTAAACTAAATGAACCAACAGAGTTTAAACATCAAAGTGAATCCATCCAGGTTCTGGGACAAAGAGACTCTGAGGTCCAGATGTTCTAGAAACTCTCTTCCTCTCTGTACTGATTCTGGTTCTGAATGTGGTTCTGGTGGAGATCAGAGGAGGAATCAGACCAGAACCAGATTCTGTCAGACTGTTGGACTGTAGATAACACAGATCCATCCGTCTGTTTCTGTCTTTCCTTCCTTCAGTCTCTCCTGTCAGGATTTCATACCAGTTTGGTTTCATGTTATTGTTGATCTGCTGCCACTAAAACCAGGATTCAATCTTCACATCACAACTAATCAGAGAAAGTTTTTATTATTTCCTTCAAGAGGTTGGATGAACTCAGTCCAGGTAATATTCACACAGACAAAAACTGGGATCTGCTGGGACTTGTAGCATTTTAATAATCAACAGTTTGGATCAGTTCCTAAGTTTTAGGATTCAAAATGTTTTGCAGGGAGAGAAAGAAAAGAGAAGAGAAGAGAAGAGAAGAGAAGAGAAGAGAAGAGAAGAGAAGAGAAGAGAAGAGAAGAGAAGAGAAGAGAAGAGAAGAGAAGAGAAGAGAAGAGAAGAGAAGAGAAGAGAAGAGAAGAGAAGAGAAGAGAAGAGAAGAGAAGAGAAGAGAAGAGAAGAGAAGAGAAGAGAAGAGAAGAGAAGAGAAGAGAAGAGAAGAGAAGAGAAGAACTCAGGAAAAGATCCTTAATGTTGTGAATTCAGACTGTTAATTATTAATGATGTTATGTTGGTGATTATTCTGCTCTGATTTTCTATGAACTGAATCTATTTAGAGAAACTCTGAAAAGCTCCAGAGTTTCTATCACAACACTGATTTCTTAGATTTTATCTTCCTGCAGCCGATCAATAACTCAGACAGGCTCTTATTTACTTATACTAAATAAATCTTCTATAAATTACATTAGTTAAGTTAATAAAACTTCAGCTTCTGCACTTTACAATACTTTATTTATCACAAAAGACCAACTCAGCTCATTTTAACACAGAAAACAACAACCATCCACAGATACACAGAAAAATACATTTGATCAAAAATATAACACTTTGAGTTGAAACATTAAGTTTAAATAAAAAACTTTGAACCTGTTGAAAATGTAACAATTTTGTAATAAAATGCCAACATTTACACTTATAACTTTTCAACAAAGAAACAAAATAATACTGACAATAAAAACTTATGTTAAAGGAAACCAAAACACTTATTTCAATGTTTTTGTTTTTCTGAAATAAATTCAATGTATTAAATATTTCCTTTAAAATGAATCTTTTGATATCACTTAAAAATAGGAAACTATTGATTTTTATAACAATCTCTTCAAAAGAGATGTGTTTAGATGTTTTGATTCACAAAGTATTTATACAAGTATTTTTGTTTAAATATGTTTGTGATAATAACATTTTATATCAGCATAATTCAACAATAAATGAGCATTTTAAAGACATGAATGTAAACAAACGTCACAGTGATGGTGTGAAAACCACAAACTAATCAATGATTCAGTCTGATATCTGAATCACTGATCAGTTATCAGAAACATTAACTGATCAATACTTCTGACTGACTCCAGAAACCTTTAGAAATGATTTAAAACAGGAAACTGAAACAGTAACAATAAATGACTCAATGTCATCAGTATTATAATACTATAATATTCTAACATGTTAAGCACAGAACAGATCTGATATGTTAAGGTTACTTTGATTATCAGCTGGATCAATACATGATTATGATTCCAGTGTGATGAACATGAAGAATCTTCTGAAGCCGTTTAGTTTCTCTGGCCTGAACATTACGATGAAGTTATTGAATTGTTTCATGACGTGTTCGACTCCACTAGTGACAGAAGATGCGTTTGGTCATCAAACTATGTGATGATCCTTCCTATTAAACTCTAAGCTGTTCTGGCTTTTCTCCTGGCTGCCATCAGTGAGCAGAGACTTCAAATAAATACTGATTAAGATTTTATTCCTTCTCTGGTTCTTTGGGTTTTAAAACATTTTTGCCTCAGTCTTTGTTAAAAACAAATCCACAACTGGAAGCAAAATGTGTTTGTTTTAAGCAAAACTATGATAACAACCCGATTATCTGTGTTGTTGTTTTTTTATCTACACTTGTTAAATGATTCTTTTAGCTTAACTTTTCTTCATTAACAAAATCATCAACATCATTACAACCATCAGAAATGCTGTCAGTCCCAGAGTGATGAAGATGATGATCCTTCCTCGTCTCTCTGGTTCTGGAGTCAAAGTTGGTCTCTGAGTTTGGATCTGATCAGCAGCTGCTGGGAGAGAAACCAGAAATATTTATTAATATTTGATGAAAACTGAGATCCAGGAGGATTCATGATGAAGATGAAGAAATTCAAAAACTCAGGTCTCAGGATTTTATCTGAGAAAATTATTTCGTCTCACCAGTAACGTTGAGTCGACATCTTCCAGAGTTGAATCCATCTTCAGTTTTCACGTCACACAGATACAGACCAGAGTCTTCAGTCCTCAGTCTGGACACATGGAGTCTGATTCGTCCTTCTCTGAGGACGTCTTTGTCACTCTGGACTCGTCCTGAAAACTGATCATGCTGAGAATCTGGAAACTCAACTCCATCATGGATGTGATAGAGAACAAAGACTCCATGATCTGTGTTCGCTTCACAGTAGATGAACAGTTCCCTGTAGGATCCCTGAGTCCTGGTGGTGAAGGTCCACTCCAGAGTGATGCTGTGGTTCTCCTCTGCCTCATAGCTGCTCTGGGTCACATTCACTACAAATGTTGCTGCTGAGGAGACAGAGAGGGAAAGAGAGGAGCAGACACACTGAGAACTGGAACATGGGAGTCTTTCAGCTCCATCTAGAGAGCTTTCTGTCACAAAGACAAGATGGAGACTGACCACAGAGACATGAGCTGAGGATGAGGAGCAGCAGGGAGATCATCTTCATCCTGAGAGAGGAAGAGGAGGAGGAGGAGAGGCAGCAGGACATCAGGAACAACTGGACTCCAAACTCAGTCTGACTTCATTCAGAAAAACAAATCTCACTCAGAAAAATTAAACAAATTATCTGCTTTCTAGTTTTACAGACTTTTATCAATAACAGTAAATAGTAAAGAAACATTTTTTTGGTCCACAGCATGTCTGTAGTACTAAACAGTACTACAGACATTATAGATCAATAAAAATAGTAATATGAAATAGAGGAATACATTTCTACAATATAACTCAGAAACGTCTTAAACATTTTCTGACATAAATTGTTTTTGGTCCTGAACCTGCAATGACTTTAATATTCTGTCATATTACACAGATTAATTAAAGTCAAAAACTAGAAACTAGAAACAAATATGATAAACTTACTCATAAGATCATCACAACATAAAATCCAAACCGTGTTCCCGATCCAGATCTGCAGTTCACAACAGTCCACATGTTCTGCAGTTTGTCTTTGCTTTTCATTAAAAGCGGGATGATTAGATTCTGGAATGATGTTCCCCTCAGCAGGTTCCAGCATGACTGTAAGCTGAGAGTTCAAAACTGGCTGCATTTCACCAACATGTCTTAACCTGACAGAATAACTGACTGAACAATTTTAAACTGACTTTATAAACAGTTTTACCGAACAATAAACCATCTTCTACACTCATAACTACTGACAGACTTCTACATTGATCAATACAGTTTGCAGGATTTATACAGTTTACACAATTCTAGACATTTTCAAAGTAAATTTCACACAGTGACAAACCTGCAGATATGAACCACAAAAGGTCAAAGGTGAACATGATTAAAGACCAGACGGCAGAAATTAAACACAGTGACTCATAATTGATAAACCTTCAGTCTAATAAACAGGTTAGTAAAATATTCTCATCATCAACATCCAGGAACCATTCAAAGGTGAAGTGGACGATTATTTTCTGTTGAATCTCCATCAACAGCTGTCAGATCTTCAGCAAAAATAAATCCTTCAGAATCACCAGGTAGAAATGAAGGAAGCTGACAGACTGGAGCAGAAATTCAGACAGAGTGAGACCTCTGTCCTGACAGAGAGGAGGGATGTAATGTTGACTTCACTTGATCAATATAAACTGCAGACATCAGAGAAGCTGAATAGAGACGATTTCTCCTCATCAGGTGAATTATCAGATTCTCAACGTTTCATTTGTTCAGATTTGATGATCTGAAGATCAGCAGAACTTTATACTTCTGACCTCCATGTTCTCTGATCTCAGTGTTGTCTGAGAAATAAGTAATTTTTGTAATATTTGTTGAAATTATTATAACAAAATGATAAAACATTTTCATCAACTTCCAAAATGTTTCATTCAGTAAAGTGTCTGCGGTGCTCAAGCTTGTGTTGGTTATGGGAATAAATGGTCTCTGATTGAAGAGGTTTGCTAAATAATCATTAAAAGCTGTAATATGATATTTTAAGAAGGGAAAAATGTGGAACAATGTTCAGTTAAAATCTCCTCATTGTTCAATGAGAAAGGTGAAAAGCCACAAACATGGTGTTTTATCTCTGCTTGTCCTGATCTATATGAGAGAATCTGACAAAACATGACATGTTGATACGTTTCAATGCTGGTTCTGATTAATCATTTAACCAGAATGGAGATGGTCAGTTTGGAGAAGTTTGTGTCATTTTGCAAAACCTGAACCAAAGGAGGAAAGACGTCTTGAGAGTAAAGGTTCAGTTTTACATGCTGCTTCTAGATGCTGCAGGTTAGATCCAAATAGAATAGATGTTATATCAGCAGATCATCATAATCAGTGAATATAAATCATTTCCATTCACAGCATCTCCATTGAAGCCATTTGGATTTTCATTTCACTGAAAACTCCTGAATAAAAGCTTCTGATTGTAAACTGGAGCATCAGAAGATTTAAAATCAGAGTTAAGAAGTCGGCTCGTCTTTGCTCCTCTCCGCTTCCTGGTTTGATGGAGGAATGAGGAGTGAAACAGTTTTCAAAACAAAATATTTTTTTTATATTTTAACATTTGTATGAAATCAAATAAGAAAAGATTTCTGTTATTTTTATAAGTAAAGAAAACGCTCCTTTTTGAAACCAGAAAACTCTCTGAGTGTTTTTATTTTGAGTGAGTCGGAAACTTCTTCCTGAGAAACTACTCCAGGAATCTCCCCCCCAGCCCAACTGTGTTTAGACTCGCCCTCTGTGCTCTGTACCAGCATGCAGAACTTGCCTCAAACTAAAATGTGGAAAAACACAAAACTGAAAGCAAAAATGTTTTAAGATGAAAAGGTTTCTGTGGTCTGGTCTCTTCCCTCACCAGCGATCATCAGAAGACACTCAGGATACTTGTCCTGAAAACTGTTGGTTTTGATCCAATTAAGCTATAACACCTTAAAATTAATATATATATATATATATATATATATATATATATATATATATATATATATATATATATATATATATATATATATATATATATATATATATATATGTGTGTGTGTGTGTGTGTGTGTGTGTGTGGGGAGGGGGGGGGTGTATTCCAACAACAAAAAGAAGCCAAAATCATGTACAAATAAAACAATCTGAATTTCTCAATTTCAGTACCAAAAGTGTCTTTTTTAATCTTTCATCAAAGCAGTTTTCTAACGTCTTTTTTATTTAGAAACAATTTCTGATCATGTTGTTTACTTTTGTCCACCAGAGGGCGCAGTAACGCCAGTAACCCTTATCAGTGGAGCTCAGCGGTTTTGAGGACAAAGTCCATCAGTTTCTGTGTCGATGTGAATCAACAAGTGTCTTTATCTGGTGGAGCGTCAGATAAAGACAAGATGGAAATGGTGAACTAATGTTTGCAGGCGTCTCAGCAGCTGTCATCTCTTCATGACCTCTGCTTGGCCCTGGACTGATGAAGCTTGGGAATGCACCTTTAATTTCAGATCTGCTGTTCACCTGATGTTACCTGCACCAGAGGTCAGAGTGACGATGACTTTCCACTGATTCCTGCAGGCTCCAGTGGACCAAAGTGTTTGACCTGCTTTGAGTTTGAAAGCTTTGAACCTGAAGATCATTTTGGCAGGAAGTTGTGGTTCGTTTGACACAAAACCAGATGAACAAAGTGTCTCTCTGTCAGTGCAGCAGCTCAGGATGGAGATAACTGCTCTCTGCGCCGCCATCGGTGAGTGAAAATCAGCTATAATTTACTTTAACAAGATGGTTTAGTTCTGAACCAACTTGTGTTTTATTGATTCTTACTCACTTTTCAGGTTTAGATTTAATTTTCTTTTTAGTCCAGAAGAAACTTTAGTAAAACATTTCTCATCTAACCGTAACTAAATACAACAAAAACTAGAATATTTTTCATGAAAACCATGTCCTGCTTTGGTGTTAGCATTGATCGCTATTGATTTATCAGGTCAAATCGATTATTTATGATGATCAACGGTAACCAACTCCAAGTTGCATCAACTTCATTAGTTGTTAAACTTCATCACTGCTGAGAATATCAAAGTAAATGTGATTCTGTTTTAATAACCTCAACTAAAACATCTGATCAATAATTTAAATGTTCTTGTGATTTAAGTCAACCATAAACAAATTCTAAAGAACCTTTTCTCCTCTGCAGTTTGTCTCAGGCTCTTTCCCAGCAGGTCCCAGTTCTTCCAGTTTGAGTCTGTGACTCTGAGCTGTGAGGGAAACTCGTCTGAGTTTAGAGTCAGACGAAATACATCAAAACAAATAAATGAACTCTGTCCCTCATATTCAACTCACACTGGTGAAACTGAATGCATCTCATCTGAGCTGTATGAAAGCGACTCTGGAGTTTACTGGT
This sequence comes from Poecilia mexicana, assembly GCF_051168715.1. Taxonomy (NCBI): domain Eukaryota; kingdom Metazoa; phylum Chordata; class Actinopteri; order Cyprinodontiformes; family Poeciliidae; genus Poecilia; species Poecilia mexicana. The sequence continues at coordinate 23,746,678 of NW_028263387.1, forward strand.
GTGAATCTGCAGCCGGCGAACGCAGCGACGCCGTTAACATCAGTGTAACAGGTGGGATGAAACTTCAACAGTCAGACTGACTCAGTCTGACTGTTGAAGTCAGACTGACTTCAACAGTCAGTCTGACTGACTGACTGTTGAGACGACCTGTTTGAGGTTTGAGGTTTCTGTAATCTGTAGTCTCAGATTACAGAAACATTTATATTAAAATCCGACATCAGAGTTTGATGTTCTGGGCTTGATGAGCGTTTCTGTCTCTCCTCCTGAATCAGAGCAAAACTGAATGAAACGAGTATCTAAAAATGTTGCAACGCAGATCTACAGTTCGATGGAGTTTTAGGGCCATGCTAAGAAAAACATAAAATTATGAGAATAAACTTATATTATTATGAAAAATAAAGTCAGAATACTATCATATTAAATACTATCATCATAAATTATAACATTATTAGAATAAAGTTAAAATAATATGAGCATTAAGTCAAAATACTTTTAGAATAAACTCATAAAATTAAGAGAAAAAAAGTTTAAATAATACAAGAATAAAATCCCAATAACATGAGAAGAAAGTTATGAAATTACCAGAATTAACTATAACTTTATTTTCATAATTTTATTGTGTGTTTTTCTCATCCCTGATCCTGTAGAGAATATCAAGTCTATACACAGATTAATTATATTCTCCCTCATGTTTCATATAACGGAAAAATACAATTCAGCTGTTATTTTCAAGTATTTAATGAAAAGAAATTGGATTTATTGATTGATTTATTGATAGTGATTGACGTTAAGGAGGACGGTTTGGATCCTGAATAGTTTCAGGAGAGAATCAAAGAAAAGTCTAAAACCAAAGTCGTGTCCTCTGCTGTTTACTGACACCGAGATTAAATCTGATAATCAGCTGAAACATCACAGGATCATATGTAAAATGAGTTAATAAAAGGTTTTTTCACTTGAATCTTATTAAATATTCAACATCGTGTTTCTCAGATGCACCTTTGATCCTGGAACGACCTGAACGTCCAGTTGGTGAAGGAGAAAGCCTGACTCTTCACTGCAGAGTGAATCCACGGTCTTTCTCCAGTCTGACTCGTTTCTATAGAAACGGGGTTCTGGTCGGGAGCAGCTCTACGGGACGCCTCACCATCCGGAGCGTTTCCAAATCTGATGAAGGATTTTATAAATGCAACGCCTCTGGAGTCGGAGAATCAGCAGAAACCTGGCTGGCAGTGAGAGGTGATCTAAGAGTCGTTTCTTATCGATCTATCAATAAATCAATAAGTTCAATTCTATTTGTATAGAATATCTCAGCAACATGGCAGTTCAAAGTGCTTTAGATCATGAAAACAAACAAAAAGGCAAAAACAGGCATTACTGATGTGTCTGATTGCAGCTTTAAGCTCCACTTCATGTTTTATTTATTTATCATATTTATGGAAGAACAAGAGACAAAAATGTACTTTTATATTTTTGCCTGTTCATTTTAAATGAATTAACCCAACATTACCTTGTTTTATGTTTGTAGTTTTATTGGATTAGATCGATGTGAATCCAGTCCATCTGAATTAAACACGGAGCAAATTGATTTCTATGTCTGAGTTGCTTTGACGACTCTTGAGGTGACTTTAATTTTAATTTGTGTTTAAATGAACTGGATAGAAACAGAATTACCTGTTTATTAATCCCCATCAGTTGAATGAGACGTAACCGTAAAAATGCATTTAATTCTGTACAAATTTGAACATCTTTCTTCAGAGTTGCGATCACTTGTACAGTTCAGAGCAGTCATGGTTTTTACTGACCTTACAACCTGCCAGCTCAGAGTATGTAGCGTTCACATAGAGCTGCCACAGTAAAAAAAACTCCTAAAAGTGAATTTTTTCAAAAAACAAAGTTATTCAAGCAAATGTAGCTGACTAAATGGAAATAGTTACTAACTCTGCCCATATTGTTTGTATGTAGGTCGGCTAACATGCTATGCTTTCATCTTAAAGGACGCAGACCTCAAACGCCTACTGCTGCCCTCGCACACATTCTGCTTCCTGTTAAAACCGGCTTTTTTCTGTTGATTATGTCGATGTTGTTCTGTTTCTGGAGAAACCACAAAGATCAGTATCTTTTCTAATAGACAAGAATTTCACACCAGCTATGTTTTTGTCTTGAAGGGCCCAGACTTCAAACGCCTCCTGCTGCCCTCGCACACATTCTGCTTCCTGTTGTGACCGGCGTTTTTCTGCTGGTTATGACGATGCTGCTCTGCGTCTGGAGAAACCACATAGGTCAGTGTCTTTCCTAATAAACAGAAATGTCACATCCTGCCGTTTTTTGTTTGAGTGTATGTCAGTTTCTTATTAAACGTGGAGGAACGAGCATGAAAGGAGAATAAAAGCTTTAATTGTGCTGCGTTTCAGAGCTACAAACTTCAATCTGCTCGATTATAATGAAACTCTTTTTAGTTGTCAGTTTCTTATGCATGTTATGTCGATTAAATTAAGACTTTAATATGTTCAACATAAAAGATGAACTTCAATTACTTTTTTATTGCTAATTAATTACTTAAATTAGATTTTGTTTGGCAACATTTTCCCTTTATCTTAAATTTCAATTTGGTTTCTGAATATCATTTCTAAACTTTCCAGATGAGGAATAACAATCTCTTACCATAAATATCCACAGACAATAATAATAATAATAAACAGATTTCGCTGCATTGCACAACTGGAATCTGAACTTTGACCCACATTTAATGTTTAAACCATTTTAAATACAGCAGCTTGTGTAACAATGAACTGTTCATTTCTGCAGGGTCAGTGGACAGCGTCGTGTCCTACACTGTCATCATCACACAGGAAGGAAAAACTCACCAACTCACAGGTGGAAAAAGCATCTCTGTCACTCCGTGTTGATCCGAGTTTAATGGTGTAAACTGATCCGCTTTTTGGAAAATTGCTGATATTAACAATTTAAAAAACAGAACCTGAACGCATCATAAACCACCAGTTACAACTGAGGGGTTGAAAACTGTTTAGTAATGAAGTAACTTTCTCTTCTTCCTAGTAATAAACTGCGCCGATGCGTTTACATGCTTTTGTCAACATTTTTTAACGCAGTAAGAACTTGGCCACGTTAAAAATACAGCCAACCATCACTATAGTAACAGGAAGTAACTACAACCAGCAGAAATAAAGTAACAAAAATGAAACGAAACAATATTTTTTCTCTGCTTAAATAGTTAATTTACAAACACAAAAATAAAAAAATACCTTGAGATTCCTACACTTTAGCAAAAAAGAGAGCAGACAGAATATTTTCAAGCATAATTGCTGGAGAAACTATACTTTTGTGAAGTCCAGTGGTTCTTTTTTCATCTTGATGTTGATCTTCTTGCAGAGCCTCAGGACGGACCGGTGCTAGGACGGGTTCGGTACATCAGAGACAGTCTGGCAGAAGGACGGCTCAGCTGTCATCAGTCCAGACTCTGGACTGAAGACTCCAGAGGCTCTTTATGAAAAGATAAGAAGGCTGCAGGAGGCTTCTGCTGGGTTAGAGGAGCTAATAAAGACTTCCTGTTTCTCCCAGCTGTGATATGAGAGCTTCTTTAGAAATCTGACGCTGGTTTCTTTTAGATGCTTCTGTATCTCTGAACCAGAAGTGTTTAGTAACTGGTTACATTCAAGTGCATGCTTCATTTTAAGGTGGTAAAACGTAATGCTAGTATTTCCTCTCTGCCACACACTTTGCAGATGATACTTTTCTCCTCCTGGTTTTACTGTATGAGACGGGGTCATTTAAACCCCAGAAGTTGTTTACTCTGGACCTGCGAGGTCACAGTGTGCGTTTTTACAAAGTATTTTTCTGTGTAGTTTCAAAAAGATCGCCATCCCATCACAATATGGAATAAAGTCAATAAATAAATAAATCACCCCACAATACGGAATAAAGTCAATAAATAGTTACACACAGGAAAAAAAAAGACTTGTCAGGTTTAATTATGATTTAATAAATCAGATTTAATAAATCTGCATTGTTGCCATCTTATAATCAGCAATATTTATTTTGTCTTTAATCAGAAACTCAAATACAAAATAATGAAAACAAATTCATGTCATATTCAGATTCAGAAAAGTATTTTTCCCAATGCGTAATTAATTTATAATCTACCACCGCATACATTGCATACAGTAACAGCAAACATGGATACACTTAGCAGGAAATTACAACTAAAAAAAGTACAAGCACAACAAATGATTGACATAAAATGACTCTCTAAAGGCATTTAAATCCACTGTTCCTTTAAGAGATAATTACTGTCTCACTTAAAAAATGTTATGTAAATAATATCAACCAGAATCTGTTGATTTTTTAAAGTGTTTCAGCTCAATGTTTAAATGTCACGAGCTAGCTGTTAGCTAGCTAGCGCATGTTTACACAAAAGGGCACTTCTCAGATTTAATAAACCTTATGTCTGCATCATTGCCATCAAATGAACAGAAATATTTATTTTTGTCCTGAATCTCAAACTCAAACAACTAATATGGAAACAGTCTCACTTAAAAAGAAACATTTAAATGGAAAGGTAAAACTACTAGAACAAGATTTCTTATTTGAAATGCTTTTTTAACAAAGCTGCTACATTTTCAAAACGTCATCCAGCTGTAAATACTCCACTTAAAAACAGCAAGTTACTGAGAAAATTTGTACTTAAGGCTTAAATTATGCCATCATGTGCACATATGAACAGTGAAACTACTTCTCCGAGTGAAACCTTTTCCACAGATTCCACATGAAAAAGGCTTCTCACCTGTGTGAACTCTCATGTGAGCTTTTAAAAAACTTTTGTAGCCAAATTGTTTTCCACAGATCCCACATGAAAAAGGCTTCTCACCCGTGTGAGACTGCATGTGAATAGCTAAATTGCTTTTATGTGGAAACCTTTTTTCACAAATTGTACATGGAAACGGTTTCTCCCCTGTGTGAACACTCATGTGACGTTTTAAATAACGTTTGGCACCAAAACCTTTTCCGCAGGTTACACATGAATAAGGCTTCTCACCTGTGTGAGACCTCATGTGAAGAGCTAAAATGCTGTTTTTACTAAACCTTTTTTCACAAATCGTACATGAAAAAGGTTTTTCACCTGTGTGAATTTTCACGTGCCGATTTAAATAACTTCTGTACGGAAAATTTTTTCCACAGATCACACATGAATAAGGCTTCTCACCTGTGTGAGACCTCATGTGAAGAGCTAATTCGCTGTTATAAGTAAACTTTTTTTCACAAATCGTACATGAAAAAGGTTTTTCCCCTGTGTGAGACCTCATGTGAATAGTTAAACTGCCGTTTGCACTAAACCTTTTTTCACAAATAGTACATGAAAAAGGTTTTTCACCTGTATGAGACCTCATGTGAGATTTTAAATAACGTTTGTTACCAAAATGTTTTCCACAGGTCACACATGAATAAGGCTTCTCACCTGTGTGAGACCTCATGTGGATAGCTAAATTGCTGTTATTACTAAACCTTTTTTCACAAATCGTACATGAAAAAGGTTTTTCACCTGTGTGAGACCTCATGTGAATAGTTAAACTGCTGTTTGTACTAAACCTTTTTTCACAAATCGTACATGAAGGTTCTTCACCTGTGTGAATTTTCATGTGATCATTTAAACAACTTTTGTACCTAAATTGTTTTCCACAGATCCCACATGAAAAAGGCTTCTCACCTGTGTGAGACCTCATGTGAACAGCTAATTCACTGTTATAACTAAACTTTTTTTCACAAATCATACATGGAAAAGGTTTCTCCCCTGTGTGAACTCTCGTGTGATGTTTTAGATGACGTTTACAACTAAAATGTTTTCCACAGGTCACACATGAATAAGGGTTCTCACCCGTGTGAGACCTCATGTGATTCTTTAAAGTGTCCTTTGAATCGTAATGTTTTCCACAGATTGAACATGTGAACAGATTTTCACATGTGTGAACTCCCATGTGTCGAGTCAAAGAATATTTTTGAGAATAGCTTTTACTGCAAATTTTACAAGGATATAATTTTTGGTCTGGGTGAGCTTTATTGTGACTTTTTTGTTTTGAACTGCAAGTTTTTATTTTCTGCCGTTTGATTTTCTGGCATCTTTCTTTTTGTTTCTGTTCTTCGTCTCTCTTTTTTCCTGGATCTTCAGAATTGCTTCCTTCCTGATCCTGGTTCTCATCTTCAACAGAACCATGAGAGATGAGTTGGTTCCTCTGTTGTTTTGTTTCATTGTGGATTCTTTTCACTTTAGAAGGAATCACCAACATGTCATCAGTCTCCTGTTTCAGCACAAGATGCTCTTCATCATGACTGATGCAGAGTGGCTTCTCTTCCTCTTTGAACTGTTGAGGTTCTGGTTCCTCTTGCTCCTGTTTCATCTGCAGAGGTTCTGGTTCCTCTTGCTCCCGTTTTGTCTGCAGAGGTTCTGGTTCCTCTTGCTCCAGTTTTATCTGCAGAGGTTCTGGTTCCTCCTCTTCCTGTTTCATCTGCAGAGGTTCTGGTTCCTCTTCTTCCCGTTTCATCTGCAGAGGTTCTGGTTCCTCTTGCTCCCATTTTATCTGCAGAGGTTCTGGTTCCTCTTCTTCCCGTTTCATCTGCAGAGGTTCTGGTTCCTCCTCTTCCTGTTTCATCTGCAGAGGTTCTGGTTCCTCTTCTTCCCGTTTTATCTGCAGAGGTTCTGGTTCCTCCTGGTTGCTGGGCTCATTGAGATCCTCCTCCTCTTTAAACAGATCTGAATAAAAAGAAAAAGCAAAACCTTTTAAAGATCATCTAAACATGGTTTTCTTTATTATTTTAATATTAAAGACTTATAAATATGAAAAGTGAAGCTACCGTATTTTCCGGATTATAAGACCCATGTTAAAACAGATGGTCAACAACAAAAAAAAAAAGAAAAGGTAACGGAAACAAAACAGGAAGTTTAGTTGAACTTTATTTGACTACGTAACAATACACACATGTTATTTTTTATTCTTGTTCCACAAATCCATCAATGTTTTCTTCTGTGTCTGAATTGAACAGCTGGGCAATTTCGCCATCAAACATGCCAGGTTCCCTCTCATCATTATCAGTCAGTCTCGTTGCCAGGTGGCTGTTCAGCAATGATGCCGGCTTTCGCTAAAGATCGGACAACAGTTAAGGCAGATGCATTCGCCCAGGCATCCACAATCCATCCACACATGGTGGCGTGATTCGCCCGATGCTGCCTCCCCGTCTTAGTAAACTTGTGTTCACAGTCTGTCGTCCATCGCTCCCACGCCGCTCCAACTTCTTTTTAACGCCCTGTTTACACCAATGTCCAGCGGTTGGAGTTCTTTTGTTAATCCTCCCAGAATGACTGCAAACTCCGAATTAGTTTCACTTCCTTTTCTCACAGTAGCAGTGAGATGGACGCGCATGGAGTCGTAGATGAACAGAGACGGTGATGTGTGGAAAAACCTAACTGGTTTTTACCTGAGGCTTATGCTGCAGAACTCGGACAGCAATTCTCTGATTGGTTTATCGCTGCTGACGTACGTACTGCACACTTTACGTCTCTGTGTCAGGGACAGATTTTGGAATTCAGTGCACACATAAGGCTCACCGGATTATAAGGCACACTGCTGATTTTTGAGAAAATTTAAGGCTTTAGATGCCCCTTATAGTCCGGAAAATACGGTAACTAGATTAATCAAAATATATTAGAAACTTCTGGATGAGAAAACAAGATGTTGATAGCTGAACTCAGTGTGAATACCAGCGAATAATCCAAAAATCTCCTTCCTCTATGCAGACACAGAATATACATCACATAAAATAGTTATGTGCTTTATTTAGTTTTTATTTCAGTATTTGAAATTTACACAAAGCTTTAAACTTTTGCTTCTTGGATTACATAATTTTTCAATATTAATGTTACACTAGCCCTTATTATTTCCAGGTATGTTATCGGTTATTATCAGCACTTGGAGTAACTATCAGTTATCAGTATCTCTTAAAAAAGTCATTGTTCATTCCAAATAATAACCATTGTTAATTGTTTAATCTTAGTTATTTAAAATCTATTTTAACTAACCAGAACAAACATTTTTATTCTGTTTTTGGGGATTGTTTTATAAAATATAATATTTGTCTAGTCCAGGTTTGAAGACTTTTTGTACTTTTTAAACTATAGCAGATTAAAAACAAGCCTGATTTGCCTACCCAAATTATTTAGGTATGTAAATGTGGTTTGTACCATTTGTTTTGGTTTGTTTGGGACAAAACTAACTTTTTCAAAAGTCTGACTCAAAGACTACAATTAGCGTCTTAAGAATTTGAAGAAGTGTGTAACTGTTGTGTATTTATGGGTAACTGGAAGAAAATCTATGATTGATATTTTCCTCGAACCTTTATGAAAGAACCACAGACAACGTATTTGAATTTTATGACCAAGCTTTTGCAAAAGGAGAAGACTCCGCCAACTTCTCCTCCGAGCCGTTCACAGAGCGTTCTGGTCTGCTTCCGCGTGAGCCCCTGTTTTATTGTCAAAGCAGAACAGCCAGGAAAAACAACAGAGGTCGTAAAACATTTAACCCAAACAACCAGCAACCCAGTTCCAGGTGTGATATCTGATCTACGGTCTGAGCCCGGTTCAACTCTCGGTCAAACTGTCAACAAAGAGGGAGGATAAACAAGAGATAAAATACGACTGCACACAGGCAGTTCCTAAGTTAGGAGGTATTCTGGTTGATAAGAATTTAAGGTCTGGGAAACACAGAGTTAACTGTCTCACATGAAGATGAACAGACAGTCCTGACCTCCAGGTCAGTTCATACACACATTAAGGAAGAGAACACTTTAAATGAAAGTCACAATAATCTATAGAACATTAGACTGAATATGAACTAAAGTTACAACAAAATGATAATACTAAAAATCTCTAACAATCTACAATTACTAAACTCATAGAGGATCTGTCTTTTCTCAGAGGACACAAAAACCTTTTCACCAAATGGACCTCCATATTCGACTCCCATTCAGGAGATTTTATTCATTCTGGACGTTCACACATCAGCAGAGGTTTTGAAACTGTAAGCTTCCCCTCAGATGGGAAGGTTTTTTTGTTTTTTTTGCTTTTTTGGCAAAGATGGAGCCTTTCACCTTCTTTCCAATGATTTATTCTCTCTGTCCAGAGCCTGGAAATCATTGTCTCATTGTCTCCAGCATTAATTTTAAGTCTATAGTTTTTAAACTACATATCTATGGTTAAGATTGAATAAGTTTTAACATACTCAACATTAATGTCAGTCAATACTTGAAGTTGTTCTACAAATTAAAGAGAACATAAAATATACAAAAAAATAGAAAACAACCTAAACAATGATAAATATAAAACATAATCAACACAAACTTTAGCCAGTTAAATGAGTCTCAGATCAGAAACTAATTTATTACAAAAGGTGGATAGAATAACGAAGATGAAGTTGGTTTCCATTTCTAGCTTCCAATAGCTAAAGGGCGATTCCACTTAATTTTTCACTACCTTCCGCATCTTTAATCGACTGTAGTTCAAAATATACTACACCTAGACACTTCAAACCTGGACTAGATTATTCTGCTCTTCAAGAAGAATCTCTATAACCATGTTTGGGATTTGTGAAACATTTTTCTGATTTGTGAAAACTCTAAATTTCAATGTTCACAGTTTTTTTGGCATCTGGATCACCATAGATCTGCTCTAATTAAAAAACTACTACAGCTAGACACTTCAAACCTGGACTAGATTATTCTTCTCTTCAAGAAGAATCTCTATAGCCATGTTTGGGATTTGTGAAACTCTTTTCTGATTTGTGAAACTTAAAAAAAGGGCGATATCACCCCTTTTATTTATCTTTTATCACACAAGAACTGCTCTAATTCCAAAGCTACAACACCTAGACACTTCAAACCTGAATCAGATTATTATCAATTAATAGCAGAATATTTAAAACCATGTTTGGGAATTGTGAAACCTTTTTCTGATTTGTGAAACTTCACTAAAGATCAGATTACTATTCATACTTGTTCCATGCGGGTTTTTTGAAATTCAATTACAATTCAAAACCACTTTATTAATCCCAATGGGAAATGAAATGTTGTTGTAACTCATTAATTCTTCAGTTATTGTCGATCATGCTGGCTGTTGGAAGGGAAGAACCTTTGCAGGGGTCTGTTACGTGAAGTTTCACAAATCAGGAAAATGTTTCACAAATCCCAAACATGATTCTAAATATTCTGTTCTTAGTTTAGAATAATCCAGTTTAGGTTTGGAGAGTCTAGGTGTCGAAGTTTTGGAAATAGAGCAGTTCTCGTGTGACCAAGATTAAAAAAAGTGGTGAAATCGGCCTTTTTTGAGTTTTCACAAATCAGAAAAAGGTTTCACAAATCCCAAACATGGTTTTAAATATTCTGCTATTAGAGCAGAACAATCTAGTCCAGGTTTGAAGTGTCTATGAGTTGTAGTTTTTTAATTAGAGCAGTTTTAGTGTGATCCAGATGCCAAAAATAGTTAAAAATAGAACTTTCTTGAGTTTTCACAAATCAGAAAAAGGTTTCACAAATCCCAAACATGGTTATAAATATTCTGCTATTAGAGCAGAATAATCTAGTCCAGGTTTAAAGTGTCTATGAGTTGTAGTTTTCAAACTAGAGTTGATTAAAAATGCGGAAAGTAGCGGAAATTAGTGAAAAATTAAGTGGAATCGCCCTTTAGCTATTGGAAGCTAGAATTGGAAACAACTAGAATACATAAAAATTGTACTCAGAAAACGGTAGCAAACATGTTTACTACTTAAACATGTTTTTACTCAAGAGTAAAAAGGTATTTGATGAAAGTTTACTCAAGCAGAGTAAATGATTAATCGACCAAAAATAAATGTTGGTGTTTTTAAGGAAGAAAATGTAATTGCCATAATTTATACAAGCAGGGGCGTAGGAAGCAGGGGGGGGGGGACATGTCCCCCCCAATATTGGAGAGAGCCACATTCGTCCCCCCCAATAATTTCACCGCAGTTGCGAAGAATTTTAAAATCTTCCACTCGCATGCTTTTATTTTGAAGGCGCACAACAGCGCATTGAGCAGAGCGCTTCCGGCCCCTCCCCCCTCTGAACGGCTCAGAGTAAAGGCAGCAGCAGAGAAACTCCGTTTGAAGGAGGTAAACTGTCTGTCAGGAATGTTGCTATGAATATCGCTCGTTTATAACATCTTGTTGTCAGTTTACTTTCATAAATAGAACTAAATCTGTTTGGTTAAGCCGTTTTCATTCTGGAATAGTCATATGTCCAGTATTATACTGCTAACTTTGTCTAAAAGTTAGCTACTCTAGCCATAATGATTTATTTAATCAGATTGAGACTGAAACAGCAGCAAAATTAGCCTTTTTATTATTTAAAGTGACATCTGATCATACTCGACCACTTAACATGTATTTTATATTATATTATATTATTTAGATATTTAGAAGAACAACAGTGCTGGAATGATGTTGAAGAAAGATGAAGAAGCTCTGGTGAGGTCTTCATTTAGTTTATTAAAATATGTATTAACTTTTTAATTTTTAAATAAACTAAACTATTTTATTATGAGAGGAGCAGGTCAGGGAAGACATAGAAGAACCAGGTGGAGTTTCAGAATGTAAAGATATAAAAATTACATTAATTTCAATAAAACCAGAAAGGAGAACAGGTGAAGACTGATGTCAGGTTGATTTCTTTCAACGTTTCAATTTTTTTTTCATTATTTCCAAACTATAAGGGTAATGATTAGGAGACATTGACAATAAGAAAGGTGCTTCAGGAGAGGTTTAAAATAAATTTGTGAAAATTTTTGCTACACAGTGAATGAAGTTGAGATGTATAATAATGTATACATCTGAAAATTGAGTGGTTTAAATTCTCATACTGTATGAAATTTAGTTCACATTCTGACACATTCTGACACTACATCACTGTGGTGTCTGTTGTCTGTTGTAAATCCATGAATCCATGCAGGAACATCAGGCTGCAGAAAGTCAGAGGGAGGCAGAGACAGAAACGCATATCTGTAGATATTTTAGTTAAATGTTTGCGGCTGAAAATGACAGGAGAAAAAAAAACATTTAGGCTTTTTGCCTCAGTGTTTTTTATGGTAAGTTACTGAATGCAGAGCTGGAAAGTGAGACTGAGTTAACAGTGAGGAGTTAAGGGGTCTGTTAGACGTGAAAAGTATCATTTTTATTTATTTTGTAGATCAAACTGTTGCACTGATGTAGAGATGTTCAAGAAGAACAAAACTTGTTTAGATTTTATTTTTGTTGGTCAAACTGCTGTATTGAGTTTAAAACTGCAGAGTCCTATTTTATGATCTGTTTTCTACTTTGGTTTTAGAAAGAAGTGTTAAGGAAGAATTTATAAATTGGTTAACTTTGGAAAAAAGTTTGGCTCTCTCTTCCTCTGGATCCCAGGTCCTCTCGGCGGGCCACGTGTAGCCACAAGGAAAACAACAATGCGTGTTGACATCACAGAATTACAGAGTTTAATCCAATATAAGACAATGCACAAACTTACACCAGAAACTGCAGAACAACGGAGACATACATTCATTTACCTGACATAAATGGAAAAGAAAGAAAGAAAGCAAAGACGTCTTTGGAGAATTGCAAGAGCAAATCTAATGTGTTACTTCTGTGTAGAAAGTTTTATCCTCTTGTATTTAATTTATTCAAATAAGGCGTATCTTTGCTCCTCCAACCAGGAGCTATCTCTGACCCTCTATCTCAAGCCAGAAACCCCTGCCGTGTTTACGGCTTTTCACAGATGAGTGTGAAAAGCTACAACTTCCACTGTATTGTTTTCCCACACAGACAAAAGGCAGTTCAAACGATCCTAGCAAACCATCTGCTGTAACTACAGGTAACATAAAGGTCAATAGGCCAGAATACATTACTGATTTCAAAACCACAATTAGGGCATTTGAATCAAGACATGTTAAGTTTTAAAACTAGCTTATTTTAAATTTATTTTCTCAACAGAAGTAAAACCAGTTAAATTACCAGTTAATTTATGTCAATGCATTTTGACCAATAATCAAATGTCTTTTGACTAATAAGATATATCACAATCTGTTAGCCTGTCTTTGCTACCAGAGTATTTATCTTGCTAGTTGTGAGGCAAATTCTGAAGTGAGTGTTCATCCTGGAATGAGGGTCATTATACTGCATAACTTTAATCTGATTATTGGATTGTAAATAGTAACATGTTAATACTTGTTACTGAAACAAGGGTCAGATTAGAGCAGGGGTCACCAACTCCAGTCCTCAAGGGCTACCATCCTGTAACTTTTAGATGTGTCTCTGCTCAAACACACCTGGATCAAATAAACTGCTCGTTTCCAGCCTATTGCAGAGATGAATGAATGCTGGTGAGGGAATTCAGACATTTTCGAGCAGAGGTGATGGCATAATTGACACTTCTGCTCAAGCTGATCTGTCAAGTTTCCGATATGCGTCCCCCCCAATGACAGACTCGTTCCTACGCCCTTGTATACAAGCAACAAAAAATAACAAAATAAGGCAGACAAAGTGCAGGTCTTTCATTTTTGTCGTTTCCCATCTTGTCCCTGACCATTTTTAACCTGTTTCTAACTCTAATCATTAAAACATGAAGGTGTTTTGTACCTTTTCCGTCCGAGACGATCCGGGGTGTCCGCCTGAAATCCAGCGGTCTGCGCTGATCCTCCATCTCTTCCTCGATCTTGACCTTTATTTCTTTAAACTCTGTGAATGTTTCTTCAGCAGGAGTTTCCTGCTCGTTGATAAACTCTCTCTGAGTCTGAACTGAAGACATTTTGTTATTAAAAACACTCACATATTTAGCTAAACTTCAAACACGTCCTCAGACAACCGTCTAACAAAAGACTAGCTAAGAGTAGCCCATGTGCTCTTGTTTTAATCTTCCCTGTGTTTCACTATGGCTGTACTGAAGAAACTATGAACCATTTATAAGTTCCGCTTTCAGTCACCTCTTTTAACATACGGTTATATTCTATAAATTACAATATTGTTAAAATGTATTTAAATTTGGAAGTATTTCCTCTCTTCCACACATTTGTAGATTACATTTTTCTCCTCCTGGTTTTCCTGTTTAAAATACGGGGTCATTGTTTACTCTGTGCATGAACCTGCGAGTTGCACTGTGCGCTTTTACAAAGTATTTTTCTGTGTAGATTCAAAAAGATCGCCATCCCGTCACCCCACAACACGGAATAAAGTCAATAAATAGTTACACACAGGGGAAAAAAAAGACTTGTCAGGTTTAATTATGATTTAATTAATCTTATGTCTGCATTGTTACCATCGTATAATCAGCAATATTTTTCGTCTTTATTCAGAAACTCAAATACAAAATAATGAAAACAAATTCATGTCATATTCAGATTCAGAAAAGTATTTTTCCCAATACGCAATTAATTTATAATCTACCACCGCATACATTGCATACAGTAACAGCAAACATGGATACACTTAGCAGGAAATTACAACTAAAAAAAGTACAAGCACAACAAATGATTGACATAAAATGACTCTAAAGGCATTTAAATCCACTGTTCCTTCAAGAGATAATTACTGTCTCACTTAAAAAATGTTGTGTAAATATCAACCAGAATTTGATAATTTTTTGAAAGTATTTTAGCTCAGTGTTTAAATGTCACGAGCTAGATGCTAGCTAGCGCATGTTTACACAAAAGGAGAGACAGCAGGCGCAAATCGTGACACCGCACCTCGTACTGGCACTTCCGGTGGCAGGTCTGACACCTGCCACAAGTGCCACTGCGTTCGGCTGACTTCGGCTGACCTCGGCACCTCTTACTGGCACTTCCGCTGACACCTGCCACAAGTGCCACTGCCTTCGGGACTAGCTGCCAGAGTTGCCACTGCGTTCGGCTGACTTCGGCTGACCTCGGCACCTCGTACTGGCACTTCCGGTGGCAGGTCTGACACCTGCCACAAGTGCCACTGCGTTCGGGATTAGCTGCCAGTGCTGCCGCTGCGTTCGGCTGACTTCGGCTGACCTCGGCACCTCTTACTGGCACTTCCGCTGACACCTGCCACAAGTGCCACTGCTTTCGGGACTAGCTGCCAGAGTTGCCACTGTGTTCGGGTGACTTCGGCTGACTTCGGCTGACCTCGGCACCTCTTACTGGCACTTCCGCTGACACCTGCCACAAGTGCCACTGCTTTCGGGACTAGCTGCCAGAGTTGCCACTGTGTTCGGGTGACTTCGGCTGACTTCGGCTGACCTCGGCACCTCTTACTGGCACTTCCGCTGACACCTGCCACAAGTGCCACTGCTTTCGGGTCTAGCTGTCAGTGTTGCCACTGCGTTCGGCTGACTTCGGCTGACTTCGGCACCTTCCAAGGGTTGCCACGACCTCATACTGGCACCTCCCACGCCTCACGGACCCCTCTCGCCTATTTTTGCTCACGAGATTTAGGGCGGCCATCTTATAGCGTTCGACCGCTCCACTCAGCGTTATATGTTTAACAGGCACAATGACGTATTTGAACATTTAATCTTTCATAACACGCTGTTTTGTTACTGGAAACCTTATACATGCAGCCATATTTATAAACAGTTGTATTTTTAAAGTATTTTTAATTGTATTATACATACTTCAGCATATTTAAATATGCTTAGTGGGGAAAACAATAGAATAGAAATATAATATTCTTTGGTGACAGCTTCTGTGTCAGAATTAATATGAATGAATTTATAATTAATGAAAATAATGGTGGATCTGGCACAAAGTATTGCATTTCTTGTTAAGTATTCTGTTCCCTTAAAAAAAGCAAATATGCCCTGGTCTATTTTTTATACAGTCTCAAATTTCAGTTTCCAATAAACAGCCTCAGTGAAAACATGTTGACAGTTGCCATAAGCTGTCACTTGTGCCACGGGCTTCTGGGTAAGGTGCCACTTGTGCCACCTTACCACTGGGTAAGGTGACACAAGTAAGGTGGCCATGGGTGCCACAGGCTGCTAACCTCATTCTCTATCTGTTTCAGACAGAATGTAGCATATGAATAACTTTAGATCAAACAAATAGAAATAAAATATATCTTAATTACAACATAATTCTCATACATATTTAAATATACAGCCGGTGTTCAGACTTAAACAGAGAAAGACAACTCCTGCGCTTTCAGATGGGACCTCTTCTGCAACAGGTGATAATAGCTACCAGTAGGTACCTACCACTACAACTGACACTCGGTTGCCATGGTATGTCAGTGCTGACAAGCTCCTGTCAGTTCCGGATTATAATTATTTTCATACAATGACCTTAATATAATGCTATTGATTATTAAACCGGGTAAGTTCACTAATATTGACTTATTAGTTAACATTTCTGACAGTGGCAACATGAGATATTGACAATTCCAGAGTGACATTATGTTCAGCCTGGTTCCATGACAGTGCACAGGATGTCATAAGTTATAGTGGCTGCCTGGTCTATTATCTAATAGACCAGGCAGCCACTATAACTTTCAGTGTTTTTTGTTAAGATAATGCATTTTTAAAAAAAAGAAACATGTTATCATAATTTTCCAAAAATGCCAGTTAATCATTTTTAAATAGTTATTACTTGTTTTTATTTATTACATTTAATCCCCGCTATTTTTCATTATTTGTCAAGTTTATTACAGATTTGTGTGGCATAAATGAAGGTTGCTTCTCTGTGTTTTTTTCTGGTTCGGTTCATTGTCTTCAAAGTTTTCTTATTCAAAGATGAGAGAATGACTAAAATCTGAGCTAAAAAATGCATTTCAACAGCATTTTCAAGGCAGCAGGAGGATTTTCACTTTCAAGTTAAAACAACTTCAATTTTTTTACACCAATATTGAATATTGATAAGTCAAAACACAAATTATTTACACCTCAAAAAATTTGACAATGTGTGAATCTTAAGCAGCATTAAGAACAAGAATGTTACATATTTTTGGAAATAAAAATTACTTTAGTTTATACTTAAGATGCAAATGATTTTTTCAAAGAAAATTGTGCTGTTTACATATTATTTTATTTGGCAGATATGTTTCAACATTTTTTCAAGTTTATGTCACAAAGTATATGCATAGTAATTGATTTGTCAATATTTATTAGCCATTGTATGTAAATACTTTAAACAGCAATTTGAAGTCTACTGTAAAATTCATGTTTAGTCAACGTGTGAATTTACTACATCAGGATCAAATAACTTATTATTCCTCCATGAGAAATTATGATCATTAAGCTTAAATTTATTTTTCAAACTTTATTAATTTCTACAATATACGTTATACAGAGTCTGATTATTATTACTATTATCCAGTTGCAACATTTGGCTTCCTGTTGCACTATCTCAGCCACTGTTCTGCGATATAAACATGGGCAAGGGTTGAATGTCATTTTGATTAAGTAAAAAGTCCTATTAACTATCAGTGATGTGTGATTAACCAGATGTGTCTTTGAACATAGTGACAGGTTCCACTGTAATAGTGACACTTTATAGTATATTCAATTGGCCATCTTGATTGAATTAAACTCAGTCAAAAATATTCAAAGTGTTAAATGGATAAATATACAATTACCATTGAATTTTTTTTTATAAACACGCATTATAAGTAACACGTTTTCAAAAAACTGTCATTGCCATCCCCCAAAACATCGGAAACAGTTGTGACAGCTCTGAAACATCCTGGACATCTAACAGCAGCTCTAGTGGAGGCGAGACTCAGCTGTTACAAAGGTGCCGAAACCAATGGCATCCCTGATACCTTCTGTGTATTTGATTAATTCAAAGACGGAAGGAGTCGGCTGGATTATTCAGATGAACTTTAGTGAATAAATAGGATGAACGAATCATACATGATATAATAAACGTGTAGGAATTCAGCTAACATAAGTATTTATGCGAAAAAAAAATTATTAAATTCTGTCTTCTTCGTCTGTGTTTAAGTTCTTCTTCTACTAGTAATAAAGCATCATGGGATATGTAGTCCATTTGCCTAAGTCAGTAGCAACACTGAGAGCTAGACCCGAAAACAGTGGCACTAATGGCAGGTGTCACCGGAAGTGCCAGTAAGAGGTGCCGAGGTCAGCCGAAGTCAGCCGAACGCAGTGGCAACTCTGGCAGCTAGTCCCGAAAGCAGTGGCACTTGTGGCAGGTGTCACCGGAAGTGCCAGTAAGAGGTGCCGAGGTCAGCCGAAGTCAGCCGAACGCAGTGGCAACTCTGGCAGCTAGTCCCGAAAGCAGTGGCACTTGTGGCAGGTGTCAGCGGAAGTGCCAGTAAGAGGTGCCGAGGTCAGCCGAAGTCAGCCGAAGTCACCCGAACACAGTGGCAACTCTGGCAGCTAGTCCCGAAAGCAGTGGCACTTGTGGCAGGTGTCAGCGGAAGTGCCAGTAAGAGGTGCCGAGGTCAGCCGAAGTCAGCCGAACGCAGTGGCACTTGTGGCAGGTGTCAGACCTGCCACCGGAAGTGCCAGTACGAGGTGCGGTGTCACGATTTGCGCTCGGCCCTGCTGCACAAAAGGACACTTCTCAGATTTAATAAACCTTATGTCTGCATCATTGCCATCAAATGAACAGAAATATTTATTTTTGTCCTGAATCTCAAACTCAAACAACTAATATGGAAACAGTCTCACTTAAAAAGAAACATTTAAATGGAAAGGTAAAACTACTAGAACAAGATTTCTTATTTGAAATGCTTTTTTAACAAAGCTGCTACATTTTCAAAACGTCATCCAGCTGTAAATACTCCACTTAAAAACAGCAAGTTACTGAGAAAATTTATATTTAAGGCTTAAATTATGCCATCATGTGCACATATGAACAGTGAAATTACTTCTCCGGGTGAAACTTTTTTCATAGGTCACACAAGAAAACGACGTCTCACCTGTTTGAGTCCGAAAGTGTACAGAAAGATGACCTTTTAGAATGAAACTCTTTCCACAAATCGCATATGAAAAAGGCTTCTCACCTGTATGAATCCTCATGTGGACTTTTAAATAACATTTGAAAGTAAAATGTTCTCCAAAGGTCACACATGTATAAGGCTTCTCACCTGTGTGAATCCTCGTGTGATTAGCTATAATCCTTTCAGTAGTAAACCGTTTTCCACAAATCGTACATGGAAAAGGCCTCTCATCTGTGTGACTTCTCATGTAACGACTCTGACAATTTTTTTAACCAAAACTTTTTCCACATGTCACACAAAAAAGACGTGTCACCTGTGTGAGTCTGAAAGCGTACAGAAAGATGATCTTTTAGAGAAACTTTTTCCACAAATCACACAAAAACGGCTTCTCATCTGTGTGAATCCTCATTTGAAGAATTAAATAAATAACCTTTGCAAGTAAAATGTTTTCCACAGGTCACACTTGTATAACGTTTCTCACTCATGTAAATTCTCATGTGTATAGTCACAGAACTTTTTAGAGAAAAGGTCTTTTCGCAAATTTTACAAGAATATAATTTTTGGTCTGGGTGAGCTTCCTTGTGTGTTTTTTGCTTTGAACTGTCAGTTTTACTTGTCCAATTTGTAGTTTTCTGACATCTTTCATTTTCTTTCGACTCGGTGAATGTTTCTTCAGCAGGAGTTTCCTGCTCGTTGATAAACTCTCTCTGAGGCTGATCTGAAGACATGTTCGCTGCAAACACTCAAAGATTTAGCTAAACCTCAAATCCGTCTTCAGACAACCGTCTAATTAAACAAAAGCTAAGCTAACACTAGCCCGTGTGCTCTGTTTTATCTTCCGCGTGTTTCACTGTGGCTGTACTGAAGAAACTGTGAACGATTCATAAGTTCCGCTTTCAGTCACTGCTTTTAGTTGACATACGTTGCAGGAACATGTTTCTGTCACAAGATGGCAGCACTGTGACGTAATCATGAAAAGCTGTGATTTAACCCTTGTGTGTAGAAATGGGGTCCAACCGACGCCACACACGTAAAACTTGTATCTTTTGCCATAGTCCTCTACGTTTGCCTCAGGCCTTGCACGCACAAGGGTTGAATTAATTATTTTATAATTATTTTTCAACGATGACTATAAAACCTGTCTTACATAGATTGATGAATGGAATTGCTTTTTTCCACTTAATTTTAAATAAAGCTTGTCTTTAATCAATTCGGAAGTAAACTTTCACTAACATTTTATGTTAACATTAAAATATTTAAATCCAGCAATAAATTGAAACGCAACAAAATATAAAAACACAGTAAAATGTATATATTGTTTTAATTCTCAGTCTTAAAAACATTTTTCTTATTCCACTAAAACAGTTTGCTAATCTGTTTCCATTATTTGGAGACTGTAATGTTATTGTTATGGTGACGTTTGTCCACCAGAGGGCGAAGTAACGCCAGTAAGCCATATAATGCTGGATCAATGGAGCTCAGCGGTTTTGAGGACAAAGTCCATCAGTTTCTGTGTCGACGTGAATATCAACAAGTGTCTTTATCTGATGGAGGAATAAATTAGACACTTATTAGATGGAAATGGTGAATTGCCATTAATCTTTGCAGTTGTCTCAGCAGCTGTCATCTCTTCATGACCTCTGCTTGGCCCATGAAGTTTGGGAATGCACCTTTAATTTCAGATCTGCTGTTCACCTGATGTTACCTGTAGCTGCAAACTGAACCAGAGGTCAGAGTGATGATGACTTTCCACCAATTCCTGCAGGCTCCAGTGGACCAAAGTGTTGAACCTGGAGATCATTTTGTCAGGAAGCTGCAGTTTGTTTGACACCAAACCAGAGCTGAGATCAACAAAGTGTCTCCCAACTAGATCCATTGCTACTCACTGTTTGAAAAGCTATCTCACCAAATATTGTGTTACACAGGGCAGAACTTCACGTGGGTCAGCCGTTACCATGGTAACTTCACAGATTTTTTAAAATACTTCATTTTGGAGGGAGAGGAATTGTTTCTTTTCATTATAAAGTCACATTAAAAATATTCATATATAAATATATACACAATAATATGTTTAATCAAGAAAAAACTAAATAGACAAAAAGAATTGTGAACCAATTTGACTAACAAAACCAGTCTGAAATCTGCTACTGAATTAAAATAAAAATACCTAAATTAAACTATTGTTTCCAGAATGTTTTTTTTTTTTTTTTTTGCCCTGGCTGATAGGTTCATTCATTCCAACTGTGCTCATCCAAAATGAGACAAGTGAGACCATTCTTTTAGTTACTTATCTATATGAAATTTAATCCACATTATTAAAACATTGTCTAATATCTAAAAAATTAAAAAACTTCTCAAACAAAAACTAACGGAAAAAGACACATAGGTTAATAAGAAAAAAAACTTTACAATGTAGAGTAACTTTTACATGGACAAAGATAATGCACGTTTACACAAATAGACATGTCTGCATCGTTGCCATCAAATCAACAGAAATATTTTTTTGTCCCGACTCGAACAGAAAATAAAAAAAAAACATGACATACAGAATCAAATTTAGAAAAACGCATTTCATTTGTAACCTACCAGCACACACATTACATTCAGTAACAGCCAACATGTATCCACTAACCAAAATCATTGAAGTAAAACTATAAGTACAACAAACATACAATGCATTCAAATTTACTTTTCAATTAAGAAACAATTAATATGGAGACACTCACTTAAAAAGAAACATTTAAATGGAAAGGTAAAACTACTAGAACAAGATTTCTTATTTGAAATGCTTTTTTAACAAAGCTGCTACATTTTCAAAACGTCATCCAGCTGTAAATACTCCACTTAAAAACAGCAAGAAAATTTATACTTAAGGCTTAAATTATGCCATCATGTGCACATATGAACAGTGAAACTACTTCTCCGAGTGAAACCTTTTCCACAGATTCCACATGAAAAAGGCTTCTCACCTGTGTGAACTCTCATGTGAGCTTTTAAAAAACTTTTGTAGCCAAATTGTTTTCCACAGATCCCACATGAAAAAGGCTTCTCACCCGTGTGAGACTGCATGTGAATAGCTAAATTGCTTTTATGTGGAAACCTTTTTTCACAAATTGTACATGGAAACGGTTTCTCCCCTGTGTGAACACTCATGTGACGTTTTAAATAACGTTTGGCACCAAAACCTTTTCCGCAGGTCACACATGAATAAGGCTTCTCACCTGTGTGAGACCTCATGTGAACAGCTAAAATGCCGTTTTTAATAAACCTTTTTTCACAAATCGTACATGAAAAAGGTTTTTCACCTGTGTGAATTTTCATGTGCCGATTTAAATAACTTCTGTACGGAAATTTTTTTCCACAGATCACACATGAATAAGGCTTCTCACCTGTGTGAGACCTCATGTGAAGAGCTAATTCGCTGTTACAAGTAAACTTTTTTTCACAAATCGTACATGAAAAAGGTTTTTCCCCTGTGTGAGACCTCATGTGAATAGTTAAACTGCTGTTTGTACTAAACCTTTTTTCACAAATAGTACATGAAAAAGGTTTTTCACCTATATGAGACCTCATGTGAGATTTTAAATAACGTTTGTTACCAAAATGTTTTCCACAGGTCACACATGAATAAGGCTTCTCACCTGTGTGAGACCTCATGTGTATAGCTAAATTGCTGTTATTACTAAACCTTTTTTCACAAATCGTACATGAAAAAGGTTTTTCACCTGTGTGAGACCTCATGTGAATAGTTAAACTGCTGTTTGTACTAAACCTTTTTTCACAAATCGTACATGAAGGTTCTTCACCTGTGTGAATTTTCATGTGATCATTTAAACAACTTTTGTACCTAAATTGTTTTCCACAGGTCCCACATGAAAAAGGCTTCTCACCTGTGTGAGACCTCATGTGAACAGCTAATTTGCTGTTACAACTAAACTTTTTTTCACAAATTGTACATGGAAAAGGTTTCTCCCCTGTGTGAACTCTCATGTGATGTTTTAGATGACGTTTACAACGAAAATGTTTTCCACAGTTCACACATGAATAAAGCTTCTCACCCATGTGAGACCTCTTGTGATCCTTTAAAGCGTCCTTTGAATTGTAATGTTTTCCACAGATTGAACATGTGAACGGTTTTTCACATGTGTGAACTCCCATGTGTCGAGTCAAAGAAGATTTTTGAGAATAGCTTTTACTGCAAATTTTACAAGAATATAATTTTTGGTCTGGGTGAGCTTTATTGTGACTTTTTTGTTTTGAACTGCAAGTTTTTATTTTCTGCCGTTTGATTTTCTGGCTTCTTTCTTTTTGTTTCAGTTTTTCATCTCTCTTTTTTCCTGGATCTTCAGAATTGCTTCCTTCCTGATCCTGGTTCTCATCTTCAACAGAACCAAGAGAGATGAGTTGGATCCTCTGTTGTTTTGTTTCATTGTAGATTCTTTTCACTTTAGAAGGAATCACCAACATGTCATCAGTCTCCTGTTTCAGCACAAGATGCTCTTCATCATGACTGATGCAGAGTGGCTTCTCTTCCACTTTGAACTGTTGAGGTTCTGGTTCCTCTTCTTCCCGTTTCATCTGCAGAGGTTCTGGTTCCTCTTCTTCCCGTTTCATCTGCAGAGGTTCTGGTTCCTCCTGGTTGCTGGGCTCATTGAGATCCTCCTCCTCTTTAAACAGATCTGAATAAAAAGAAAAAGCAAAACCTTTTAAAGATAATCTAAACATGGTTTTCTTTATTATTTTAATATTAAAGACTTATAAATATGAAAAGTGAAGCTACCGTATTTTCCGGATTATAAGACCCATGTTAAAACAGATGGTCAACAACAAAAAAAGAAAAGGTAACGGAAACAAAACAGGAAGTTTAGTTGAACTTTATTTGACTACGTAACAATACACACACGTTATTTTTTATTCTTGTTCCACAAATCCATCAATGTTTTCTTCTGTGTCTGAATTGAACAGCTGGGCAATTTCGCCATCAAACATGCCAGGTTCCCTCTCATCATTATCAGTCAGTCTCGTTGCCAGGTGGCTGTTCAGCAATGATGCCGGCTTTCGCTAAAGATCGGACAACAGTTAAGGCAGATGCATTCGCCCAGGCATCCACAATCCATCCACACATGGTGGCGTGATTCGCCCGATGCTGCCTCCCCGTCTTAGTAAACTTGTGTTCACAGTCTGTCGTCCATCGCTCCCACGCCGCTCCAACTTCTTTTTAACGCCCTGTTTACACCAATGTCCAGTGGTTGGAGTTCTTTTGTTAATCCTCCCAGAATGACGGCAAACTCCGAATTAGTTTCACTTCCTTTTCTCACAGTAGCAGTGAGATGGACGCGCATGGAGTCGCAGATGAACAGAGACGGTGATGTGTGGAAAAACCTAACTGGTTTTTACCTGAGGCTTATGCTGCAGAACTCGGACAGCAATTCTCTGATTGGTTTATCGCTGCTGACGTACGTACTGCACACTTTACGTCTCTGTGTCGGGGACAGATTTTGGAATTCAGTGCACACATAAGGCTCACCGGATTATAAGGCACACTGCTGATTTTTGAGAAAATTTAAGGCTTTAGATGCCCCTTATAGTCCGGAAAATACGGTAACTAGATTAATCAAAATATATTAGAAACTTCTGGATGAGAAAACAAGATGTTGATAGCTGAACTCAGTGTGAATACCAGCGAATAATCCAAAAATCTCCTTCCTCTATGCAGACACAGAATATACATCACATAAAATAGTTATGTGCTTTATTTAGTTTTTATTTCAGTATTTGAAATTTACACAAAGCTTTAAACTTTTGCTTCTTGGATTACATAATTTTTAGATATTAATGTTACAATAGCCCTTATTATTTCCAGGTATGTTTTCGGTTATTATCAGCATTTGGAGTAACTATCAGTTATCAGTATCTCTTAAAAAAGTCATTGTTCATTCCAAATAATAACCATTGTTAATCGTTTTATCTTAGTTATTTAAAATCTATTTTAACTAACCAGAACAAACATTTTTATTCTGTTTTTGGGGATTGTTTTATAAAATATAATATTTGTCTAGTCCAGGTTTGAAGAGTTTTTGTACTTTTTAAACTATAGCAGATTAAAAACAAGCCTGATTTGCCTACCCAAATTATTTAGGTATGTAAATGTGGTTTGTACCATTTGTTTTGGTTTGTTTGGGACAAAACTAACTTTTTCAAAAGTCTGACTCAAAGACTACAATTAGTGTCTTAAGAATTTGAAGAAGTGTGTAACTGTTGTGTATTTATGGGTAACTGGAAGAAAATCTATGATTGATATTTTCCTCGAACCTTTATGAAAGAACCACAGACAACGTTTGTGAATTTTATGACCAAGCTTTTGCAAAAAGAGAAGTCTGCTCCTCGGAGCCGTTCACAGAGCGTTCTGGTCTGCTTCCGCGTGAGCCCCTGTTTTATTGTCAAAGCAGAACAGCCAGGAAAAACAACAGAGGTCGTAAAACATTTAACCCAAACAACCAGCAACCCAGTTCCAGGTGTGATATCTGATCTACGGTCTGAGCCCGGTTCAACTCTAGGTCAAACTGTCAACAAAGAGGGAGGATAAACAAGAGATAAAATACGACTGCACACAGGCAGTTCCTAAGTTAGGAGGTATTCTGGTTGATAAGAATTTAAGGTCTGGGAAACACAGAGTTAACTGTCTCACATGAAGATGAACAGACAGTCGTGACCTCCAGGTCAGTTCATACACACTAAAGAAGAGAACACTTTAAATGAAAGTCACAATAATCTATAGAACATTAGACTGAATATGAACTAAAGTTACAACAAAATGATAATACTAAAAATCTCTAACAATCTACAATTACTAAACTCAGAGGATCTGTCTTTTCTCAGTTAGAGGACACAAAAACCTTTTCACCAAATGGACCTCCATATTCGACTCCCATGAAGGAGATTTTATTCATTCTGGATGTTCACACATCAGCAACTTGGTGTTGGAAGCTGTTTTCTCTTTCTAGTTCATGGAGGCCCATCATTTTTGGAGCATTCCCAGTTAGATGTAAATCAACGACCCGCTCATCCCCCACCTGGTTCATTTGGGTCTATTGTTTGGAGAAGTCATGGGAATGCTCATGTAATTGCTTTTGAATGAGGTTCTGAAACTGTGAGCTTCCCCTCAGATCAGAGGGTTTTTCTTTTCCTTTTTTGGCAAAGATGGAGCCTTTCACCTTCTTTCAAATGATTCATTCTCTCTGTCCAGAGCCTGGAAATCATTGTATCATTGTCTCCAGCATTAATTTTAAGTCTATAGTTTTTAAACTACATATCTATGGTTAACATTGAATAAGTTTTAACATACTCAACATTAATGTCAGTCAATACTTAAAGTTGTTCTACAAATTAAAGAGAACATAAAATATACAAAAAAATAGAAAACAACCTAAACAATGATAAATATAAAACATAATCAACACAAACTTTAGCCAGTTAAATGAGTCTCAGATCAGAAACTAATTTATTATAAAAGGTGGATAGAATAACGAAGATGAAGTTGGTTTCCATTTCTAGCTTCCAATAGCTAAAGGGCGATTCCACTTAATTTTTCACTACCTTCCGCATCTTTAATCGACTGTAGTTCAAAATCTCCTACACCCAGACACTTCAAACCTGGACTAGATTATTCTGCTCTTCAAGAAGAATCTCTATAACCATGTTTGGGATTTGTGAAACTCTTTTCTGATTTGTGAAACTTAAAAAAAGGGCAATATCGCCCCTTTTATTTATCTTTTATCACACAAGAACTGCTCTAATTCCAAAGCTACAACACCTAGACACTTCAAACCTGAATCAGATTATTATCAATTAATAGCCGAATATTTAAAACCATGTTTGGGAATTGTGAAACCTTTTTCTGATTTGTGAAACTTCACTAAAGATCAGATTACTATTCATACTTGTTCCATGCGGGTTTTTTGAAATTCAATTACAATTCAAAACCACTTTATTAATCCCAATGGGAAATGAAATGTTGTTGTAACTCATTAATTCTTCAGTTATTGTCGATCATGCTGGCTGTTGGAAGGAAAGAACCTTTGCAGGGGTCTGTTAAGTGAAGTTTCACAAATCAGGAAAATGTTTCACAAATCCCAAACATGATTATAAATATTCTGCTGTTAGAACAGAATAATCTAGTCCAGGTTTGAAGAGTTTATGAGTTGTATTTTAGGAACTGGAGCAGTTCTAGTGTGATCCAGATGCAAAAAATGGTGAAAATCGACCTTTATTGAAGTTTCACAAATCAGAAAAAGGTTTCACAAATCACAATCATGATTTCAAATATTCTTCTACTAGAGCAGAAAAATCCAGTGCAGGTGTGAAGAGTCTAGGAGTTGTTGTTTTTTTAATTAGAGTAGATCTATGATGATCCAGATGCCAAAAAATGGTGAAAATTGGACTTCATTGAGTTTTCACAAATCAGATAAAAGTCTCACAAATCCCAAACATGATTCTAAATATTCTGTTCTTAGTTTAGAATAATCCAGTTTAGGTTTGGACATTGTAGGTGTCGTAGTTTTGGAAATAGAGCAGTTCTCCTGTGACCAAGATTTAAAAAAAGTGGTGAAATCGGCCTTTTTTGAGTTTTCACAAATCAGAATAAGGTTTCACAAATCCCAAACATGGTTTTAAATATTCTGCTATTAGAGCAGAATAATCTAATCCAGGTTTGAAGTGTCTAGGTGTAGTAGTTTTCAAACTAGAGTTGATTAAAGATGCGGAAAGTAGTGGAAATTAGTGAAAAATTAAGTGGAATCGCCCTTTAGCTATTGGAAGCTAGAAATGGAAACCAACTTCAGCTTCGTGATAGAATACATAAAAATTGTACTCAGAAAACGGTAGCAAACATGTTTACTACTTAAACATGTTTTTACTCAAGAGTAAAAAGGTATTTGATGAAAGTTTACTCAAGCAGAGTAAATGATCAATCGACCAAAAATAAATGTTGGTGTTTTTAAGGAAGAAAATGTAATTGCCATAATTTATACAAGCAACAAAAAAAAAAAAATAAAAATAATGCAGAAAAAGTGCAGGTCTATGTCCCTGACTATTTTTAACCTGTTTCTAACTCTAATCATTAAAACATGAAGATGTTTTGTACCTTTTCCGTCCGAGTCGATCCGGGGAGTCCGCCTGAAATCCAGCAGTCTGCGCTGATCCTCCATCTCTTCCTCGATCTTGACCTTTATTTCTTTAAACTCTGTGAATATTTCTTCAGCAGGAGTTTCCTGCTCGTTGATAAACTCTCTCTGAGGCTGAACTGAAGACATTTTGTCATTAAAAACTCTCACATATTTAGCTAAACTTCAAACACGTCCTCAGACAACCGTCTAACAAAAGACTAGCTAAGAGTAGCCCATGTGCTGTTTTTTTTTTATCTTCCCTGTGTTTCACTATGGCTGTACTGAAGAAACGATGAACAATTTATAAGTTCCGCTTTCAGTCACCTCTTTTAACATACGGTTATATTCTATAAATTACAATATTGTTAAAATTTATTTAAAGGTGGTAAAACATAAAGCTAGTATTTCCTCTCTTCCACACATTTGCAGATTACATTTTTCTCCTCCTGGTTTTCCTGTTTAAGAAACGGGGTCATTGTTTACTCTGTGCATGAACCTGCGAGTTGCACTGTGCGCTTTTACAAAGTATTTTTCTGTGTGGCTTCGGAAAGACCGCCATCCCGTCACCCCACAACACGGAATAAAGTCAATAAATAGTTACACACAGGGGGGAAAAAGGTGGTAATATAAGGTGGTAAAACGTAATGCTGGTATTTCGTCTCTTCCATACACTTTGCAGATGATACTTTTCTCCTGGTTTTACTGTATGAGACGGGGTCATTTAAACCCCAGAAGTTGTTTACTCTGGACCTGCGAAGTCACAATGTGCGTTTTTACAAAGTATTTTACTGTGTAGTTTCAAAAAGACCGCCATCCCATCACCTCACAATACGGAATAAAGTCAATAAATAGTTACACACAGGGGAAAAAAAGACTTGTCAGGTTTTATTATGATTTAATTAATCTTATGTCTGCATTGTTACCATCGTATAATCAGCAATATTTTTTTGTCTTTATTCAGAAACTCAAATACAAAATAATGAAAACAAAATCATGTCATATTCAGATTCAGAAAAGTATTTTTCCCAATGCGCAATTAATTTATAATCTACCACCGCATACATTGCATACAGTAACAGCAAACATGGATACAGTAAGCAGGAAATTACAACTAAAAAAAGTACAAACACAACAAATGATTGACATAAAATGACTATCTAAAGGCATTTAAATCCACTGTTCCTTTGAGAGATAATTAATGTCTCACTTAAAAAATGTTGTGTAAATATCAACCAGAATTTGATAATTTTTTGAAAGTATTTTAGCTCAATGTTTAAATGTCACGAGCTAGCTGTTAGCTAGCTAGCGCATGTTTACACAAAAAGACACTTCTCAGATTTAATAAACCTTATGTCTGCATCATTGCCATCAAATGAACAGAAATATTTATTTTTGTCCTGAATCTCAAACTCAAACAACTAATATGGAAACAGTCTCACTTAAAAAGAAACATTTAAATGGAAAGGTAAAACTACTAGAACAAGATTTCTTATTTGAAATGCTTTTTTAACAAAGCTGCTACATTTTCAAAACGTCATCCAGCTGTAAATACTCCACTTAAAAACAGCAAGTTACTGAGAAAATTTGTACTTAAGGCTTAAATTATGCCATCATGTGCACATATGAACAGTGAAATAACTCCTCCGAGTGAAACCTTTTCCACAGATTCCACATGAAAAAGGCTTCTCACCTGTGTGAGACCTCATGTGAATAGCTAAAAGGCAGTTTTTACTAAACCTTTTTTCACAAATCGTACATGAAAAAGGTTTTTCACCTGTGTGAGACCTCATGTGAATAGCTAAAAGGCAGTTTTTACTAAACCTTTTTTCACAAATCGTACATGAAAAAGGTTTTTCACCTGTGTGAGACCTCATGTGAATAGCTAAACTGCTGTTTTTACCAAACCTTTTTTCACAAATCGTACATTAAGGTTCTTCACCTGTGTGAATTTTCATGTGATCATTTAAACAACTTTTGTACCTAAATTGTTTTCCACAGATCCCACATGAAAAAGGCTTCTCACCTGTGTGAGACCTCATGTGAATAGTTAAACTGCTGTTTCTACTAAACCTTTTTTCACAAATCGTACATGAAAAAGGTTTTTCCCCTGTGTGAGACCTCATGTGAACAGCTAAACTGCTGTTTTTACTAAAACTTTTTTCACAAATTGTACATGAAAAAGGGTTTTCACCTGTGTGAGACCTCATGTGAGATTTTAAATAATATTTGTCACCAAAATGTTTTCCACAGGTCACACATGAATAAGGCTTCTCACCTGTGTGAGACCTCATGTGAATAGCTAAATTGCTGTTTTTACTAAACCTTTTTTCACAAATCGTACATGAAAAAGGTTTTTCACCTGTGTGAGACCTCATGTGAATAGTTAAACTGCTGTTTGTACTAAACCTTTTTTCACAAATCGTACATGAATGTCCTTCACCTGTGTGAATTTTCATGTGATCATTTAAACAACTTTTGTACCCAAATTGTTTTCCACAGATCCCGCATGAAAAAGGCTTCTCACCTGTGTGAGACCTCATGTGAATAGTTAAACTGCTGTTTGTACTAAACCTTTTTTCACAAATCGTACATGAAGGTTTTTCACCTGTGTGAATTTTCATGTGATCATTTAAACAACTTTTGTACCCAAATTGTTTTCCACAGATCCCGCATGAAAAAGGATTCTCACCTGTGTGAGACCTCATGTGAATAGTTAAACTGCTGTTTGTACTAAACCTTTTTTCACAAATCGTACATGAAGGTTTTTCACCTGTGTGAATTTTCATGTGATCATTTAAACAACTTTTGTACCTAAATTGTTTTCCACAGATCCCGCATGAAAAAGGCTTCTCACCTGTGTGAGACCTCATGTGAACAGCTAATTTGCTGTTACAACTAAACTTTTTTTCACAAATTGTACATGGAAAAGGTTTCTCCCCTGTGTGAACTCTCATGTGATGTTTTAGATGACGTTTACAACGAAAATGATTTCCACAGGTCACACATGAATAAAGCTTCTCACCCATGTGAGACCTCTTGTGATCCTTTAAAGCGTCCTTTGAATCGTAATGTTTTCCACAGATTGAACATATGAACAGTTTTTCACCTGGGTGAACTCCCATGTGTCGAGTCAAAGAATATTTTTGAGAATAGCTTTTACTGCAAATTTTACAAGAATATAATTTTTGGTCTGGTTGAGCTTTAATGTAACTTTTTTGTTTTGAACTGCAAGTTTTTATTTTCTGCTGTTTGGTTTTCTGACATCTTTCTTTTTGTTTCTGTTCTTCGTCTCTCTTTTTTCCTGGATCTTCAGAATTGCTTCCTTCCTGATCCTGGTTCTCATCTTCAGCAGAACCATGAGAGATGAGTTGGTTCCTCTGTTGTTTTGTTTCATTGTGGATTCTTTTCACTTTAGAAGGAATCACCAACATGTCATCAGTCTCCTGTTTCAGCACAAGATGCTCTTCATCATGACTGATGCAGAGTGGCTTCTCTTCCACTTTGAACTGTTGAGGTTCTGGTTCCTCTTCTTCCTGTTTCATCTGCAGAGGTTCTGGTTCCTCTTGCTCCCATTTTATATGCAGAGGTTCTGGTTCCTCTAGTTCCAGTTTCATCTGCAGAGGTTCTGGTTCCTCTTCTTCCCGTTTCATCTGCAGAAGTTCTGGTTCCTCTTGCTCCCGTTTTATCTGCAGAGGTTCTGGTTCTTCTTCCCGTTTCATCTGCAGAGGTTCTGGTTCCTCCTGGTTGCTGGGCTCATTGAGATCCTCCTCCTCTTTAAACAGATCTGAATAAAAAGAAAAAGTAAAACCTTTTAAAGATCATCTAAACATGGTTTTCTTTCATTATTTTAATATTAAAGACTTATAAATATGAAAAGTGAAGTTACCGTGTTTTCCGGATTATAAGACTCATGTTAAAACAGATGGTCAACAACAAAAAAAGGAAAAGGTAACGGAAACACAACAGGAAGTTTAGTTGAACTTTATTTGACTACGTAACAATACACACACGTTATTTTTTATTCTTGTTCCACAAATCCATCAAAGTTTTCTTCTGTGTCTGAATTGAACAGCTGGGCAATTTCGCCATCAAACATGCCAGGTTCCCTCTCATCATTATCAGTCAGTCTCGTTGCCAGGTGGCTGTTCAGCAATGATGCCGGCTTTCGCTAAAGATCGGACAACAGTTAAGGCAGATGCATTCGCCCAGGCATCCACAATCCATCCACACATGGTGGCGTGATTCGCCCGATGCTGCCTCCCCGTCTTAGTAAACTTGTGTTCACAGTCTGTCGTCCATCGCTCCCACGCCGCTCCAACTTCTTTTTAACGCCCTGTTTACACCAATGTCCAGTGGTTGGAGTTCTTTTGTTAATCCTCCCAGAATGACGGCAAACTCCGAATTAGCTTCACTTCCTTTTCTCACAGTAGCAGTGAGATGGACGCGCATGGAGTCGCAGATGAACAGAGACGGTGATGTGTGGAAAAACCTAACTGGTTTTTACCCGAGGCTTATGCTGCAGAACTCGGACAGCAATTCTCTGATTGGTTTATCGCTGCTGACGTACGTACTGCACACTTTACGTCTCTGTGTCGGGGACAGATTTTGGAATTCAGTGCACACATAAGGCTCACCGGATTATAAGGCACACTGCTGATTTTTGAGAAAATTTAAGGCTTTTAGGTGCGCCTTATAGTCTGGAAAATACGGTAACTAGATTAATCAAAATATATTAGAAACTTCTGGATGAGAAAACCAGATGTTGATAGCTGAACTCAGTGTGAATACCAGCGAATAATCCAAAAATCTCCTTCCTCTATGCAGCCACAGAATATACATCACATAAAATAGTTATGTGCTTTATTTAGTTTTTATTTCAGTATTTGAAATTTACACAAAGCTTTAAACTTTTGCTTCTTGGATTACATCATTTTTCAATATTAATGTTACACTAGTTCTTATTATTTCCAGGTATGTTATCGGTTATTATCAGCATTTGGAGTAACTATCAGTTATCAGTATCTCTTAAAAAAGTCATTTTTTAATTCCAAATAATAACCATTGTTAATTGTTTTATCTTAGTTATTTATTTAAAATCTATTTTAACTAACCAGAACAAACATTTTTATTCTGTTTTTGGGGATTGTTTTATAAAATCTCACATTTGTCTAGTCCAGGTTTGAAGAGTTTTTGTACTTTTTAAACTACAGCAGATTAAAAACAAGCCTCATTTGCCTACCCAAATTATTTAGGTATGTAAATGTGGTTTGTACCATTTGTTTTGGTTTGTTTGGGACAAAACTAACTTTTTCAAAAGTCTGACTCCAAGACTACAATTAGTGTCTTAAGAATTTGAAGAAGTGTGTAACTGTTGTGTATTTATGGGTAACTGGAAGAAAATCTATGATTGATATTTTCCTCGAACCTTTATGAAAGAACCACAGACAACGTGTGTGAATTTTATGACCAAGCTTTTGCAAAAAGAGAAGTCTGCTCCTCGGAGCCGTTCACAGAGCGATCTGGTCTGCTTCCACGTGAGCCCCTGTTTTATTGTCAAAGCAGAACAGCCACAGGGAGCAGTCAGGAAAAACAACAGAGGTCGTAAAACATTTAACCCAAACAACCAGCAACCCAGTTCCAGGTGTGATATCTGATCTACGGTCTGAGCCCGGTTCAACTCTAGGTCAAACTGTCAACAAAAAGGGAGGATAAACAAGAGATAAAATACGACTGCACACAGGCAGTTCCTAAGTTAGGAGGCATTCTGGTTGATAAGAATTTAAGGTCTGGGAAACACAGAGTTAACTGTCTCACATGAAGATGAACAGACAGTCGTGACCTCCAGGTCAGTTCATACACACACATAAGGAAGAGAACACTTTAAATGAAAGTCACAATAATCTATAGAACATTAGACTGAATATGAACTAAAGTTACAACAAAATGATAATACTAAAAATCTCTAACAATCTACAATTACTAAACTCATAGAGGATCTATCTTTTCTCAGTGAGAGGACACAAAAACCTTTTCACCAAATGGACCTCCATATTCGACTCCCATGAAGGAGATTTTATTCATTCTGGATGTTCACACATCAGCAACTTGGTGTTGGAAGCTGTTTTTTCTTTCTAGTTCATGGAGGCCCATCATTTTTGGAGCATTCCCAGTTAGATGTAAATCAACGACCCGCTCATCCCCCACCTGGTTCATTTGGGTCTATTGTTTGGAGAAGTGATGGGAATGCTCATGTAATTGCTTTTGAATGAGGTTCTGAAACTGTGAGCTTCCCCTCAGATCAGAGGTTTTTTTTTTTCCTTTTTTGGCAAAGATGGAGCCTTTCACCTTCTTTCAAATGATTTATTCTCTCTGTCCAGAGCCTGGAAATCATTGTATCATTGTCTCCAGCATTAATTTTAAGTCTATAGTTTTTAAACTACATATCTATGGTTAACATTGAATAAGTTTTAACATACTCAACATTAATGTCAGTCAATACTTAAAGTTGTTCTACAAATTAAAGAGAACATAAAATATACAAAAAAATAGAAAACAACCTAAACAATGATAAATATAAAACATAATCAACACAAACTTTAGCCAGTTAAATGAGTCTCAGATCAGAAACTAATTTATTATAAAAGGTGGATAGAATAACGAAGATGAAGTTGGTTTCCATTTCTAGCTTCCAATAGCTAAAGGGCGATTCCACTTAATTTTTCACTACCTTCCGCATCTTTAATCGACTGTAGTTCAAAATCTCCTACACCCAGACACTTCAAACCTGGACTAGATTATTCTGCTCTTCAAGAAGAATCTCTATAACCATGTTTGGGATTTGTGAAACTCTTTTCTGATTTGTGAAAACTCAATAAAGTTAGATTTTCACCATTTTTTGCATCTCTTTCATACTAGAACTGCTCTCATTAAAAAACTACAACAGCTAGACACTTCAAACCTGGACTAGATCATTCTGCTCTTCAAGAAGAATCTCTATAGCCATGTTTGGGATTTGTGAAACTCTTTTCTGATTTGTGAAACTTAAAAAAAGGGCAATATCGCCCCTTTTATTTATCTTTTATCACACAAGAACTGCTCCAATTCCAAAGCTACAACACCTAGACACTTCAAACCTGAATCAGATTATTATCAATTAATAGCAGAATATTTAAAACCATGTTTGGGAATTGTGAAACCTTTTTCTGATTTGTGAAACTTCACTAAAGATCAGATTACTATTCATACTTGTTCCATGCGGGTTTTTTGAAATTCAATTACAATTCAAAACCACTTTATTAATCCCAATGGGAAATGACATGTTGTTGTAACTCATTAATTCTTCAGTTATCGTCGATCATGCTCGCTGTTGGAAGGAAAGAACCTTTGCAGGGGTCTGTTAAGTGAAGTTTCACAAATCAGGAAAATGTTTCACAAATCCCAAACATGGTTCTAAATATTCTGCAATTAGAGCAGAATAATCTAGTCCAGGTTTGAAGAGTCTATGAGTTGTATTTTAGGAACTGGAGCAGTTCTAGTGCGATCCAGATGCAAAAAATGGTGAAAATTGACCTTTATTGAAGTTTCACAAATCAGAAAAAGGTTTCACAAATCACAATCATGATTTCAAATATTCTTCTACTAGAGCAGAAAAATCCAGTGCAGGTGTGAAGCGTCTAGCAGTTGTCGTTTTTTAATTAGAGTAGATCTATGATGATACAGAGTGAGTTTTCACAAATCAGATAAAAGTTTCACAAATCCCAAACATGATTCTAAATATTCTGTTCTTAGTTTAGAATAATCCAGTTTAGGTTTGGAGAGTCTAGGTGTCGTAGTTTTGGAAATAGAGCAGTTCTCGTGTGACCAAGATTAAAAAAAGTGGTGAAATCGGCCTTTTTTGAGTTTTCACAAATCAGAAAAAAGTTTCACAAATCCCAAACATGGTTTTAAATATTCTGCTATTAGAGCAGAACAATCTAGTCCAGGTTTGAAGTGTCTATGAGTTGTAGTTTTTTAATTAGAGCAGTTTTAGTGTGATCCAGATGCCAAAAATAGTTAAAAATAGAACTTTCTTGAGTTTTCACAAATCAGAAAAAGGTTTCACAAATCCCAAACATGGTTATAAATATTCTGCTATTAGAGCAGAATAATCTAGTCCAGGTTTGAAGTGTCTAGGTGTAGTAGTTTTCAAACTAGAGTTGATTAAAAATGCGGAAAGTAGCGGAAATTAGTGAAAAATTAAGTGGAATCGCCCTTTAGCTATTGGAAGCTAGAATTGGAAACAACTAGAATACATAAAAAATGTACTCAGAAAACGGTAGCAAACATGTTTACTACTTAAACATGTTTTTACTCAAGAGTAAAAAGGTATTTGATGAAAGTTTACTCAAGCAGAGTAAATGATTAAACGACCAAAAATAAATGTTGGTGTTTTTAAGGAAGAAAATGTAATTGCCATAATTTATACAAGCAGGGGCGTAGGAAGCGGGGGGGCGGGCGGAGGGGACATGTCCCCCCCAATATTGGAGAGAGCCACATTCGTCCCCCCCAATAATTTCACCGCAGTTGCGAAGAATTTTAAAATCTTCCACTCGCATATTTTTATTTTGAAGGCGCACAACAGCGCATTCAGCAGAGCGCTTCCTGCCCCTCCCCCTCTGAACGGCTCAGAGTAAAGGCAGCAGCAGAGAAACTCCGTTTGAATGAGGTAAACAATCTGTCGGGAATTTTGCCATGAATATCGCTCGTTTATAACATCTTGTTGTCAGTTTACTTTCATAAATAGAACTAAATCTGTTTGGTTAAGCCGTTTTAATTCTGGAATAGTCATATGTCCAGTATTATACTGCTAACTTTGTCTAAAAGTTAGCTACTCTAGCCATAATGATTTATTTAATCAGATTGAGACTGAAACAGCAGCAAAATGAGCCTTTTTATTATTTAAAGTGACATCTGATCATACTCGACCACTTAACATGTATTTTATATTATATTATATTATTTAGATATTTAGAAGAACAACAGTGCTGGAATGATGTTGAAGAAAGGTGAAGAAGCTCTGGTGAGGTCTTCATTTAGTTTATTAAAATATGTATTAACTTTTTAATTTTTAAATAAACTAAACTATTTTATTATGAGAGGAGCAGGTCAGGGAAGACATAGAAGAACCAGGTGGAGTTTCAGAATGTAAAGATATAAAAATTACATTAATTTCAATAAAACCAGAAAGGAGAACAGGTGAAGACTGATGTCAGGTTGATTTCTTTCAACGTTTCAATTTTTTTTTTCATTATTTCCAAACTATAAGGGTAATGATTAGGAGACATTGACAATAAGAAAGGTGCTTCAGGAGAGGTTTAAAATAAATTTGTGAAAATTTTTGCTACACAGTGAATGAAGTTGAGATGTATAATAATGTATACATCTGAAAATTGAGTGGTTTAAATTCTCATACTGTATGAAATTTAGTTCACATTCTGACACTGTACATCACTGTAGTGTCTGTTGTAAATCCATGAATCCATGCAGGAACATCAGGCTGCAGAAAGTCAGAGGGAGGCAGAGACAGAAACACATAACTAGATATTTTAGTTAAATGTTTGTGGCTGAAAATGACGGGAGAAAAAAAAACATTTAGGCTTTTTGCCTCAGTGTTTTTTATGGTAAGTTACTGAATGCAGGGATGGAAAGTGAGACTGAGTTAACAGTGAGGAGCTAAGGGTCTGTTAGACGTGAAAAGTATCATTTTTATTTATTTTGTAGATCAAACTGTTGCACTGATGTAGAGTTGTTCAAGAAGAACAAAACTTGTTTAGATTTTATTTTTGTTGGTCAAACTGCTGTATTGAGTTTAAAACTGCAGAGTCCTATTTTATGAGCCGTTTTCTACTTTGGTTTTAGAAAGAAGTGTTAAGGAAGAATTTATAAATTGGTTAACTTTGGAAAAAAGTTTGGCTCTCTCTTCCTCTGGATCCCAGGTCCTCTCGGCGAGCCACATGTGGCCACAAGGAAAACAACAATGCGTGTTGACGTCACAGAATTACAGAGTTTAATCCAATATAAGACAATGCACAAACTTACACCAGAAACTGCAGAACAACGGAGACATACATTCATTTACCTGACATAAATGGAAAAGAAAGAAAGAAAGCAAAGACATGCAAAGACATCTTTGGAGAGTTGCAAGAGCAAATCTGATTTGTTACTTCTGTGTAGAAAGTTTTATCCTCTTGTATTTAATTTATTCAAATAAGGCGTATCTTTGCTCCTCCAACCAGGAGCTATCTCTGACCCTCTATCTCAAACCAGAAACCCCTGCCGTGTTTACAGCCTTTCACAGATGAGTGTGAAAAGCTACAACTTCTCCTGTATTGTTTTCCCACAGACAAAAGGCAGTTCAAACGACCCTAGCAAACCATCTGCTGTAACTACAGGTAAAATAAAGGTCAATAGGTCAGAATCCATTACTAATTTCAAAACCACAATTAGGCCATTTGAATCAAGACATGTTAAGTTTTAAAACTAGCTTATTTTAAATTTATTTTCTCAACAGAAGTAAAACCAGTTAAATTACCAGTTAATTTATATCAATGCATTTTGACCAATAATCAAATGTCTTTTGACTAATAAGATATATCAGAATCTGTTAGCCTGTCTTTGCTACCAGAGTATTTATCTTGCTAGTTGTGAGGCAAATTCTGAAGTGAGTTCATCCTGGAATGATGGTCATCATACTATGCATAACTTTAATCTGATTATTGGATTGTCAATAGTAACATGTTAGAATACTTGTTACTGAAACAAGGGTCAGATTAGAGTAACGCATTATTGATGTGTTGATGGCATAATTGACACTTCTGCTCAAGCTGATCTGTCAAGTTTCCGATATGCGTCCCCCCAATGACAGACTCGTTC
Source organism: Poecilia mexicana (assembly GCF_051168715.1). Classification (NCBI taxonomy): domain Eukaryota; kingdom Metazoa; phylum Chordata; class Actinopteri; order Cyprinodontiformes; family Poeciliidae; genus Poecilia; species Poecilia mexicana. Next base: position 23,785,721 of record NW_028263387.1, read on the forward strand.
CTACGCCCTTGTATACAAGCAACAAAAAATAACAAAATAAGGCAGACAAAGTGCAGGTCTTTCATTTTTGTCGTTTCCCATCTTGTCCCTGACCATTTTTAACCTGTTTCTAACTCTAATCATTAAAACATGAAGGTGTTTTGTACCTTTTCCGTCCGAGACGATCCGGGGTGTCCGCCTGAAATCCAGCGGTCTGCGCTGATCCTCCATCTCTTCCTCGATCTTGACCTTTATTTCTTTAAACTCTGTAAATGTTTCTTCAGCAGGAGTTTCCTGCTCGTTGATAAACTCTCTCTGAGTCTGACCTGAACACATTTTGTTATTAAAAACACTCACATATTTAGCTAAACTTCAAACAGGTCCTCAGACAACCGTCTAACAAAAGACTAGCTAAGAGTAGCCCATGTGCTCTTGTTTTAATCTTCCCTGTGTTTCACTATGGCTGTACTGAAGAAACTGTGAACGATTTATAAGTTCCGCTTTCAGTCACCTCTTTTAACATACGGTTATATGCTATAAACTACAATATTGTTAAAATTTATTTAAATTTGGAAGTATTTCCTCTCTTCCACACATTTGTAGATTACATTTTTCTCCTCCTGGTTTTCCTGTTTAAAATACGGGGTCATTGTTTACTCTGTGCATGAACCTGCGAGTTGCACTGTGCGCTTTTACAAAGTATTTTTCTGTGTGGCGTCGGAAAGATCGCCATCCCGTCACCCCACAACACGGAATAAAGTCAATAAATAGTTACACACAGGGGGAAAAAAAAGACTTGTCAGGTTTAATTATGATTTAATTAATCTTATGTCTGCATTGTTACCATCGTATAATCAGCAATATTTTTTGTCTTTATTCAAACTCAAATACAAAATAATGAAAACAAATTCATGTCATATTCAGATTCAGAAAAGTATTTTTCCCAATGCGCAATTAATTTATAATCTACCACCGCATACATTGCATACAGTAACAGCAAACATGGATACACTTAGCAGGAAATTACAACTAAAAAAAGTACAAGCACAACAAATGATTGACATAAAATGACTCTAAAGGCATTTAAATCCACTGTTCCTTCAAGAGATAATTACTGTCTCACTTAAAAAATGTTGTGTAAATATCAACCAGAATTTGATAATTTTTTGAAAGTATTTTAGCTCAGTGTTTAAATGTCACGAGCTAGATGCTAGCTAGCGCATGTTTACACAAAAGGACACTTCTCAGATTTAATAAACCTTATGTCTGCATCATTGCCATCAAATGAACAGAAATATTTATTTTTGTCCTGAATCTCAAACTCAAACAATTAATATGGAGACACTCACTTTAAAATAAACATTTAAATGGAAAGGTAAAACTACTAGAACAAGATTTCTTATTTGAAATGCTTTTTTAACAAAGCTGCTACATTTTCAAAACGTCATCCAGCTGTAAATACTCCACTTAAAAACAGCAAGTTACTGAGAAAATTTATATTTAAGGCTTAAATTATGCCATCATGTGCACATATGAACAGTGAAATTACTTCTCCGGGTGAAACTTTTTTCATAGGTCACACAAGAAAACGACGTCTCACCTGTTTGAGTCCGAAAGTGTACAGAAAGATGACCTTTTAGAATGAAACTCTTTCCACAAATCGCATATGAAAAAGGCTTCTCACCTGTATGAATCCTCATGTGGACTTTTAAATAACATTTGAAAGTAAAATGTTCTCCAAAGGTCACACATGTATAAGGCTTCTCACCTGTGTGAATCCTCGTGTGATTAGCTATAATCCTTTCAGTAGTAAACCGTTTTCCACAAATCGTACATGGAAAAGGCCTCTCATCTGTGTGACTTCTCATGTAACGACTCTGACAATTTTTTTAACCAAAACTTTTTCCACATGTCACACAAAAAAGACGTGTCACCTGTGTGAGTCTGAAAGCGTACAGAAAGATGATCTTTTAGAGAAACTTTTTCCACAAATCACACAAAAACGGCTTCTCATCTGTGTGAATCCTCATTTGAAGAATTAAATAAATAACCTTTGCAAGTAAAATGTTTTCCACAGGTCACACTTGTATAACGTTTCTCACTCATGTAAATTCTCATGTGTATAGTCACAGAACTTTTTAGAGAAAAGGTTTTTTCGCAAATTTTACAAGAATATAATTTTTGGTCTGGGTGAGCTTCCTTGTGTGTTTTTTGCTTTGAACTGTCAGTTTTACTTGTCCAATTTGTAGTTTTCTGACATCTTTCATTTTCTTTCGACTCGGTGAATGTTTCTTCAGCAGGAGTTTCCTGCTCGTTGATAAACTCTCTCTGAGGCTGAACTGAAGACATGTTCGCTGCAAACACTCAAAGATTTAGCTAAACCTCAAATCCGTCTTCAGACAACCGTCTAATTAAACAAAAGCTAAGCTAACACTTCTTCTTCTTCTTTTGTTTTTTATTGGCGGCTGGCATCCAACTTAAGGTGCATTTACCGCCACCTACCAGACTGGAGTGTGGTCATCAGAGATCTCAGAGGGAATTACATCCACCTCAATGATGTGTAGGATGTGCAAATTCACATCCTAACACACTCATTAATACCTGAATTAATGCATGAGCATGCACTGGCATACACACAAATACTTGTTCATATCCTAAATACGACTCATTAACCCAGTGTTATTTAAGAACCTAAATAAGAGATTTCTAACATAACTTGATTTATTATCTAATAGACTAATCATAGACAGTCCTATATTCTTTCTGCTTAGTAACGACTTTAAAATCTGACGTTCCTCTGAGTATTTATCACATTCTAACAAGACATGCTCCACTGTTTCCACCTGATTGCAATAATTACAAGCCCCATTTTCATGCTTTCCTATTTTAAAGAGCGAACTATTAAGTCCAGAATGTCCAATTCTAAGTCGAGACATAACTACTTCCTCTTTCCGCCTTCCACTCAGATAATTACTATCTCCCACACTCTTTTGAATTGTATATAGTTGTCTCCCATTATCATGGTTATCCCATATCTCCTGCCAAATCTTAATAATTTCTTTTTGAATAATAGATTTACCCTCATTTTTACTCAAAGGGATATTCAGATGAACAATATCTGATCTCAAGGCCTGCTTAGCTAAAATATCTACTTCCTCATTTCCTTCTATACCTACATGAGCAGGAATCCAGACAAATTGAACCAAGCATTTATTGTTATGAAGATAAAGTAATAATTGATATATTCTTAATATCAAATCTAATCTGCTAGATTTACCAGATTTAATACTTAATAATGCTGCTTGACTATCTGATGCTATGATAAATGTACTTACTTCCCTAGTATCATTATCAAGCAACCATTCTAAGGCCAATATGATGGCTGATAATTCAACTGTAAAAACAGCTAAATGGTCAGCTGTTCTCCTCTTAATCAAGACTTTATGGTGTGGGATATTCACTGCTGCTCCAGTTCTACCACTATTTGGATCTTTAGATCCATCTGTATATATAATTATGTTGTCTTTATATCTTTCAAAATATCTATTAACTACAACCCATTCTGGAGTCTTTCCCTTTTTAAGAATTTCATTTAATTGAAGATCAACTTCTGGAGTTAAAAATAACCATGGAGGAATTTCAGATTGAGGAACTGTAGCACTATACTGGAGCATAGTTAAACCAAGCTGTTTTGCCTTTATTTCCCCAATCCATCCAAAACTATTACAATTTAATTTATGATGTTCCCAACATTCCTTCAGCACCATCTTAGTTGGATGATCACCCTTATGTCCTTGTAGGTTCACCCAGTACATGTACATTAATTTCAACCTTCTTAATCTTAAAGGAAGCTCACCAGTTTCTACTTGTAAAGCAGCTAAAGACGATGTTCTGAAAGCTCCACAACAAATCCTCAATGCTTGTGTTTGCTCACTATCAAGTTTTCTCAAATGACTGTCAGCAGCTGCCATATATGCTATACTCCCATAATCCATAATAGATCTCATGAGCGCCTGATAAACTCCCAACAGTGCACTTCTTGAAGCTCCCCATTCCTGTCCTGAGAGACATCTTAACAAATTATTCACTTTTTTACATTTATTTTGAACTGATTCTATTTGATGTTTCCAAGTTAAGCTTTCATCAAAGATGACACCTAAAAACTTCACTGTTTTCACTTGTTCAAGTTTATGTTTATAAAGATTCAACGTAACTTCCTTATGTCTTCTATAAAAGCAAATTACTTGAGTCTTTGCAATTGACATCCTAAAACCCCATTTATTAGCCCAACCTTCCACTTTCAAAATGGCAGCCTGCATCTTTTTCTGTAAATAAACCAGATTATGTCCCCGAATCCATAGAGCACCATCATCTGCAAATAAAGATTTACCTATACTACTATCTATCTCATCAAAAATGTCATTAATCATAATATTAAAGAGAATTGGGCTACACACACTACCTTGTGGAGTACCATTCTCAACAGCATATCTAGAAGAGAAATTCGCTCCTACCCGAACTTCTATTTCTCTACCAAACAAAAAATCCAAAATCCAATTATAAATCTTACCTCCTATACCAATTTTCCCTAATTTAATCAATAATCCTTCTTTCCATAACATATCATATGCCTTCTCAATGTCAAAGAACACAGCTATCACTAACTCTCTATTCGCTTGAGCTTTTCTTACTTCTGACTCTAGACACAGAACTGCATCCATCGTATTTCTCCCTTTACGAAAACCACTCTGGAATGGACAAAATTTATTTTTACTCTCAATAAAATAATAAAGCCTATCTGTAACAATCCTCTCCATTATTTTCCCTAATTGAGATGTAAGAGCTATAGGTCTATAATTTGATGGGTCTTTTGCATTTTTACCAGGTTTTAAGATGGGAATTATAACTGACTGTTTCCATTCTGCCGGAATTCTCCCAGTCATCCAAATCAGATTAAACAATTTTAATATAACAGTAAGAGATGAATATTTAAAATGTTTGAGCATTACATAACACACTCCATCCTTCCCCGGAGTTGATTGCTTAACATTATTAATAGCTTTTTCTAACTCATACATAGAAAAAGGCATATCTAAATCCTGGTTTGAGACTTCTCTCCTAGTAGTAACTCCTGGATTTCCATCCAATAAATCTAATTTATTACTTTTCATTTCTTCAGATAAATTTTCTGAACTATTCACCTTAATTAACGTTACTGCTAATAAGTCAGCTTTTTCTTTATTACTAACCGCCATTTTCCCATTTAATTCTAAAACAGGTAAGGAAAACCTCTTTTTAACACCATTCATTTTCTTAATAACTCTCCATACCTCTGACAGTTTGGTCTCTCTTCCAATGGAATTACAGTACTGCCTCCAACAAGCCTTCTTAGCTTCTCTAATAGTCTTCCTAACTATAGCTTGTGCTTTCTTATATTGAATTAATGCCTCAAAGGTATGACATCTTCTTACCAATTTAAAAGCTTTATTTCTTCCCCTTATAGCAATACTACATTGCTCATTCCACCATGGAGTAGACTTTTTATTTCCTCTTCCCTTTGATTTAGGAATTGAACTTTCAGCTGCATTAATAATAACAGACTTAATCTTTGAATAACACATCTCCACATCACAAAACAAATTCTCATCCAGTTTATTAAATTGACTATCAACTAAATTTTTAAATAACTCCCAATTAGCGTTACTTAACTTCCATCTTGGAATCTGTCCTTCCTCTTCTTTTATCACTTCAGAACCAACTGAAACTAGAATAGGAAAATGATCACTGCCCATTGGAGAATCACTCATCACCTCCCAAGAAGTAATTCCAGCTAATGTATTTGAAACCAATGTTAGATCTAAAACACTCTTTAAATTCCTACAGCAATCATATCTAGTAGTGCTGCCATCATTAAGGCAAACCAGAGAATGTAACTCAAGAAATTCTTCAACAGTCAATCCATTTGCATCTGTATTAAGACTCCCCCATAAAATATTATGAGAATTGAAATCACCACACCATACAGTCTTACCTACATTTTGATCATTTACTTCATTGAGATTCTGAATGGACAACTTCTTGTTAGCATTATAAAAATTTATCACCGACATTTGGTCATTTTCTATCCAAATCTTAATAACTATTGATTCATAATTTTTCCCTATTGATTCCACTTTATATCTTATACTGTCTAGTACAAAAGTTGCTACTCCCCCTCCTTGTCTTTCTTTTCTATCATTCCTAATTGATGTATACCCAGAGATTTTGAAATCCAGATGAGGCTTAAGCCAGGTTTCTTGAATGCAAATCAGGTGAGGTTTAACTGTCAAATCTGAAATATATTTCTTAAACTCTAGACCATTACTAATAAGACTTCTTGCATTCCACTGGAAAATAATTAACATAACGAAGAGGGGCCACCACTGCATGATTGAGGTTGAGAAGATTGCGTCTCATTTAATTTTTCCTTTATTGATTCCCAATTAACATTTTTACAATCAAGATACTTTTGGGCTGCCTTCACTATTATTTGAATTTTTTCCGTTTTCCTTTGTGTTTGAGCAGTGCAGTTAACAACTTCTACCATGAACAATACAAAATCCTCCTTTGTCATGAGTAAAGTGTCACCTTTAATCTTAGAGCATTCTGAACAATTAGATCCTTCTTTTCCTCCTCCAGACACTTTCTTTGGGTATAATATTGGTTGAACAGGAACTTTTTTCGTTGCTTCCGCATAAGTAATGCCAGTAGTGACTTTGATTTTCTGAACTTCCTCAGCTCTTTTACTAACTATGCATCCCCTAAATCCTGAACTATGCCCACCTCCACAATTACAACATTTCAGCGGAGCCCCTTCCTCACATTTCCCATACTCATGATCCCCAGCACATCTCCCACATTTCTGTTTCCCCTTACACACTGCCGCGACATGTCCAAATTTCTGGCATTTAAAGCACCGCAGCGGCGGAGGAATAAATGGTCGGACATCATAGCTCATATATCCCACAAACACTTTATCTGGCAGACTGTTCTCTTCAAATTTTAACATGATAGAAAAACTATCACTCCTCTCTCCATTTTTATTTCTTTTCAATCGTTTGGCTTCCACCACTTTCCCTCCTGAAACATTAGACTTGATCTCATCAATTGGCACATCAGGTGGAATCCCCGAAATGACTCCGCATACATACTTCTTGTCATCCAAAAGTCTTCCTCTCACATTCTCACCAAGGATTCTTTTTATATTCAGCGCCCTTTCTTTTTGTTTAATATCATTACAGATAATCAATAACGATCCATCTCTTAATATTTTAACAAATTTCACCTTTCCAACCAGTGAATTGATTTCTTTTGTCAGCTTTATTGGATTCCACTTCCCAAAGGACACACCCTCTTTGACAAACTTCAGAACTATTTTAAATTCTGACATCTTAACAGTTTCTCCTTCAGCCTCAGAAACAGATGATTCTATTTGTTGTCTTGATTTTTTCCGTTTATGCTTAGCTTTTTGAATATGCCAAGGTCCTTCATTTTCCACATCATCAGCACCCTCTTCCATTTCCGCAAAATCACTACCTGACACATTTCCCTCTGACATCCTTCCAACCATTCACAGTCTGGTCGTGCCTCTTCCGCCTTTGCTCCCAATCCGTGTTGCCGTCAAGTCTTCTTTTCCTCCACCTCTAAGCTAACACTAGCCCGTGTGCTCTGTTTTATCTTCCGCGTGTTTCACTGTGGCTGTACTGAAGAAACTGTGAACGATTCATAAGTTCCGCTTTCAGTCACTGCTTTTAGTTGACATACGTTGCAGGAACATGTTTCTGTCACAAGATGGCAGCACTGTGACGTAATCATGAAAAGCTGTGATTTAACCCTTGTGTGTAGAAATGGGGTCCAACCGACGCCACACACGTAAAACTTGTATCTTTTGCCATAGTCCTCTACGTTTGCCTCAGGCCTTGCACGCACAAGGGTTGAATTAATTATTTTATAATTATTTTTCAACGATGACTATAAAACCTGTCTTACATAGATTGATGAATGGAATTGCTTTTTTCCACTTTATTTTAAATAAAGCTTGTCTTTAATCAATTCGGAAGTAAACTTTCACTAACATTTTATGTTAACATTAAAATATTTAAATCCAGCAATAAATTGAAACGCAACAAAATATAAAAACACAGTAAAATGTATATATTGTTTTAATTCTCAGTCTTAAAAACATTTTTCTTATTCCACTAAAACAGTTTGCTAATCTGTTTCCATTATTTGGAGACTGTAATGTTATTGTTATGGTGACGTTTGTCCACCAGAGGGCGAAGTAACGCCAGTAAGCCATATAATGCTGGATCAATGGAGCTCAGCGGTTTTGAGGACAAAGTCCATCAGTTTCTGTGTCGATGTGAATATCAACAAGTGTCTTTATCTGATGGAGGAATAAATTAGACACTTATTAGATGGAAATGGTGAATTGCCATTAATCTTTGCAGGCGTCTCAGCAGCTGTCACCTCTTCATGACCTCTGCTTGGCCCTCGACTCATGAAGTTTGGGAATGCACCTTTAATTTCAGATCTGCTGTTCACCTGATGTTACCTGTAGCTGCAAACTGAACCAGAGGTCAGAGTGATGATGACTTTCCACCAATTCCTGCAGGCTCCAGTGGACCAAAGTGTTGAACCTGGAGATCATTTTGTCAGGAAGCTGCAGTTTGTTTGACACCAAACCAGAGCTGAGATCAACAAAGTGTCTCCCAACTAGATCCATTGCTGCTCACTGTTTGAAAAGCTATCTCACCAAATATTGTGTTACACAGGGCAGAACTTCACGTGGGTCAGCCGTTACCATGGTAACTTCACAGCTTTTTTAAAATACTTCATTTTGGAGGGAGAGGAATTGTTTCTTTTCATTATAAAGTCACATTAAAAATATTCATATATAAATATATACACAATAATATGTTTAATCAAGAAAAAACTAAATAGACAAAAAGAATTGTGAACCAATTTGACTAACAAAACCAGTCTGAAATCTGCTACTGAATTAAAATAAAAATACCTAAATTAAACTATTGTTTCCAGAATGTTTTTTTTTTTGCCCTGGCTGATCGGTTCATTCTTTCCAACTGTGCTCATCCAAAATGAGACAAGTGAGGCCGTTCTTTTAGTTACTTATCTATATGAAATTTAATCCGCATTATTAAAACATTGTCTAATATCTAAAAAATTAAAAAACTTCTCAAACAAAAACTAACGGAAAAAGACACATAGGTTAAGAAAAAAAAACTTTACAATGTAGAGTAACTTTTACATGGACAAAGATAATGCACTTTTACACAAATAGACATGTCTGCATCGTTGCCATCAAATCAACAGAAATATTTTTTTGTCCCGACTCGAACAGAAAATAAAAAAAAAACATGACATACAGAATCAAATTTAGAAAAACGTATTTCATTTGTAACCTACCAGCACACACATTACATTCAGTAACAGCTAACATGTATCCACTAACCAAAATCATTGAAGTAAAACTATAAGTACAACAAACATACAATGCATTCAAATTTACTTTTCAATTAAGAAACAATTAATATGGAGACACTCACTTAAAAAGAAACATTTAAATGGAAAGGTAAAACTACTAGAACAAGATTTCTTATTTGAAATGCTTTTTTAACAAAGCTGCTACATTTTCAAAACGTCATCCAGCTGTAAATACTCCACTTAAAAACAGCAAGTTACTGAGAAAATTTGTACTTAAGGCTTAAATTATGCCATCATGTGCACATATGAACAGTGAAACTACTTCTCCGAGTGAAACCTTTTCCACAGATTCCACATGAAAAAGGCTTCTCACCTGTGTGAACTCTCATGTGAGCTTTTAAAAAACTTTTGTAGCCAAATTGTTTTCCACAGATCCCACATGAAAAAGGCTTCTCACCCGTGTGAGACTGCATGTGAATAGCTAAATTGCTTTTATGTGGAAACCTTTTTTCACAAATTGTACATGGAAACGGTTTCTCCCCTGTGTGAACACTCATGTGACGTTTTAAATAACGTTTGGCACCAAAACCTTTTCCGCAGGTCACACATGAATAAGGCTTCTCACCTGTGTGAGACCTCATGTGAAGAGCTAAAATGCCGTTTTTACTAAACCTTTTTTCACAAATCGTACATGAAAAAGGTTTTTCACCTGTGTGAATTTTCATGTGCCGATTTAAATAACTTCTGTACGGAAATTTTTTTCCACAGATCACACATGAATAAGGCTTCTCACCTGTGTGAGACCTCATGTGAATAGCTAATTCGCTGTTACAAGTAAACTTTTTTTCACAAATCGTACATGAAAAAGGTTTTTCCCCTGTGTGAGACCTCATGTGAATAGTTAAACTGCCGTTTGCACTAAACTTTTTTTCACAAATCGTACATGAAAAAGGTTTTTCACCTGTATGAGACCTCATGTGAGATTTTAAATAACGTTTGTTACCAAAATGTTTTCCACAGATCACACATGAATAAGGCTTCTCACCTGTGTGAGACCTCACGTGTATAGCTAAATTGCTGTTATTACTAAACCTTTTTTCACAAATCGTACATGAAAAAGGTTTTTCACCTGTGTGAATTTTCATGTGATTATTTAAACAACTTTTGTACCTAAATTGTTTTCCACAGATCCCACATGAATAAGGCTTCTCACCTGTGTGAGACCTCATGTGAACAGCTAATTCGCTGTTATAACTAAACTTTTTTTCACAAATCATACATGGAAAAGGTTTCTCCCCTGTGTGAACTCTCGTGTGATATTTTAGATGACGTTTGCAACTAAAATTTTTTCCACAGATCACACATGAATAAGGCTTCTCACCTGTGTGAGACCTCATGTGGATAGCTAAATTGCTGTTATTACTAAACCTTTTTTCACAAATCGTACATGAAAAAGGTTTTTCACCTGTGTGAGACCTCATGTGAATAGTTAAACTGCTGTTTGTACTAAACCTTTTTTCACAAATCGTACATGAAGGTTCTTCACCTGTGTGAATTTTCATGTGATAATTTAAACAACTTTTGTACCTGAATTGTTTTCCACAGGTCCCACATGAAAAAGGCTTCTCACCTGTGTGAGACCTCATGTGAACAGCTAATTCGCTGTTATAACTAAACTTTTTTTCACAAATCATACATGGAAAAGGTTTCTCCCCTGTGTGAACTCTCATGTGATGTTTTAGATGACGTTTACAACGAAAATGTTTTCCACAGTTCACACATGAATAAAGCTTCTCACCCGTGTGAGACCTCTTGTGATTCTTTAAAGTGTCCTTTGAATCGTAATGTTTTCCACAGATTGAACATGTGAACAGTTTTTCACATGTGTGAACTCCCATGTGTCGAGTCAAAGAAGATTTTTGAGAATAGCTTTTACTGCAAATTTTACAAGGATATAATTTTTGGTCTGGTTGAGCTTTATTGTGACTTTTTTGTTTTGAACTGCAAGTTTTTATTTTCTGCCGTTTGATTTTCTGGCATCTTTCTTTTTGTTTCTGTTCTTCATCTCTCTTTTTTCCTGGATCTTCAGAATTGATTCCTTCCTGATCCTGGTTCTCATCTTCAACAGAACCAAGAGAGATGAGTTGGTTCCTCTGTTGTTTTGTTTCATTGTGGATTCTTTTCACTTTAGAAGGAATCACCAACATGTCATCAGTCTCCTGTTTCAGCACAAGATGCTCTTCATCATGACTGATGCAGAGTGGCTTCTCTTCCACTTTGAACTGTTGAGGTTCTGGTTCCTCTTCTTCCTGTTTCATCTGCAGAGGTTCTGGTTCCTCTTGCTCCCATTTTATATGCAGAGGTTCTGGTTCCTCTAGTTCCAGTTTCATCTGCAGAGGTTCTGGTTCCTCTTCTTCCCGTTTCATCTGCAGAGGTTCTGGTTCCTCCTCTTCCTGTTTCATCTGCAGAAGTTCTGGTTCCTCTTGCTCCCGTTTTATCTGCAGAGGTTCTGGTTCCTCTTCTTCCCATTTTATCTGCAGAGGTTCTGGTTCCTCTTGCTCCCGTTTTGTCTGCAGAGGTTCTGGTTCCTCTTGCTCCAGTTTTATCTGCAGAGGTTCTGGTTCCTCTTGCTCCAGTTTTATCTGCAGAGGTTCTGGTTCCTCTAGTTCCAGTTTCATCTGCAGAGGTTCTGGTTCCTCTTCTTCCCATTTCATCTGCAGATGTTCTGGTTCCTCCTCTTCCTGTTTCATCTGCAGAGGTTCTGGTTCCTCTTCTTCCTGTTTCATCTGCAGAGGTTCTGGTTCCTCCTGGTTGCTGGGCTCATTGAGATCCTCCTCCTCTTTAAACAGATCTGAATAAAAAGAAAAAGCAAAACCTTTTAAAGATCATCTAAACATGGTTTTCTTTATTATTTTAATATTAAAGACTTATAAATATGAAAAGTGAAGCTACCGTATTTTCCGGATTATAAGACCCATGTTAAAACAGATGGTCAACAACAAAAAAAAGAAAAGGTAACGGAAACAAAACAGGAAGTTTAGTTGAACTTTATTTGAATACGTAACAATACACACATGTTATTTTTTATTCTTGTTCCACAAATCCATCAATGTTTTCTTCTGTGTCTGAATTGAACAGCTGGGCAATTTCGCCATCAAACATGCCAGGTTCCCTCTCATCATTATCAGTCAGTCTCGTTGCCAGGTGGCTGTTCAGCAATGATGCCGGCTTTCGCTAAAGATCGGACAACAGTTAAGGCAGATGCATTCGCCCAGGCATCCACAATCCATCCACACATGGTGGCGTGATTCGCCCGATGCTGCCTCCCCGTCTTAGTAAACTTGTGTTCACAGTCTGTCGTCCATCGCTCCCACGCCGCTCCAACTTCTTTTTAACGCCCTGTTTACACCAATATCCAGCGGTTGGAGTTCTTTTGTTAATCCTCCCAGAATGACGACAAACTCCGAATTAGTTTCACTTCCTTTTCTCACAGTAGCAGTGAGATGGACGCGCATGGAGTCGCAGATGAACAGAGACGGTGATGTGTGGAAAAACCTAACTGGTTTTTACCTGAGGCTTATGCTGCACAACTCGGACAGCAATTCTCTGATTGGTTATCGCTGCTGACGTACGTACTGCACACTTTACGTCTCTGTGTCAGGGACAGATTTTGGAATTCAGTGCACACATAAGGCTCACCGGATTATAAGGCACACTGCTGATTTTTGAGAAAATTTAAGGCTTTAGGTGCGCCTTATAGTCCGGAAAATACGGTAACTAGATTAATCAAAATATATTAGAAACTTCTGGATGAGAAAACAAGATGTTGATAGCTGAACTCAGTGTGAATACCAGCGAATAATCCAAAAATCTCCTTCCTCTATGCAGACACAGAATATACATCACATAAAATAGTTATGTGCTTTATTTAGTTTTTATTTCAGTATTTGAAATTTACACAAAGCTTTAAACTTTTGCTTCTTGGATTACATAATTTTTCAATATTAATGTTACACTAGCCCTTATTATTTCCAGGTATGTTATCGGTTACTATCAGCATTTGGAGTAACTATCAGTTATCAGTATCTCTTAAAAAAGTCATTGTTCATTCCAAATAATAACCATTGTTAATTGTTTAATCTTAGTTATTTAAAATCTATTTTAACTAACCAGAACAAACATTTTTATTCTCTTTTTGGGGATTGTTTTATAAAATATAATATTTGTCTAGTCCAGGTTTGAAGAGTTTTTGTACTTTTTAAACTATAGCAGATTAAACACAAGCCTCATTTACCTACCCAAATTATTTAGGTATGTAAATGTGGTTTGTACCATTTGTTTTGGTTTGTTTGGGACAAAACTAACTTTTTCAAAAGTCTGACTCAAAGACTACAATTAGCGTCTTAAGAATTTGAAGAACTGTGTAACTGCTGTGTATTTATGGGTAACTGGAAGAAAATCTATGATTGATATTTTTCTCGAACCTATATAAAAGAACCACAGACAACGTATTTGAATTTTATGACCAAGCTTTTGCAAAAAGAGAAGTCTGCTCCTCGGAGCCGTTCACAGAGAGTTCTGGTCTGCTTCCGCGTGAGCCCCTGTTTTATTGTCAAAGCAGAACAGCCAGGAAAAACAACAGAGGTCGTAAAACATTTAACCCAAACAACCAGCAACCCAGTTCCAGGTGTGATATCTGATCTACGGTCTGAGCCCGGTTCAACTCTCGGTCAAACTGTCAACAAAGAGGGAGGATAAACAAGAGATAAAATACGACTGCACACAGGCAGTTCCTAAGTTAGGAGGTATTCTGGTTGATAAGAATTTAAGGTCTGGGAAACACAGAGTTAACTGTCTCACATGAAGATGAACAGACAGTCCTGACCTCCAGGTCAGTTCATACACACATAAGGAAGAGAACACTTTAAATGAAAGTCACAATAATCTATAGAACATTAGACTGAATATGAACTAAAGTTACAACAAAATGATAATACTAAAAATCTCTAACAATCTACAATTACTAAACTCAGAGGATCTGTCTTTTCTCAGTTAGAGGACACAAAAACCTTTTCACCAAATGGACCTCCATATTCGACTCCCATTCAGGAGATTTTATTCATTCTGGATGTTCACACATCAGCAGAGGTTTTGAAACTGTAAGCTTCCCCTCAGATGGGAAGGTTTTTTTTTTTTTCCTTTTTTGGCAAAGATGGAGCCTTTCACCTTCTTTCCAATGATTCATTCTCTCTGTCCAGAGCCTGGAAATCATTGTCTCATTGTCTCCAGCATTAATTTTAAGTCTATAGTTTTTAAACTACATATCTATGGTTAAGATTGAATAAGTTTTAACATACTCAACATTAATGTCAGTCAATACTTAAAGTTGTTCTACAAATTAAAGAGAACATAAAATATACAAAAAAAAATAGAAAACAACCTAAACAATGATAAATATAAAGCATAATCAACACAAACTTTAGCCAGTTAAATGAGTCTCAGATCAGAAACTAATTTATTATAAAAGGTGGATAGAATGACGAAGATGAAGTTGGTTTCCATTTCTAGCTTCCAATAGCTAAAGGGCGATTCCACTTAATTTTTCACTACCTTCCGCATCTTTAATCGACTGTAGTTCAAAATATACTACACCTAGACACTTCAAACCTGGACTAGATTATTCTGCTCTTCAAGAAGAATCTCTATAACCATGTTTGGGATTTGTGAAACTTTTTCTGATTTGTGAAAACTCAATAAAGTTAGATTTTCACCATTTTTTGCATCTCTTTCATACTAGAACTGCTCTCATTAAAAAACTACAACAGCTAGACACTTCAAACCTGGACTAGATTATTCTGCTCTAAAAGCAGAATATTTAAAACCATGTTTGGGATTTGTGAAACTTTTTTCTGATTTGTGAAAACTCAATAAAGTTAGTTTTTGTCCATTTTTTGGCATCTGGATCACCATAGATCTGCTCTAATTAAAAAACTACTACAGCTAGACACTTCAAACCTGGACTAGATTATTCTTCTCTTCAAGAAGAATCTCTATAGCCATGTTTGGGATTTGTGAAACTCTTTTCTGATTTGTGAAACTTAAAAAAAGGGCAATATCGCCCCTTTTATTTATCTTTTATCACACAAGAACTGCTCTAATTCCAAAGCTACAACACCTAGACACTTCAAACCTGAATCAGATTATTATCAATTAATAGCAGAATATTTAAAACCATGTTTGGGAATTGTGAAACCTTTTTCTGATTTGTGAAACTTCACTAAAGATCAGATTACTATTCATACTTGTTCCATGCGGGTTTTTTGAAATTCAATTACAATTCAAAACCACTTTATTAATCCCAATGGGAAATGAAATGTTGTTGTAACTCATTAATTCTTCAGTTATTGTCGATCATGCTGGCTGTTGGAAGGAAAGAACCTTTGCAGGGGTCTGTTAAGTGAAGTTTCACAAATCAGGAAAATGTTTCACAAATCCCAAACATGGTTATAAATATTCTGCTATTAGAGCAGAATAATCTAGTCCAGGTTTGAAGTGTCTATGAGTTGTACTTTTCAAACTAGAGTTGATTAAAAATGCGGAAAGTAGCGGAAATTAGTGAAAAATTAAGTGGAATCGCCCTTTAGCTATTGGAAGCTAGAATTGGAAACAACTAGAATACATAAAAATTGTACTCAGAAAACGGTAGCAAACATGTTTACTACTTAAACATGTTTTTACTCAAGAGTAAAAAGGTATTTGATGAAAGTTTACTCAAGCAGAGTAAATGATTAATCGACCAAAAATAAATGTTGGTGTTTTTAAGGAAGAAAATGTAATGTAAAGCAGGGGCGTAGGAAGCGGGGGGGCGGGCGGAGGGGACATGTCCCCCCCAATATTGGAGAGAGTCACATTCGTCCCCCCCAATAATTTCACCGCAGTTGCGAAGAATTTTAAAATCTTCCACTCGCATATTTTTATTTTGAAGGCGCACAACAGCGCATTCAGCAGAGCGCTTCCTGCCCCTCCCCCCTCTGAACGGCTCAGAGTAAAGGCAGCAGCAGGCGGAGTCAGAAACTCCGTTTGAAGGAGGTAAACTGTCTGTCAGGAATGTTGCCATAAATATCGCTCGTTTATAACATCTTGTTGTCAGTTTACTTTCATAAATAGAACTAAATCTGTTTGGTTAAGCCGTTTTAATTCTGGAATAGTCATATGTCCAGTATTATACTGCTAACTTTGTCTAAAAGTTAGCTACTCTAGCCATAATGATTTATTTAATCAGATTGAGACTGAAACAGCAGCAAAATGAGCCTTTTTATTATTTAAAGTGAGCAACACCTGATCATACTCGACCACTTAACATGTATTTTATATTATATTATATTATTTAGATATTTAGAAGAACAACAGTGCTGGAATGATGTTGAAGAAAGATGAAGAAGCTCTGGTGAGATCTTCATTTAGTTTATTAAAATATGTATTAACTTTTTAATTTTTAAATAAACTAAACTATTTTATTATGAGAGGAGCAGGTCAGGGAAGACATAGAAGAACCAGGTGGAGTTTCAGTGTAAAGATATAAAAATTACATTAATTTCAATAAAACCAGAAAGGAGAACAGGTGAAGACTGATGTCAGGTTGATTTCTTTCAACGTTTCAATTTTTTTTTTCATTATTTCCAAACTATAAGGGTAATGATTAGGAGACATTGACAATAAGAAAGGTGCTTCAGGAGAGGTTTAAAATAAATTTGTGAAAATTTTTGCTACACAGTGAATGAAGTTGAGATGTATAATAATGTATACATCTGAAAATTGAGTGGTTTAAATTCTCATACTGTATGAAATTTAGTTCACATCCAGACACTACATCACTGTAGTGTCTGTTGTAAATCCATGAATCCATGCAGGAACATCAGGCTGCAGAAAGTCAGAGGGAGGCAGAGACAGAAACACATAACTAGATATTTTAGTTAAATGTTTGTGGCTGAAAATGACAGAAGAAAAAAAAACATTTAGGCTTTTTGCCTCAGTGTTTTTTATGGTAAGTTACTGAATGCAGGGATGGAAAGTGAGACTGAGTTAACAGTGAGGAGTTAAGGGGTCTGTTAGACGTGAAAAGTATCATTTTTATTTATTTTGTAGATCAAACTGTTGCACTGATGTAGAGATGTTCAAGAAGAACAAAACTTGTTTAGATTTTATTTTTGTTGGTCAAACTGCTGTATTGAGTTTAAAACTGCAGAGTCCTATTTTATGATCTGTTTTCTACTTTGGTTTTAGAAAGAAGTGTTAAGGAAGAATTTATAAATTGGTTAACTTTGGAAAAAAGTTTGGCTCTCTCTTCCTCTGGATCCCAGGTCCTCTCGGCGGGCCTCGTGTGGCCACAAGGAAAACAACAATGCGTGTTGACGTCACAGAATTACAGAGTTTAATCCAATATAAGACAATGCATAAACTTAGAAGTAAGACAATGCACAAACTTACACCAGAAACTGCAGAACAACGGAGACATACATTCATTTACCTGACATAAATGGAAAAGAAAGAAAGAAAGCAAAGACGTGCAAAGACATCTTTGGAGAGTTGCAAGAGCAAATCTAATGTGTTACTTCTGTGTAGAAAGTTTTATCCTCTTGTATTTAATTTATTCAAATAAGGCGTATCTTTGCTCATCCAACCAGGAGCTATCTCTGACCCTCTCTCAAGCCAGAAACCCCTGCCGTGTTTACAGCCTTTCACAGATGAGTGTGAAAAGCTACAACTTCCACTGTATTGTTTTCCCACAGACAAAAGGCAGTTCAAACGATCCTAGCAAACCATCTGCTGTAACTACAGGTAAAATAAAGGTCAAAGAGCCAGAATCCATTACTAATTTCAAAACCACAATTAGGCCATTTGAATCAAGACATGTTAAGTTTTAAAACTAGCTTATTTTAAATTTATTTTCTCAACAGAAGTAAAACCAGTTAAATTACCAGTTAATTTATATCAATGCATTTTGACCAATAATCAAATGTCTTTTGACTAATAAGATATATCAGAATCTGTTAGCCTGTCTTTGCTACCAGAGTATTTATCTTGCTAGTTGTGAGGCAAATGCTAAAGTGAGTGTTCATCCTGGAATGAGGGTCATTATACTATGCATAACTTTAATCTGATTATTGGATTGTAAATAGTAACATGTTAGAATACTTGTTACTGAAACAAGGGTCAGATTAGAGTAACGCATTACTGATGTGTTGATGGCATAATTGACACTTCTGCTCAAGCTGATCTGTCAAGTTTCCGATATGCGTCCCCCCAATGACAGACTCGTCCCTACGCCCTTGTATACAAGCAACAAAAAATAACAAAATAAGGCAGACAAAGTGCAGGTCTTTCATTTTTGTCGTTTCCCATCTTGTCCCTGACCATTTTTAACCTGTTTCTAACTCTAATCATTAAAACATGAAGGTGTTTTGTACCTTTTCCGTCCGAGACGATCCGGGGTGTCCGCCTGAAATCCAGCGGTCTGCGCTGATCCTCCATCTCTTCCTCGATCTTGACCTTTATTTCTTTAAACTCTGTAAATGTTTCTTCAGCAGGAGTTTCCTGCTCGTTGATAAACTCTCTCTGAGTCTGAACTGAAGACATTTTGTTATTAAAAACACTCACATATTTAGCTAATATGTGAGTGTTAGCTAAACTTCAAACACGTCCTCAGACAACCGTCTAACAAAAGAAAAGCTAACACTAGCCCATGTGCTGTTTTTTAATCTTCCCTGTGTTTCACTATGGCTGTACTGAAGAAACTATGAACCATTTATAAGTTCCGCTTTCAGTCACCTCTTTTAACATACGGTTATATTCTATAAATTACAATATTGTTAAAATTTATTTAAATTTGGAAGTATTTCCTCTCTTCCACACATTTGTAGATTACATTTTTCTCCTCCTGGTTTTCCTGTTTAAAATACGGGGTCATTGTTTACTCTGTGCATGAACCTGCGAGTTGCACTGTGCGCTTTTACAAAGTATTTTTCTGTGTAGATTCAAAAAGATCGCCATCCCGTCACCCCACAACACGGAATAAAGTCAATAAATAGTTACACACAGGGAAAAAAAGACTTGTCAGGTTTAATTATGATTTAATTAATCTTATGTCTGCATTGTTACCATCGTATAATCAGCAATATTTTTTGTCTTTATTCAGAAACTCAAATACAAAATAATGAAAACAAATTCATGTCATATTCAGATTCAGAAAAGTATTTTTCCCAATACGCAATTAATTTATAATCTACCACCGCATATATTGCATACAGTAACAGCAAACATGGATACACTTAGCAGGAAATTACAACTAAAAAAAGTACAAGCACAACAAATGATTGACATAAAATGACTCTCTAAAGGCATTTAAATCCACTGTTCCTTTAAGAGATAATTACTGTCTCACTTAAAAAATGTTGTGTAAATATCAACCAGAATTTGATAATTTTTTGAAAGTATTTTAGCTCAGTGTTTAAATGTCACGAGCTAGCTGCTAGCTAGCTAGCGCATGTTTACACAAAAGGACACTTCTCAGATTTAATAAACCTTATGTCTGCATCATTGCCATCAAATGAACAGAAATATTTATTTTTGTCCTGAATCTCAAACTCAAACAATTAATATGGAGACAGTCTCACTTAAAAAGAAACATTTAAATGGAAAGGTAAAACTACTAGAACAAGATTTCTTATTTGAAATGCTTTTTTAACAAAGCTGCTACATCTTCAAAACGTCATCCAGCTGTAAATACTCCACTTAAAAACAGAAAGTTACTGAGAAAATTTATACTTAAGGCTTAAATTATGCCATCATGTGCATATATGAACAGTGAAATTACTTCGAGTGAAACTTTTTTCATAGGTCACACAAGAAAACGACGTCTCACCTGTTTGAGTCCGAAAGTGTACAGAAAGATGACCTTTTAGAATGAAACTCTTTCCACAAATCGCATATGAAAAAGGCTTCTCACCTGTATGAATCCTCATGTGGACTTTTAAATAACATTTGAAAGTAAAATGTTCTCCAAAGGTCACACATGTATAAGGCTTCTCACCTGTGTGAATCCTCGTGTGATTAGCTATAATCCTTTCAGTAGTAAACCGTTTTCCACAAATCATACATGGAAAAGGCCTCTCATCTGTGTGACTTCTCATGTAACGACTCTGACAATTTTTTTAACCAAAACTTTTTCCACATGTCACACAAAAAAAAAGACGTGTCACCTGTGTGAGTCTGAAAGCGTACAGAAAGATGATCTTTTAGAGAAACTTTTTCCACAAATCACACAAAAACGGCTTCTCATCTGTGTGAGTCCTCATTTGAAGAATTACATAAATAACCTTTGCAAGTAAAATGTTTTCCACAGGTCACACTTGTATAACGTTTCTCACTCATGTAAATTCTCATGTGTATAGTCAGAACTTTTTAGAGAAAAGGTTTTTTCGCAAATTTTACAAGAATATAATTTTTGGTCTGGGTGAGCTTCCTTGTGTGTTTTTGGCTTTGAACTGTCAGTTTTACTTGTCCAATTTGTAGTTTTCTGACATCTTTCATTTTCTTTCGACTCGGTGAATGTTTCTTCAGCAGGAGTTTCCTGCTCGTTGATAAACTCTCTCTGAGGCTGAACTGAAGACATGTTCGCTGCAAACACTCAAAGATTTAGCTAAACCTCAAATCCGTCTTCAGACAACCGTCTAATTAAACAAAAGCTAAGCTAACACTAGCCCGTGTGCTCTGTTTTTATCTTCCGCGTGTTTCACTGTGGCTGTACTGAAGAAACTGTGAACGATTCATAAGTTCCGCTTTCAGTCACTGCTTTTAGTTGACATACGTTGCAGGAACATGTTTCTGTCACAAGATGGCAGCACTGTGACGTAATCATGAAAAGCTGTGATTTAACCCTTGTGTGTAGAAATGGGGTCCAACCGACGCCACACACGTAAAACTTGTATCTTTTGCCATAGTCCTCTACGTTTGCCTCAGGCCTTGCACGCACAAGGGTTGAATTAATTATTTTATAATTATTTTTCAACGATGACTATAAAACCTGTCTTACATAGATTGATGAATGGAATTGCTTTTTTCCACTTAATTTTAAATAAAGCTTGTCTTTAATCAATTCGGAAGTAAACTTTCACTAACATTTTATGTTAACATTAAAATATTTAAATCCAGCAATAAATTGAAACGCAACAAAATATAAAAACACAGTAAAATGTATATATTGTTTTAATTCTCAGTCTTAAAAACATTTTTCTTATTCCACTAAAACAGTTTGCTAATCTGTTTCCATTATTTGGAGACTGTAATGTTATTGTTATGGTGACGTTTGTCCACCAGAGGGCGAAGTAACGCCAGTAAGCCATATAATGCTGGATCAATGGAGCTCAGCGGTTTTGAGGACAAAGTCCATCAGTTTCTGTGTCGATGTGAATATCAACAAGTGTCTTTATCTGATGGAGGAATAAATTAGACACTTATTAGATGGAAATGGTGAATTGCCATTAATCTTTGCAGGCGTCTCAGCAGCTGTCACCTCTTCATGACCTCTGCTTGGCCCTCGACTCATGAAGTTTGGGAATGCACCTTTAATTTCAGATCTGCTGTTCACCTGATGTTACCTGTAGCTGCAAACTGAACCAGAGGTCAGAGTGATGATGACTTTCCACCAATTCCTGCAGGCTCCAGTGGACCAAAGTGTTGAACCTGGAGATCATTTTGTCAGGAAGCTGCAGTTTGTTTGACACCAAACCAGAGCTGAGATCAACAAAGTGTCTCCCAACTAGATCCATTGCTGCTCACTGTTTGAAAAGCTATCTCACCAAATATTGTGTTACACAGGGCAGAACTTCACGTGGGTCAGCCGTTACCATGGTAACTTCACAGATTTTTTAAAATACTTCATTTTGGAGGGAAAGGAATTGTTTCTTTTCATTATAAAGTCACATTAAAAAATATTCAGATATAAATATATACACAACACAATTTTTAGTTCATCAAGAAAAAACAAAATAGACAAAAAGAATTGTGAACCAATTTGACTAACAAAACCAGTCTGAAATCTGCTACTGAATGAAAATTAAAATACCTAAATTAAACTATTGTTTTCAGAATGTTTTTTTTTTTTTTTGCCCTGGCTGATCGGTTCATTCTTTCCAACTGTGCTCATCCAAAAAAGAGACAAGTGAGACCGTTCTTTTAGTTACATATCTGTATGAAATTTAATCCACATTATTAAAACATTGTTTAATATCTCAAAAATTAAAAACTTCTCCAACAAAAACTAACGGAAAAAGACACATAGGTTAAGAAAAAAAAACTTTACAATGTAATTTTTACATGGACAAAGATAATGCACGTTTACACAAAGACTTTATGTCTGCATCGTTGCCATCAAGTCAACAGAAATATTTATTTTTGTCCTGAATCTCAAACAGAAAATAAAAAAACATGATATACAGAATCAAATTTAGACAAACGTATTTCATTTGTAACCTACCAGCACACACATTACATTCAGTAACAGCTAACATGTATCCACTAACCAAAATCATTGAAGTAAAACTATAAGTACAACAAACATACAATGCATTCAAATTTACTTTTCAATTAAGAAACAATTAATATGGAGACAATCTTACACAAAAAGAAACATTTAAATGGAAAGGTAAAACTACAAGAACAAGATGATTTATTTGAAATGCTTTTTTAACAAAACTGCTACATTTTCAAAAAGTCATCCAGCTGTAAATACTCCACTTCCAAACAGCAAGTTACTGAGAAAACTCATACTTAAGGCTTAAATTATGCCATCATGTGTGCTCTCACAGTGAAATTACTTCTCCGAGTGAAACTTTTTCCACATGTCACACAAAAAGAGACCGTCTCACCTGTGAGTTCTCAGGTGACGGAGTAATTTAGATTTAAACAGGAACGTTTTTCTACAAATCACACAAGAAAAAGGTTTCTCACCTGTGTGAGTCTGAAAGTGTGCAGAAAGATTAGATTTATGAGAGAAACTTTTTCCACAGGTCACACATGAATAAGGCTTCTCGCCCCTGTGAATCCTCATGTGAAGATTTAAATAATTTTTGCAACCAAAATGTTTTCCACAGGTCACACATGTATATGGCTTCTCACCCGTATGAGACCTCATGTGAATAGCTAAACTGTATTTAATCGTAAACTGTTTTTCACAAATTGTACACAAAAAAGGCTTCATACCTGAGTGACTTCTCATGTGACGAGTTAAAGTACTTTTTGAACTGAATTTTTTTCTACAAGTTGTACAAGAAAAAGGGTTCTCATCCGTGTGAGACCTCATGTGATTCTTTAAAGTGTCCTTTGAATAGTAATGTTTTCCACAGATTGAACATGTCAACGGTTTTTCACCTGTGTGAACTCTCATGTGGTAAATTAGACCTTTCTTGTAAATGTAACTTTTTCCACAGGCTCGACATGAGAAAGGTTTCTCGCCAGTGTGAACTCTCATGTGTCGAGTCAAAGAATATTTTCGAGAATAGCTTTTATTGCAAATTTTACAAGAATATAATTTTTGGTCTGGTTGAGCTTTCTTGTGCCTTTTATGTTTTGAACTGCAAGTTTTGTTTTTCTGCTGTTTGGTTTTCTGACATCTTTCTTTTTGTTTCTGTTCTTCGTCTCTCTTTTTTCCTGGATCTTCAGATTTGCTTCCTTCCTGATCCTGGTTCTCATCTTCAACAGAACCATGAGAGATGAGTTGGTTCCTCTCTTGTTTTGTTTTATTGTGAATTCTTTTCACTTTAAAAGGAATCACCAACATGTCATCAGTCTCCAGTTTCAGCACAAAATTCTTTTCATCATGACTGATGTAGAGTTGCTTCTCTTCCTCTTTGAACTGTTGATGATCTGGTTCCTCTGGTTCCTGTTTTATCTGCAGATGTTCTGGTTCCTCTGGTTCCTGTTTTATCTGCAGATGTTCTGGTCCCTTTTGGTCGAAAGTGGAGTTTTCCTCCTGGTTCTGGCTCTCAGTGAGAACCTCCTCCTCTTTACACAGATCTGAATAAGAAGAAAACACTAAAGCTTTTAAACGTCAATCAAAGATCAAAACCTTCATCTGAAAATGGTTTTCTTGGATTATTTCAGAACTAAAAACCTATAAGTATTAAAAATTAACTCAGCTAGATGAATCAAAATGTGATATTAGAAACTTCCGGGTGAGAAAACAATAGGATGATAGCTGAACTCAGTGTCTCACCACCCGGTTCGGATATTATCATTCCATAGAATGGCGATTATCAGTGGTTATCAGCCCCATTGAATGGCCTCAGCTGGTCCCTGCTCTGCCTGATATCAGGCTCAGTAGGTTATCAACCATTCGTATCGGTGATCACAGCCGCTTGTCGCTAATAGAACCTTTTCTTCTTTTTTCTTTTTTTTTTTTACATTTTTTAAAAAAACCTTTATTTACAATTTATCTGCTAATTTGAACAGGACATTAAGAATTTACTAAAAATACAAAAGCCAAACGTATCCGTCATAAGATTTTAATTTGGTATAGTTCAAGCTATATATAATCAAGGGCAGGGGAGCCCAAGTCCAGTCCTCGAGACCTACCATCCTGCAAGTTTTAGGAGTATCCTTACTCCAACAGACCGGGATCAGCTCTACAGAGGCCTGATAACGAGCCATTCATTTGATTCAGGTGTGTTGAAGCAGGGATGCATCTCGAGGACTGGACTTGGGCACCCCTCATCAAGGGCATTTTAGTTTTACTCATTAAAGCTTTCTACTCTTTTTCACATTTATTAATGTTCTTGTTCAGTATGACATTGTTAATGACTAAACTTCATTTACAGTTTGAATTTAACTCTTACTTTTGAGATGCTGCATAATGTGCTTTACATAATATCTTTAAAGTTGGGCGCAACAACGAAATAACTAAAACGTAGTGGACAAAAATGTTGTGATGTTCGTCTTTGAAAAATATTAGACTGTATGTTATCAAAGAATTACATAATTTTGAAGGACACTACTCTGTATTAAAAAGTCATTAAGAGCTACGTCAGTGTTTGTGATATTTCATACAGATTTCAAAACTTACAATATGGACTATTTGTAGCCTGTGTGGGGACTTGCAAACTGGTTGATTTGATTTACCTTCCTGGTTTTAGTAAGAGTGCCAGCAGCAGCATAATGTATCATCTGCAGTTGGATGATTGACTGCTTCTTTAGGAGACCCCTCACACCAGCATCCAGGTTCAGCCTTACAGCCCAGTGTTTGATGTCCTTCCACTGCTCCACCACTCAGATGGCTGCACAGACTAGTGACACTTATCTTACTGTTAGAATTGCATTTAGTTGTGCAACTGTAAGGACATGTTCATTCCTGGTTGTTTACAAGGTTATAGAGCAGTTAATATTAGTGTTGATGTTTGCATTTTTCAGGAGGGCAACGCGAAGATTGACGTCCTTCACACCAGATATTATATTAAAATTTAAGCACACAGCGGGACGGATCAGCCAGGAATATAAGGACAGAGTCTGAATAACACCAACTGTATGTCAGAAAATCCTGACATGTAGTCTTATGAGATTAGTCTCTGCTTACATAAAAATTATATGGCCACACCCATGTAGGGCTACTATGGAAAATGGTGACAAACCATTTTGGGACCTATTTTGTCTGCCCTCTTTTTTCCCATATGGGGCCCACCTAGTCATGCTGGCTGGGGCATTATGACATGTTTGTAACCTACCTGAGAAAGCGGCAACATATAAATTTTATATAAGGATTCCTGTAATTGATCCGTGTGGAATTACGTATTTGACATCTGTCATCATAGAAGACACCGATTACAAAAAATAAAACCATCTTCATAAAAAATAATATCTATTTGAATGCTGCATAAGACTTTTTTTTAACCCAACTAACCAGTCGTTTCTGTAATATGTTCTGTTCAACACTGTCAAAAGCTACATTTAGGTCGTACTGACCAAAAACCAATTTTTTTCCATTACAATATTTATGATTTATAGACAGTCCAGTAGCCAGCATACCTAGGTGGGCCACATATGGGAAAAAAAGAGGGCAGATAATATGTTGGGCCACCTACATGTTGGGTGGAAAAACCCCTGTGGGACCAATATTGTCTGGCTTTTTCCCCATATGGGGCCCACCTATGCTGGCTGGGACCTTACCTTTAAATATGTCCAATACTCCTTCTCACCTTAAACTGTCCATCAAACCCTCCATTCATAACATAATTTCAACATTATTTCTAAGTCTCCTTCCAACCTTCTTTCCTAACCTAATTCCAACATTTTTTCCAAAACTATTTTTTTAGTAAGTTCTCACAAAGGTCATTTATTTTTACATGTATTTTTATGTCATAATAGACAAAATATCTGTGTTTTTTTAATTAAGACCACATACTATCTGTAATAGTGCAGCAAAACTAAATATGAGAAAAAAGTGAAGCACTGTTAATAGTTTAATACACTGCACACTAAAATTCCACTCTCAATGACCATTTACATTTCTTGATAACAGCCTCACACTTAAAAATCACACGTTCAATGTTTGAAATGGCATCAATGACACACGGGGTGATGTCATGATTGAACTCACCAGTCTGAATGGGTAAAACATTCGGTTAAAGTAAATCATATTTTTCAGTCATAAATTGAAATTATTAGACAGAATAAAATTCTTATGTTAAATCGTATTAATACTTTTCATTAAGTGGCAAAAAGTGTGTAACTGGTCACGTGGCTTGTCACCCATTGATAACCAATAGTAACATGTGACGTTGTGGAACCACTGCATCCCACACTGGGATCTTCTCCAGCTGTGTCCCATCAACATGCTTGTCCTAACAGTTTCGCGAAGGGAGAAAGTGCCTCTACCTGAACGTGTCGTTTTCTAACCTGGCCAATTTGTTTATTTAAAAGGAAAGATCTTACTCATTCTTTTGCTATTATCTGTGCTACCATGTTGAAATTGTGCAAAAGTCATGAGTTCAGCTAACATGCTCACTGATGTGTTGGTTTCATACAAAAGCTTTTATTGATGCATTGTACATTTATCAATTGTTTAAGACAAACTACAGGAAATGCTAACATCGACAACTTTCTGATAAACAGATGTCACAAATACTGTGACCAAATTAGAAGTGTCTTTTTTGCAGTCCCAGAGATAAATAATAAATTTTGAAAAAACATGTTTAATGACACATAGCACAACACAAACATCTCCAATAAAAGCTTCTTTTACATTTTAGCTGCAAACAGAAGTGAATGATTTCACAGACCTGAAGATGTTGCACAATGGAGATCCATGAAGCCAGAAACTACTTATATCATATGTAGGACAGTATCTTCGAACATACAGATTTGAACACTTTGGACAGTGAGACACCCTCTCATTATTCCAGCAAAGAACCAGGTCGTTACTATAAGACAATTTTTTCAACATTAAACATGTTAATGTTTCACCTTCGCTCTGAAAGACATAACAAGGCTCAACTTCTGGGAGTCTGACAATGACGACAAGTTTTTCTTGAAGCCACATGCCAGGTGTGACCACTGCTCACGTGTTGCAACGTTGCCACTCACGCCACTTCTTGGCATTTTTTTTCTCAACACTGAAAAGTCAGGGGCAGATGTTGCAAACATCCGTAGTATCTAAATAAAGAAAAATAAGTCATTTATTGACAAATGTCGTTTAATCAACATAAAAGAAGCATAATGCATTAATTTATTTAAATGCATACTATCTGAAGTCGGTTCTCTTGACAGCACTTCCGTCAAACCCAAAGGCTCTGTTATGCTCTGCTCATCTAAAGAAGAATTAACAGTTTAGTTGCAATGTGATCAAGGTAGGTCATACCTTCAAGTAACATTTAACATACCATGTTTCCCCAAAAGTAAGACAGTGTCTTACTTTCTTTTTATCCCCAAAAGCCCCACTATGTCTTACTTTCGGGGTATGTCTTATATTGGAAAAAAATTGTCGAATTTTTTGTTTTAACCATAAAATTAACATTTATTAACAACCTGAACAGTATTGTATTCACCACAAAACGGTTTTATAAAAGGAAGTGCCAAGAATGTCTTGTTACAACATTGCATAACATGTAAAACAATGAAAAATGGTAAGAACGAACAGTGGAATACTGGAAGATAAAACAGATTTATTCCATGACAACCATGTCATCATCCTCAGGAATATCGTCATAAACATCCACAGTCTTAGGTTCCTGTGGATTTTCTTGGGACTCTCGGGACGACATTTCTTGCCGAATCATTGGCCCATATTTCTCATGGGTAGCAACGGCACTGTCCTGAAATGAGCAGGCTTTGTCCAGGTAGCCAGCTCGCAGTGCATTTGCAACGCAGGTGTTAGTGATCTTATTCCAAGAATTCTTCACCCAGTTAACAATCTCTGGCAGTCTGGGCTTCACAAAGTTCCCACGTACATTTCTCTCCATTCGCTTTTCAATGTAGTCATTGATTTCCACACGCAGATAGTCCTTGAACGGCTTGTTAATGGCGATATCGAGAGTCTTAAGATAAGCCGTCATCCCTGCAGGAATCATGATTTGGTCGATTCTCCGCTCATGAAGGAAGTTTTTCATGGTTTTGGCGCGGTGTGTGCTGGCTGCATCCCAGATCAGCATCCCTCTTTTGTTCCCGCGCATTACAAGCAGCAGCATTAAATCAAGCCACTTTCTTATAACATCTTGTGTGGCCCAGGCTTTTTCAGTTTCCAGCACATAAATGCCAGAAACCCGCTCAATCTTCTCCTTCTTGCCCTTTGCAATGAGTAGCAGTGTTTAGGGCTGTTGTAAACGAATATTTTAGTAATTGAGTAATCTATCGATTATTCTTACGATTAATCGAGTAATCGGATAAAAAAAAAATTCTAAAATGAAATATTGGTAAATCTGGCATAATACCGGTGTTACTATCATATATCAATATCAGTCCAATTTTTCATATTTGAGCATCCCTAACAGTTGCTTTTTTGTAGTTTAGAAAACTAACCTGTAACAATAATAGCTCACTTTCTAAGTTAACCAGAAGAAAAGTTATAGAAAAATCTGAAATTATATTGAATTTAATAACAAAGAGGCAGGCTCACAAATATGCTTATAAAAATGTCTACAATCCAGCTTTTAGTTTATGTATTCATCTTCAGTGAGTTTAATAGATTAATTAAACTCACCTTGCCACCTAACCTGTCACGCTTTGGGTTTGAAAATACGGGAAATGTCGCCTGGACTGGGAGGAGAGGGCGAATGAACGAACGTAAGATGGGGTGGAGGGGAGGAAATAGACCAGCGGACTGACGAACCGTTAGACCGGGGGACGAACACGGGGGGAAGCAATACGGGATATTTACGACACCTTCACTGGTCACACTCAGAAACTCATCTACCAGCCATGTACGATGCGCTCCGCCACCCGTTTCTTCAGACCGGGATATGAAATTTATTGTGCGGTTCGTCGGTAAAGCTACATTTACACGGTAAGCATCAGCTACTCAGCCGCCCGCCCTGTTCAGGCTATCCGCTCACCTCAGCGCTCTTCCCGCTGTTCGCTTTCAACCAGCAGCCCCGGAGGAGAAATGCTGCCGTACTCCAGGCATCCCCCAGTCATTTTAAGGATGCTTATTGGTTCCCCAAAAACGATAGAAAGTCGGGCATTATCATCAATCAATAAAATCCCCACGGGCCAATCTTGAAGATTGGACTTTATGCCGCTGAGACTTAGCTTTTGTCAACAACTCGGAGGCGGAAGTGAGAGCTCCGCGCAACGCAAATGAAGTCCTGGCCGGAACACGGTGCGCTAACTAATAAAACATAAATTAACGAAGCTTCGAGGCAGGTAAATTTTCCTCGAGGAATTTTAGTAATCGAGGTACTCGAATCATTCGAGGAATCGTTTCAGCCCTAGCGGTGTTGCTTTAGTGCCATCCAGACGAATCGTCAAAATGCAGGTGACACGTGCACTTTCATAAGCGGTGGAGGGAACGTACACTGAGGAGGCACCTCGTTGATCAATGGTGGTTTGAGCTGCTTGGCCCATGAACACGGCAGTTTCATCCATGGCGATCATGTTGCAAAGACTGTACTTAGAGAAGTCAATATCATCCACAAACTTCTTGTAGGCTAAAATCAAAATCAAATCAAATTTTATTTGTATAGCACATTTCAGCATCAAGGCATTTCAAAGGGCTTTACATAGTTAAAATAAAAACAGCATGTGACGCAAACAGTGAGAAAGAGAAATAAAAAGAAAGTAATAAAAAGATAAAAAGAAAAGATAAAAACATAAAAAAAACAAATACATTGAAGACATCAAAACCCCACACTCTAATCCTAATTTAACCATAAGCTAAACTCTTAAGCTAATGTACGTTTAACAATCTCAGCATCTTCCAACCTAAAGAGGGTTGTGGATCTTCTCAAAGACAGGTCATTGCGTTCAAGAAAGTTATCCACCCAGTGCTGTGATGCCTTGAATTGTTCAGGGGAAATGTCAAACTGTGGCAACACTGCAAGGGCATATTCCTGAATCTCAGCCCTGGTCACCACCAATGTCTTTGCTCTCCTGTCTGCAACCCACTCAGAGACCAGGCTTTCCAGCTCTGTATACATTGGTTGCCGACCACATCCAATCTTGCGCTTTTTAGCCATTCCGCTCTCCACTTTTTCACTCAGGTTAGTGTATTCTGCACGCCATTTTTGGACCAGTCGGTGATCCAACATTTTCTCCTTGCAGAACTGCACTACATTTTTGCCCCAAGATTCTTCGACAATCGCTTTTTTATACTCCACGGTGTAACTCTTCCTTTTACCACTGGAACCGGAAGCGCTCATGTCTAGGGGCAAAAATATAGCATACGGTATAAGCACTGCTTGTGGTTCCGTATCACAGTCTCCCATGGGGTTACAGCCCCATACAGTATCCCACACAGCGTGTTTTTGTATGTATCTAACCCAGTGTGATACAGTACCACCTGCTGTATTTAATCCAGTGTGACACCTGCTGATACCCACTGGGTTACATACAGCAGATGATACCCCAGTATGCCAGTGTGTATGTTTTACTGATGTATGATTAATACTGTGTGCATTACCGTATTTTAAGCAGGAGGCGGCAGTGACAAGTGCAGGGGACGGCGCGGTGACGTATGGAGGGGGGGACGGCGCGGTGACGTATGGAGAGGGGGACGGCGCGGTGACGTATGGAGAGGGGGGGACGGCGCGGTGACGTATGGAGAGGGGGGGACGGCGCGGTGACGTATGGAGAGGGGGGCGGCGCGGACGTGGGCAGGAGGCGGCGCTCATTAAGATCAGAGGGAGGTGGCAGACGCGGCAACGTATGGAGAGGGTACGGCGCGGTGACGTATGGAGAGGGGGGGACGGTGCGGTGACGTATGGAGAGGGGGACGGTGCGGACGTGGGCAGGAGGCGGCGCGCAGCTAGATGAGAGGTGTTTCCACGAAAAGTAAGACATATGTCTTACTTTCGGGGTACGGCTTATATTAGCCGACCCCCCTGAAACCCCCGATACGTCTTACTATCGGGGAAACACGGTATTATACTTCATACGGGAATATGTGGAACTCGAGCGTTACTATCAGTTCTGTGTAAACAGCATATTTAAACATATTGAAACAGTTTTTTATTACTACTTTTTATTTTTATTCATGAAGGATGGGCATCCTGCATGTTTTAGTTCTCTCACCGGTGGAAGTTACAAACTTTTCACCATGTCAATCTATTCATAGGCCTAGCATTAAACCAGGAACAGAACTAAGAAATGCAAGGTGCTGGCCATTGAGGAACAATTTTGGGCACCCCTCCTTTAAGCTATTGGTTAGTGTGATTTGTATGTAATTATTTCTGCAATTACGTCCTTTTTTATGTTGAAAACAAATAATTGCCTGCTCATTCATTAGTTCCTTAATTAGAGATGTCTTCTACTTCCTTAAAGTTAAACAAGTGATGCAAGATAAGCATCTATGCTTTAGTTCTGTACTATTGTGTTTTGTGGTACATCTAATTTAATAATTTCTTTAATGTTTGCTGGAAATGTGATTGATGTACATAGGGAGTGAGTGTTCTGTGTTTAGTTGTGTGACTGATGGTCTCCACCTCACGTGGTTTGAATAAGCAATAAAACATAACCAAACATAGTGCTGCAAAGTATTCGGAAATATGTCAGCTGTGACACCGGCTGCAACTATTACTTTAACAGTTCACAATAAAATATTTGTGTATTCCGCATTTGTGAAAGTGACATCAGCTGTTGTGAGACTTGCCAACTTGCTAATTGTCACAACTATATTTCTTCAACAGTCTTAGCATGACAAGCTCATCACACGCAATATATTACACATTAATTTTTGTACAACCACAATATCAATGGCGATATGAATCTTGCAGACATTGACATGACAGTACAGCTATAATCCGACTGTACATGATAGCCATATAGAACATTTTGAAAGGTGTTAAATCCTCACTAATGAGATGACCCAATACCCGGACCCCCAAAGTGTATGTGATTTATCCAAGTATGGAATATTTATAATTTCTTAAACATATCTGGTTGTACGTCAGAGTGACCTAAAGACAAAGCTGGACTCCCCAGACTTTCTGTATCTGAAAACCTATAAATCATCCAGAATACATGTTTTCCTAAGGAAGACCAGACATATTGTGTTACCGAGGGTGTAGTGCGCTTTGTAATATACCCACCTAACATACATAACACTGTAATGGAGGACATTCAGGATAGACTTGCATACATTCATGCAACGAACTTACCATTTCCACACATTACATTGAAAATGTCTTCCACAGTTGGTCTAATTTTCCTCCCGGAGTCTGATACAAAGAATAAAATATAATTATTGAAATTGTTTATCCAACATATCTTCAATATGAGTACAATACAATGCAATATCAAAACTTGAAGTACAAGTATCCAGGACATGGCTTAAACTGTCTTTCTCAAGTACACATTGTGAAGTGTGAACGATGAAAGGTTTTCTTAAGGCTAATATTAATCTACACAACATTGTACTTTATTAATTTTAATGAACGACAGGACAATTTCCCATCCTCCAGGGTATATTTGTTTCATTTCTCTGTGTAAGTTGGCAGCTTCTTCTGCAGAGTTTTTACAGTAACTATTCCATCACAGACCATAATTACAATCAACTAAGCAGGTATCTGTTGGATACACTGAACTGAATTGTCACAGGGAAAGAGAAATATTTCCATTACAAATCTGATATAAAAACCATACATACAATTTCAAAAGGAATTGTATGATTAAAACAAAAGAAACCCCCAATTACATGGAAAGGGATACTGAATGACATGCTTACAATAAGAGTATTTGAAAGTCATAGGTCTAATCTTCTACTTAACACCACTAGAATGTATTAAGAAATACAAACTACCTTTACTATGAGAGAAAAAAACACTGTGTGTATAAAGTTCAATCTGAACACACATCATCTGCAGTTATCACCACTCCAGTGTCAGATGTCACAACTGATTCTCTTCATCTGAAGAGAAAATTGAAATTAGTCGTGTGAATGCTGCAGGCATTTTGTTTGGTTAAAAATAGTTATTGCACTGTCAATAAATTAATTATAATACATGTTCTTAGTTGTCAGAGGAACATAGTGACTCCTTCGTCAGCTCAGAGGTTCGAAAGGAAAAAAAACGAGGATGGATGATCTCTGCTAAAGTTTTACTTCCCGTCATCCGTGTTCTTTCAGCAAACAGTTGAGACAGAGATGCTTTTGGTTTCCACTTTACCTGCCATCGAAAGTATTCGTAAACGTTTGTCTGCTATCCTTCAACTCATGTGACCATACCAGCCGAGGAGATGAAACGTTAAAAACAATAAACTTTGTCTTGTACAAAACTACAGAGCAACTATAAATAAAGAATAACTTTTGTTGTCCTTTTATTCCTAAAAGGACAAAATGTGTGTCTGTAATAAGCTATTACAGACACACCATTATAGTACGAAGTATAGTTATTTAGAGTATGACAAAATGTTAGGGTGATTATGACAGTAGTGCTAAAACAGCGAGCGGATAAAGACAGACACATTCGGCCTTCCAGACTTTGACTCTGATCCCTGGATCCTTTTCCCAAAATATATGCTACTTTTGGATTCTGCTCTTTAAATACTTCAAATTGAAGGCTAGCAGTGCCAAAGGAATGATTAAATATAAGAACATCAAATCATGAAAATGATCTCTCAACAACAGTCCACCCCATTGCATGATTACAAAGTACGTTTTTACCGGATGACTTCCATTTAAATATAATCTATTTAAACACTTACTAATTTGAAAGGAAATTTGCTCCGCATTCTTTAAAATGACTTCCAATTGTTTCCGTCCGTAGTGGCATGGTTTTTTCAGTGTGATGCCATCGGGTAGTCCAGAAGCGTTGATAATTATGCTTTCATTTTGAATAGAAATGTACGGGAGCCTTCCTCTGCCTCCCGCTTCATCTAAAAAGATAAGTAAAACATTTTAAAAGTTGTACATATTTGCAGTCAAGCTGAAGATTAAAAAGTGGATTAGTAATACAGAGCTCCAAACTGACTATGACTCAGGGTCTTGTGTATAAAACATTGTGCATTTTTCAGGATAAAACTTGGTGTACAAACAAATTTAGAAAAGTGCAACGCACCAAAAAATTCTAATTTATACAGCCTGTGCACCTTGCCTTTATAAATCCCAATTACTGGGAAACATAATGCAGCTGCTGATCCGTTCTGTCGCCGAGTGTGAAGCTTACAAAAACTGTCACACAAAGCTCATTTTTATACTTGTGCATAAAATATGGCATATAACTTCTTGGTGCGTACGCACAATCATACATTTGGCCTGTGGTTAATTGATAAGGTGTTACAGACCATTATGTCGAAATATACGCAGACACCAACTTTATTACTGCAATGAAGTTAAATTAGGAATACATTACACTGACCATTACTAGAGTATAATAATGTATTCTTACTGTATTTTCTGTTGAATAACTCCTGCACTTTCTTCACCATGGTATCTACAGGTTGTTTTACAGCAGAAGTAGATGATGAGTTTCCTTAAAACAGTGCAAACAAGAGAGAAAAGATCATGTAAATATTAAGTCCACTGTGCTGTTATTGAAGTTTGAGGTGTCCCTGTCAGTTTGTGAAAACCTTTAAAATGCAGAGCAAAGTTGTCCAGTACGTCGGTACGGTCGAAAAACGAAGAGGCACCTTTGCTGCTCACTTCAAGGACATCTAAGAAAGGCTTTTGATGGTCAAACATCATCACACCAGTCTCCACACCAAGCTTCTCAAGACTGGCAACCTTCAACAAAGTTTCAAAGAAGAGTCATTCAAAACTGCACAAATACAAAACATTACAAGAGACAGGAATAAAGTTATTGAGCTAGAAAAGTTTCATTATTTTAAGTCAGTAAGAAATAAAACATAGAAATATGGAATGTAATAGAAACATTCCATATTTCTATTACACACGATAACAAAAGGTAGATGACATTAATACATTCAAGGTAGTCTTTGAATTTTTATTTTCAATTAGAACACTATGCTTTGCCTAAAAATATGTGACCCTTACAAATTTATTCTATGACTTTTTCTCCCAATTAAATGTTTCATATCAAAAAGAAAAAATAATTAAAGTAAGTAAACCCAGAAAGAATTACCAAAATTAAAATGTTAATTCAGGGAAAGTATCTATCCAAAAGAAACAGGATCTTATGAAAATGGTCATTTCACCCTTGGTGTAATGACTTCAGTTGTTTCACCTTTAGCAGCAACAACACTGAGAGCTTCTGATGAATGAATATCTGACATCACCGCTGTGGAACATCTGCTCACTCTGACCCACAATGAAGAACTTTTATGATGTTTAAAGCAATACTATAAAACATGGACACAATTGTTGAAACTTTGAGTAAGACAATCATTTTTTTTTTATATCTGCATATGGCCTTGGTGCTGTGCAGTGGATCATTGTTCCACAGCATATTTATACTGTGACGGGGCTTAACATTAGGAAAACAGATAAAAAAGGTCCTGAGACGGCAAAATAATACCAGATCTTAGCAATACTGTCTCCATTTTTAACAGTGAAAATTATTGTGTCACCAGATTTTTTTTTTTGTTATCAAATTAAATCTTTATATGAAAATGTATTTTCTTTTTATTACCATTACCTTTATATGATTAAACACTTTTTATGATGTGAAAGAGTTAAGTGGGGTAAAACTGCAAGCACAGACTAAATATGTCAAGCATCTTATCACAGATAAATAATAAATGCTTGTGGAGCAGTGTATAGTGCTTCACTCAGTCTAGAGGACCTGAAAGGACTTTACACTACATTAAGTCATTTACACACTGATGGTGGTGGGCAGTAGCTCACCACCCAACAGGGTTATAGCCACAGCTGGTTTCAGGCAGTCTGACAGAAGTGAGGCTGTCATACACTGGCACCACTAGCAGCCAAAGCATGTCGACTAAGACAGACGTAGTAGGCATTCAAACTGGAAACCCAATGATTACAGGGTTAACTCCTAACACTATTTCCAATATACAGTTAAATGGCTTGGAAACATTCTAAAGGTCTTAGCATATGTGGAAAACCTCTGTTTTGATCTGCTTGAGGTGCTTTTTCACTTTCAGGCTTCGCGTCTCTGGGCTCATGTCGTCTGAAGTGCGATGAACTTTCAGAGCTGCTGCCTCCTCCGCATATTTTCTCTTCTCCACTTCCCCTAGAGTGGACCATTTCTGTGTAATATCTTTCAGGCTTCCTAGCAGGAAAAACAAAACAAAGAAAATCAGCAAGCAATCCATTAAGATTGTACAGATCTCTGATGGCTCACCCCGACTCAATGGGTGTAGATTTTGATAAAGTTCAGGAAACTCTCTAACATTACATGGCAAATAGGAAAAGTTTCATCAAGTACTCAAGATCTCACAAATGTTATTTGACAACATAAACTAGCCAATACAAGTCAGATTTGTTTTGTAAGGATGGCTTATAAAAATAAAAGCCAAAGGCTCCTGTGAGCAGAGCAGAGCCAATTACAGGGGTGCCCAAAGTGGGTCCTCGAGGACCACTTGTTTTACTTCTCTGCCTGGTGGTTGTAACAACCTCCTCAACATGTCGATTTTCTTCTTTGGCCTTCTAATGAGCCATGATTGAATCCAGGTGTGTTAACCCAAAGAGAGAACTACAACATGAAGGTTCCAGCCCTTGAGAATCAACTTTGGAAACCACTGTTCTAGAAAGTAAATCGAACAGAACAATGCAAGTATTACACAACAACAAAATAACTAAGGCAAGATTCTTTTTCCAAAAATTAAGTTTATGAATAGCCTGGTAAAAAAATGACCCATTGTACTACACATTGAAGCATCCAGAGGGTCTGGGCTATGGCTATTGAGACACTATTGATCACTGGAAACATGGAGTCTGTGGAGGTGTTAAATTTTACCCAATCGCTAATCTTTGTCTGTGACGTATGTCGTGTCCCAGTTCAATGCCGAAAATTCTACTTGAAATTGCATTCGCTGCAAAAAAAATAAATAAATAAATAAATTCTGTCACTGCAAAGACAGAAGACTTGAGCTCATCGAGGCAGCTGTCCATGTTAACTCCATATCTGGAAGGCCAACAAAGACTGAATGGCTTTCTTTACTCACTTTGCTGCCACTGCTACAACTACAGGCGGAATGCAATTCTAAAACAGCACAGAAAATTGGCAGTCTTAACAACTTCTCCTTCTGTTTACTGATTGGCACAATAAAAAGTCTGCGGGAGATAATCCAAGTCAAGGGGAGAAAGCAAAGGCTGTGCTGTAAGTGAGAATTGCAACGATCAGGCTAGCTATACACACAACAATGCTTGTCAACATAATAGCTACAGTAAATCCTCTCTCACCCTTGTTCTTTAACAGATCCCTGCAGAACAGGTTGTAACCAGACAGGTCCTTGGTGTATAACTTCTTGTTTTTAGGTTGAGAAGAAGATGTTTTTTTTCTTCTATAGTTTCCAATCCAGTTCTAAAAGACATAAAAGTCTTGTTACAAAACAGGAAGATTGATTTGATTTTTATATAAAATTGCATCTTGCCATCTGAGTTCTGAAATGGAACTGCTAGAAATAACATTGGTAAACATACATCAATGACAAACGGTGGCAAGCCAGTGGCCTGGGATGCCGCTCCAACCAGTGGAGATCCCACCCTCGTCATCCCTTCTTCATAGGCTTTCTGGAGGAAGACCTTCGCTTCCTCCGAGATGTGTGTTCTCTCTTATCATGAAACGATAAAAAGCAGAGCATATGCAAAAATAATATTCAGGACAAACACATATTTTCTTGCTGTATAGCTCATTGTTTAAGAGATGCTACACATACCTCTTCTTGACGTTGAACCTAAAACAAAGACAGAAAATACAACCATGACTATGAATAAACAGAAGGTAACTGTTTTTTCTGGTATGTGATAAATAAATATTAGCATGCATTGTGCTTGCAGGGTATCCCCCAGAAAACATGGTAAGCCCGGTGGTTGAGTTTTGCGACAGTCAGTCATCCTGTAGCCGGTCATGTTTTTGAGATAAAAAATGTTAAAAGTTGACGGGAAATTTGAAATTACATTTTTTAAATTATGTGTTATTGAAAGATTGGAAGATTGATACTTGAACAATAACTATAAAGTCATAAAAAATGCAAACGTTTTCCAAAGACTTAAATAAATAAACAATGCTTAGCCTGGTGGGGCAACAAATAAAGAATGATGGCCTCAGGGCTTATAATACACTGTGGGAAACCCTGAAATGTAATGAACTGCATGATAGAATCCTAACATTAAATCAATATACTGATATAAACTAGTATACTGAAAAGTATACGGTTTTTTTAAGATATATGAAACACAATTTTAGCACATTGTTATTAAAGGTATGAAGGACAGCTACATTTGAACTTGACTGGCTTTTAAGAGGCTACTTTAACGAGCTTCCCGCGTATTTTTTTCTACCAAATAGGGTTAAAAACGTGTCTAAATCTGTACAAACACATGCTGTGGCACAGACTCGCTAACATTAACTCATACAACTACCATCAGCAGATTTATAAACGTAGACTTTCGGTCTTTTGGGGTTTTTACTCCATTTTTAGTTGACAGATTCAGGGGCTACTCACCAGCTCCAACTGTGAAAAGTGTCGCATCCGATGACGTAAGCTTCTTCTTCTTCTCTAATGTTTTGTCGGGTGCAATCCGTAATTTATTATTATTACTACCAATACAAATATTAAACATTTTCAAATGGTACAAACACATATTTTCATATAATCATGAGCAAATCCGTCCGTATTTTTATTTTTACATTTTTTATTAAACATAGGATTAGGGCCAACCCTAACTTCTTCTTATCTTTATTAATGGATTGCAAGCAACTTCGGATGTACATACAGCCACCTAGTGGAGGCCATGAGGTTGGACAACTCATAACACTACATAACTCTACAATATACCTTTTAATTTTGTTGAATGTTTTCTATATTTATATATATATATATATATATATATATATATATATATATATATATATATATATATATATATATATATATGGCATATATGGCAGGGAAAGCGTACATGGAACGACATAACCAAGTGGCGGGCATAGTGTACAGGAACATCTGTGCAGAATATGGACTGGAAGCCCCGAGGTCAAAATGGGGGACACCCCCAAAGGTGGTGGAGAATGACCGAGCTAAGATCCTGTGGGACTTCCAGATCCAGACAGACAAGATGGTAATGGAGAACCAACCGGACATTGTGGTGGTGGATAAAGAACAGAGGAAAGCCGTTGTGGTGGATGTAGCAATACCAAGTGACCACAACATCAGGAAAAAGGAGCATGAGAAACTGGAGAAATACCAGGGCCTCAGAGAGGAACTGGAGAAGGCCTGGAAGGTGAAGACCACAGTGGTGCCTGTGGTCATCGGGGCCCTCGGGGCAGTCACCCCCAAACTGGAGCAGTGGCTCAAACAGATCCCAGGAACAACATCAGACATCTCAGTCCAGAAATGTGCAGTTCTAGGCACAGCCAAGATACTGCGCAGAACCCTCAAGCTCCCAGGCCTCTGGTAGAGGACCCGAGCTCAGAGGATGAAAGAGACCACCCACGGAGGGTGAGAGGGGAATTTTATATATATACACACACATTTGCAATCATTATGTAATGATGGTATCAGTTAGGCTGATTTTATCCTACCATGTTAAATATCCATGTGCCTGTTTTTAATAAAAACATGGCATGTATTGAGAGATCAGGTCTTGTAAAGATTAACCAAGAAAAATTAACCAAGTCTTATCGCTGTTACATTTTGGCATTTATTTTGAGTGAATTATTGGAAAAAATCCAAAGAAATAGAAGGCAGATTGGAAATATAGGTTTTAAAAAAAGGTAACAAAAAAAAAAAAACAGAAAAAAAAAAAAAACTCCGGTTTTAGATTTTAGTGAGTTGTTTTTAAATACCAAATTAAAATCTTATGACGGATACATTTGCTTTTGTATTTTTAGTAAATTCTTGTCATGTTCAAATTAGTAGATAACTTGTAAATAAAGGTTTTTAAAAAAAGGTTAAAAAAAAAAGAAAAAAAAAGGTTCTATTGGCGACAAGCTGCTGTGATCACCGATACAAATGGTTGATAACAACCTACTGAGCCTGATATCTGGCAGAGCAGGGACCAACTGAGGCCATTCAATGGGGCT
This sequence comes from Poecilia mexicana, assembly GCF_051168715.1. NCBI lineage: Eukaryota > Metazoa > Chordata > Actinopteri > Cyprinodontiformes > Poeciliidae > Poecilia > Poecilia mexicana. The sequence goes on from NW_028263387.1 coordinate 23,827,045, forward strand.
GATAACCACTGATAATCGCCATTCTATGGAATGATAACATTGAAGCGGGTGGGCTCACCAGAAAATAATCCAAAAATCTCCTTCTTCTATGCAGATACAGAATATACATCACATAAAATAGCAATGTGCTTTATTTAGTTTTTATTTCAGTATTTGAAATTTACACATAACTTTATATTTCTGCTTCTTGGATTACATCATATTTAAATATTAATGTTACACTAGCCCTTATTATTTCCAGGTATGTTATCGGTTATTATCGGCATTTGGAGTAACTATCAGTTATCAGTATCTGATAAAAAGTCATTGTTCATCCCAAATAATAACCATTGTTAATTGTTTAATTTTAGTTATTTATTTAAAATATATTTTAACTAAGCAGAACAAACATGTTTTTGGGGATTGTTTATAATATCTCAGATTTGACTTGTCCAGATTTGAAGAGTCTAGTTTTTGTACTTTTTAAACTATAGCAGATTAAACACATCTATGTATTAAATTTGACAGATTTATTCACAATTTATTTAGGTCTCTAACTGTGGTTTCCACCATTTGCTTTGGATCATTTGGGAAAAATTTTACTTTTTGTATTTCTACAAAAAGTCAAACTTTCAAAAGTCTGACTCAAAGACTACAAGTAGTGTCTTAAGAATTTGAACAAGTGTGTAACTGTTTTGTTTTTTTGGGTAACTGAAAGAAAATCTACAATTACTAAACTCATAAAGGATCTGTCTTTTCTCAGAGGGCACAAATACCTTTCACCAAATGGACCTCCATATTCGACTCCCATGCAGGAGATTTTATTCATTCTGGACGTTCACACATCAGCAACTTGGTGTTGGAAGCTGTTTTTTCTTTCTAGTTCATGGAGGCCCATCCTTTTTGGAGCATTCCCAGTTAGATGTAAATCAACGACCCGCTCATCCCCCACCTGGTTCATTTGGGTCTATTGTTTGGAGAAGTGATGGGAATGCTCATGTAATTGCTTTTGAATGAGGTTTTGAAACTGTAAGCTTCCCCTCAGATCGGAGGATTTTGTTTTGTTTCGTTTTGTTTTTTTTTTCCTTTTTCGGCAGATGGAGCCTTTCACCTTCTTTCAAATGATTTATTCTCTCTGTCCAGAGCCTGGAAATCATTGTCGTCATTGTCTCCGGCATTAATTTTGAGTCTATAGTTTTTAAACTACATATCTATGGTTAACATTGAATAAGTTTTAACATACTCAACATTAATGTGTCAGTCAATACTTAAAGTTGTTCTGTATTTATAAAAATTAAAAAGAGCAGGTCTTTTATTTTTGTCTTTTGTCTAGCTTGTCTCTGGTTATTTGTAACCGGTTTCTAACTCCAATCATTAAAACATGAAGGTGTTTTGTACCTTTTCCATCCGAGACGATCCGGGGTGTCCGCCTGAAATCCATCAGTCCGCGCTGATCGTCCGTCTCTTCCTCGGACTTAACGTTGATTTCTGTCTCATCGTCCATCTCTTCCTCGGACTTAACGTTGATTTCTGTCTCATCGTCCGTCTCTTCCTCGGACTTAACGTTGATTTCTGTCTCATCGTCCGTCTCTTCCTCGGACTTAACGTTGATTTCTGTCTCATCGTCCGTCTCTTCCTCGGACTTAACGTTGATTTCTGTCTCATCGTCCGTCTCTTCCTCGGACTTAACGTTGATTTCTGTCTCATCCTCCATCTCTTCTTCGATCTTAACGTGGATTTCTTTAAACTCTGTGAATGTTTCTTCAGCAGGAGTTTCCTGCTCGTTGATAAACTCTATCTGAAGCTGAACTGAAGACATGTTTACTGAAAACACTCAAATATTTAGCTGAACCTCAAACCCTCCTCAGACAACCGTCTAACAAAACAGTGAAGGATAGCCCAGGTGCTCTGTTTTCATCTTCCCCGTGTTTCACTGTGGCTGTACTGAAGAAACTGTGAACGATTTATAAGTTCCGCTTTGAGTCACTGCTTTTAATATACAGTTACATTCAGTAAATTTCAATATTGTTGAAATATATTAATTTTAGTCACTTAATTCACCCGAGTAAAACACAGTACATATAATAACTCAGACTGATTATTTAAAACCTTTTATTTCTCTTAATTATAATGAATTTTTCACACACTACAACCCACATCTACTGTCTGACTTCATTCAGTCATTGAAACATTTGATCCTGTTTAATAATCTGAACAAAACATTTTCTAACTAAACATCATGAACTTAAATCACAGAGATGGAAAGGGAAACAAAAACCTCCAGATTGTTTATTTCCGCTGAGCTGCAGGAACACGTTTCTATGATTAAATCTATGATTTGATTTAATTATGTTTTTGCCATGATGACGATTAGTAAACCTGACCTGGAGAGATGGATGAGTACAGTAGGACTGATTTTATTCTTTAACTTTAAACAAAGCCTCGATCAATCTTGAAGGGATAGAGAAGAAACAATTGAAAAAACATTGATTTCAAACACCAGAACAATAAAAGCATTCTGGTTATCATCATACTTATATGCAATATCTCTATATAAAAAGAGACAAAAAATATATACATTTTAAATTTAAATGGTGTGCTTAAAACTCATTTTCACTCCCTGAACTTACTGAGCCACTGAAATAAACTTAATATTCCATGTTATTGAATGTGACTGTTTTAACATACTCCAGTATATGAATGTTTGAAATCCACTGGAATGAATTCAGCACAGATTGTAGAAAAATAGCTGAGTCACTGATTTCTACAACAGCTGAAACAATGTAGGTGTAGTAGCAGGTTCTTGTCAGTAGGTGGCAGCACGAAGGTGCTTCCGTATCAGGTCACATTTCTGATAAAATGTTTTTTTTTATTAAACATTAAAAGTTTATATAAACATTTTATTAAGACCTTTAGTAAATAAAGATTTTATGAAAACATTTAATAAAAAGCATTAAACTTCATAATTAATTGAAAAAACTTGAAAACATTAGTGTTAGTTTGCGATCAAAAACCAGACTGGAACCAGCAGTTTTAGAGCTCTCAATATTTTTTCTTTTATCTTCAGCTCCACACACTTCAGTTCAGTTTAGTTTACTAGTGATGGGCTATCTGAAGCCAGGTTTCGAGGCTTGTGAGTAAAAAGGGGGCGTGTCCGATGAAGCCCTGCTTCGAGGCTTGTGTTGAAAACCACGTGACTGGCAACAAACGAGGCCTCGCATTGCATGGTAGTGATGGGCAAATGAAGCCTCATGAAGCAATGAACCTTTCCAGCCCTTTGCTTTGCAAAAAGGTTCGTTCCTCGATGCTTCACTCATTGCTCTATAGTGACATCTGCTGGTGAAACTGTAACAGTCTTGTCACTCAGTTGGATCATACTTCCAAAAATTACTAAATGCAATATTGTCACAAAGTTTTCATCAAACTCATGTTTAGTAACAGGATAATCAATGAAACCATATTTAATTGTCATATGTTTACATTATTACAATTATTTGTAAGTAATCTAATCCTGGTTTATGTTGACCGTTAGTGGTTGTGTTGGGTTTTATTTTATGTCATAGATGGATTTGACAATAAAGACAATTGATGTTTTAATGTCTTGAGAGTGCAGTGTCTGTTGGGGCGTTCACTTTTTCCTGGATTTCTAATTGGCTCTGATCCCTTATATTTGGCTACATGTTGAATTTTAGTTCTGCAACAGCATAACATCTGTTTCTGCTGTGATATATCTTTGCTAATCAGACTACAAATAATAGTGGAACTTTGCAGAAGGTGAGAAATAAGGAGGTGGAGGAGTTAATTATTGTTATCTAAGAAGAATTTTATTGTAAGGATAATCTCAAAGTATTCTCAGATGTCAGATTTTCCTCTTGCTGGCTCCATTTCAGACAATCAAGTTTATTTGTGTAGCACGTTTCAGCAACAGTACAGTTCAGAGAGATTTACATCATAAAATCACAAAAATATAGTTATTAAAAAAACAACATAATCTACAATTGAGAAAAGCAGTAACAAACATTAAATTTTGATGAGTGCCATCATCAATACACATCGAATATGTTGGTCAATGTCCATTTTATTTGGCCACTGAAGACAAATATCATCCTCTGATGCGTGACCAAATGGACAACAACCCATAAAGCAGCATGGCTCATCGCGCTTTTATTTTGAAAACCGACACGCAAAATGAAGCAGTCACGTGAGCCATGCAATGTGAGGCCTCGTGTGTTGCCAGTCACGTGGTTTTCAGCAAGACAACACAAGCCTCCAAGCGGGGCTTCATCGGCCACGCCCCCTTTTTACTAAGTACAAGCCTCGAAGCCTGAATTCAGGTAGCCCATCACTACTGGCAGCACATGACCAGGTGACCTCAAAGAGAGGAGAAGATGATTAAAACAAGTAAATAAATCAAATTACTTCCTCAAACACAATACATTTAACCAAAAAATTAGAATATATAAATACACAAAAAACAGCGCCTGTTAAGGAGGGGGCAAATCCCTCACAATTAGTTTGTGTGTAATTATTTTATAAACTGCGTTGCACTTGGGTGAACTGAGGTAGTGACATAAATGAATAATAATGGAAAACTAAATGAATCAGAAGGAGTTTACTCTAATGAGCTATCCCTCTTAGCTACCAATGTGACATAAGTGATTTTCATTCAAACACCACTTTATTCAATATTGCAAGAACAACAAAACAATATTATCAGAGTTTTTGGTTTGTTTGTTTGTTTGTTTGTTTTGTTTTTTTCAGACTGATCTGATCCAGGGGTGCCAAACTCCAGTCCTCAAGGGCCGGTGTCCTGCAACGTTTAGATGAGCCTCTGCTGCACCACACCTGAATAGAATAATCAGGTCATTAAGGCTCTGGAGAACCGATCTACACAAGGAGGAGGTAATTAAACCATTTCATTCCAGCGTTTTGAACCTCTGGCACATCTAAAAACTGGAGGACAGCGGCCCTTGAGGACTGGAGTTTGACACCTGTGGTTCTCACTAAACTCTCCCTCCCTGCTTGTACTTGGTCTTGAGTTATCAAGCAGCATTATGTTTTACCACCATACAACAAGAGTCACAACCCCAGGTTACATATATAAATGAAACTATTTTCTAAATTTCCACTAACAATAAACCCATCAATAAAAGAGGAGACTCGCAGCAGAAAATTCAAAGCGGAACTAAAAATAATTTCCAGTTTCTTCAGTACAGCCACTGAAGTGAAACACAAAAGATAAAAACAGAGGACACGGGATACTCTCAGCTTTTCTTTTGTTAGACGGTTGTCTGGAAACGGGTTTGAAGTTTAGCTAAATATGTGAGTGTTTTTAATAAAAATGTCTTCAGTTCCGCCTCAGAGAGAGTTTATCAACGAGCAGGAAACTCCTGCTGAAGAAACATTCACAGAGTTGAAAGAAATCAACGTCAAGATCGAAGAAGAGATGGAGGATCAGCGCAGACCGCTGGATTTCACCCGGATACCGAAGATCATCTTACACCGAATAGGTACGAAACACCTTCAGGTTTTACTGATGAGCCCATAGACATAATAAAAGAATAGACGCCTCCTGGATATGAGGTTCCATTTGTGTCAAAAATAAGTAGAAGTCATATGTGTAGATATAGTTGGTCTATGTTGTTATGTGTCAATCTATCAATCAATCAATTTTTATTTGTATAGCACATTTCAGGAGCAAGGCATTTCAAAGAGCTTTAGATCATTAAAAACAAAAATGCAGTAATAAACAATCAAATAAAAATAATAAAATAAAATAAATGAATAAAAATGATTAAAACCTGCACAACTTTTCTAGCCCTTTAGAACTTTAGTTGAAACGCCGTCAACTGGGACTCTAACCCTAATTTAGCCGTAAGCAACTCTGAACAGGTGGGTTTTAAGTTGAGATTTAAAGGCACCCAGTGTTTCAGCTGTTTTACAGTTTTCTGGAAGTTTGTTCCAAATTTGTGGTGCATAGAAACTGAATGCTGCTTCTCCTCATTTGATTCTGGTTCTGGGGATGCAGAGCAGAACCAGAAGATCTGAGGGGTCTAGACCAGGGGTGGGCAATCCTGGTCCTCGAGGGCTGGTGTTCTTCAACTCTTAGATGTGTCCCTGGTCCAACACACTTGAATCCAATAGCTTAATCAACTCCAAAGTACAGTCAACGTCTCCA